>NC_044315.2:19153774-19458983 GCF_007474595.2 Lynx canadensis
CCTATGAATGTGATCATTAGTCTCAAGATGATATTTTGTTATAACCAATGCAATACAATTTTAGGGGACTCAGATTTTCACCCGTTTTGGTATAAGTATGAAGATAGACCCTGAAATCAGCTTATGGTTCAGAAAGTAAGGAAAACTCAAAGCCAAACATTACCGTGAAAGCACTGCCAGGACATTTTAAGTCAACTGCTATGCAACCTGCAACCGATCAACTAAAATAGAAAGTAACACCTCACTGGTGGCAAAAAAATGCTCAAAAATGGAGTGAAGGCAGCATAAATTTAACCACTGCCAGACAAACCCAAGAGAAGTTAGTCTACGACTAAGAAAGGGTACAGCCAGGGTTTGAACCCAGGTAGTCTGGCCTCAGCGCTTAGATTTGCAGTCCCTATGCCAGCCTAAGTTGAATACCAATTCCCCAGCACACATGCCTCCCAGACAGTTCCCACACGAAGGTCTACATCCAAAATTGAGTGTTTCCAGAGACTGACGGCTTAAGTCTTAACAATTTACTAAGCCTCGTCTAATATTTAAAAAAAAAAAAAAAAAAAAATCAATAAAAGATCCCATTTCTCCCCCTTAATTGCCATTGTCCAGACACTTTCTTCCTGTACTGAGTAGTACTCATCAAGATTCTTACTAGAACTCCTTTCAGTCCTTTTATCTGAAGAGCTGATAAGGAATCTCTCCTACTAAACTCAACCATATTCTTTATTCCCCCCATCTCCCTCAGCTAAGAGTGTTACACTGACATTTCACAACTACTAGCCCTAACCAGACAGCAGCTTTTAGCTTTCCTGGCTGACAGGAATCTAGGCTTTTATTATCAATGCAAACAGGATACGGCTCTATTGAATGCACTTCGGAAACCTCCTCAAACCTCCTTTTTTTTATTGAGAAAGCATGCTTCCTTGTCACCGAGTTGGTGGCTTTTCAGGTCATTCCATACTCCACACAGGGTCCTCCACTCCCATTGGCAAAGTGGGGTTTTCACCTGAGGCATCTGAGGCGTGGGTTATGTAATGGTGCCATTAAAGAGACTCCGATCAATTCTTCAAACTGCACAGCTAGAGACAAATCAACATACACCAGGTCCTGATTCCTGTATTTTTTTAAAAGCTTTTTTAAAGTTTATTTGTTGTGTGTGTGCACGCATGAGTGTGTGTGTGTGAGTGAGAGACAGACACACACACACACACACACACACACACACAGAGACAGAGACACACTGAGAGACACAGAGACAGAGAGAATCCCACACAGACTCTGAACGGTGATCATGGAGCCCAACCCAGGGCTCTATCTCACGAACTGAGATCATGACGTGCGCTGAAATCGAGTTGTACGCTTAACCAGCTGAGCCACCCAGGCGCCCCTAATTTCTGTATCTGTGAAGTCCTTTCCTCCTCCTCGATCTGTGGAGTCATTTCCTCCTCAATACCTGACGCTCCTGCCCAGGCCTGAAGTCAATACGGACTAAAAGCTTTCTCCATTTTGATCTAACTAGACCAACTTTTCTTTCCTTGAAGCTTTCCAGGAGGGTGACTCCTTGTATTCAAAATTAATAAACTGGTGGGAGAGAGGATTCCTGTCTGAAAGGGATGAAATGGAAGAAATGGAAGAAATGGAAGTGTGCCCTGCTCCCTTGAAGAAACCAGAGGTTTTGAAGTCCCTCCTTGGGGTTCCTGACAGCTCTATGTGGTTTGGAAACTATTTCTAGTGGTTTCTAAGTAACTAGCACGGAGCCAATATGCTAGTCACAGCTGGACACAATGAAAACGGGGATCTTGGGAGGCCAGGCAGTGCCTGGAGGGTGCAGGAAGACTGGGGCAAAGGCGTGGGGGAGGCAAAGATATTCTAGTCACTAGTATTAAACTTGACCTCCAGGGCAAACAGCTTCCCTACAATATTTTTACCCCAGTTTGAGTGCAAACGCAAGCATCTTACTACACCCCCCCCCCAAAAAAAAAAAAAAAAAAAAACACCAGGCTTGATGCCAACGCAGTATGGCTCAGTGTACTGCTCAAATCGTCATAGGAAACTCCTGGTATGTTCCAGACACTGTGCTTCATACACTGACACAAATCAACATATTTCACACCACGAAAGATGGTTCAGACTTCCCTTGAAAAGAAGCTTGCAGCCAAAACCAGGTGAACCCCTATCAGTCTGTGGGGCCTGAGGCAAGGGTACAAATGGAGGCCCAAGTAATTACTTTAAAGAGGTCATCAAGCTAGCCAACTGTCACACAATCCTCCTCCCTTAACAAATGGAGCTTTTTAACAACCTGAAAGGCCAGGTACTATTTACAATTGCAGATCCCTGGGAGTTCCCGGCCAGACATGAAACAGCCCTGCCAATGGACACACGCTCTTCCCTCCCCCACCCAGGCTCCCTCTCCCCCCAGGGAGGCCTGGGGGGTGGGGTGGGGGGGCACACCTGTAGACCCTCAACCCACATTTCCAAGCTCTTCCATCACCCCAGCACAGCTGCCCTTGGGCATTCCTTAGGGATGGGGTGTGCCCCCCCCACACACTTGCGGAGGCCGTGGAAGCTGGCTTGGGGCCTTTGGGCACGGAATTCCGATGTGAGTATGGGAGTGGGGTGGGGGGTGGCAACGAGTATCCTGGGGGGGCAGCCCACTGCTAGGCGGACACTAAGCTCACTGGGGAGGGGTACAGCCTAGTGAAGGCCAGACACCTCTACATAAACTCTCTGAACTCCAGGAGTAAGTGCAAAAGGCTTCCTTTGCCCAGGCCCGAAGGCGATATGGACTAAAAGCTTTCTCCATTTTATTGTAACTAGACCAACTTTTCTTTTCTTGAAGCTTTCCCACAGGGTCACTCCTTGTATTCAAACATCAACTGGTGTGAGAGGATTCCTGTCTGAAAGGGATGAAAGAGTCGAAATGCTTCCAACTCTCTAGAAAGATCTCACAGCTACTATCCTCATCTGAAAGAAAACGTCAATACTCCTCAAGCAGCCAATGGATCGCACAGGGTTCTAGAACAAAACTCAGAAAAGGTGAGCTCCACAAATTGGGCAAACCTTAGCATTTTCTTTTCTGTTTTTGAACGTTAAGAACCAGAGGAGTAACTAGTCACTGCAGCCGGGGCAGCCCATTCCAAACTCTAGGAAGGGGCGCAGGCTGAGTGAAACCCAACAAGGGAGGTTTGGGCCTGCTGCATGCAAACAGGCCTGGCCAAAGGGAGTCACGGAAGCGAGGCAATTGTCATCACAGTAGGGTGAGTGGCTAGAGCCTGCGCATCACCCCCGTTACTGACCTGGTATCTGCTTTGTCTTTTCTCAAAGCAAGTTTACCAATTTTCCGGGCCTCCATAGTTAATTCTCCGGGATGGGGATGTTATTACCCGCCCGCATTATGGCCCAGTGTCGCGGTGACAACTTAGCACAGTCCGCACTCGGGTGAGCACTCACTCACCCGTACTTAAAACCGGGAGCACAGCGGCCAGAGCGGAACCCAAAGCGGTACAGGAGGCAGTTCCCCACCACCTACCCCGACATCCAAGAAAAGGCTCTGAAGCAGCTGTGCGCGCCGGGGGCAGCAGAGTGGGGTGAAGGCAGTGTTAGGGAGGGGGGCAAACAAAGCAAACCCTGGTCAAATGCTAGGTCTCACCCGTTTTGGGGTAGGGAAAGGGTGCCTTTGAAAGTCGCCCAACTGGAGGTGCGAAGGACAGGTGCCGAAGGCCCCCAGGGGCCGGCCACCGAGCCCCCCCCCCCCGGGGGTGGGGGCGGGCAGGAAGGAGCCACGCTGCACCCCTCTGGCTCCAGGCCCGAAGGGGATCTGAGAGAGGGGAGCGGCCGGGAGGGAGGGAGGAAGGAAAACGCTCGGCGAGCAGGGGT
Organism: Lynx canadensis; assembly: GCF_007474595.2. Lineage (NCBI taxonomy): Eukaryota > Metazoa > Chordata > Mammalia > Carnivora > Felidae > Lynx > Lynx canadensis. Next base: position 19,157,648 of record NC_044315.2, read on the forward strand.
CCGGGAGTCGCAGTCACTCACCCAACAGCAGCAGCTTGAACTCGCGGCGCGCGTCCTTCTTGTCCCGGCGAAGCTGCCGCTCGATTTCGGCGCTGATACGCTGCGACTCCTTCTCCTCCGCGGACAGGCAGCAGCAGCCGGCCATGGCGCGCGCTGCACCCGACGGCGCGACGCGGTCCCGAGAGCCCCGATTCTCCGCCGGCCGCTCGCCCGGCCGAGCCGCGACAGGCACCCGGGTTCAGAGAGAAAAGGACGAGACCTCTTTGACTTAAGGGAGTACGAGGCCTGGCCTTCGGAGGCTCAGTCCGCTCCTCGAGGGTCGATGCCGAGGCGGGGGCGAATTCGGAGCGCCAGGAACTTGAGGGGATCCCCGCAGCTCCGGACGCACCAGCCCCACACTCGTCCCGGGGGAGGAGGAGGGCTCGCGGAGAGGATGGGCGTGCGGCCCGCACCCGGAAGATGCGCGCTCCCCTTAGCCCAGGAGGCGGACACCAGGTCCGGGGGCGCAGACCGCGCGGGAAAAGTTGGGGCGTCGGTGCCCGGGAGGAGAGCGGGATCTCCACGTCCCGGTAGGGTCCCAGGCAGGCGACAGGCACGGCGTCGGTTGGAGGCAAAGGGCCTAGCTCGCCCTTGCCTGGAAAGTTATGAAAGTGACCGCAGATTAAGACCGAGCTCAAGGGTTTCTGCTGGCGCTGGTGGCTCTAAGTGGCAGAAGGAGGCGGAGCGTCTCGGACCTGCAGCCCTGGCGCCCGCCCCAGTAGGCCTTCGGGGCACGCCAAGCCGTAGGCGCCGGGGGGGCGAGAGGAACCAGTCAGGACGCCCGGGCGTCTGGGGTTCCTGGGAGCAGCTCCCACACCTGCCTCGGTGGCCGTGAAGTCCTTGCACCCGGAGGGCCGCCTGCCGAGGTTGCGAGAACCAGCGCGCTCCGGCCCCGGGGCCCTGCTTCTTACCCAGATACGGGTTCCGACAGGTGAGCGCGTTTCGCCCGCTTCAGCCTCAACTCCCCCCAGCTGCAGGAAGAGGAGAACCGAGCCGGGCGTCCGCCGCGGGAAGCCTCGCGCCTGGGGCGAGGTTGAACTCTTCACCCCTAAGTTGAGGGTTGCACACCAGCGACACGACCACACACCCTTCGTTTCCTAGACGGGCTCCTTCCGCTTCCCGGACGCCTCAGCCCGGCTCAGGTTTGGCCTGAGCGCTTGGTCAGCTGGGCAGCCTGCCAGCAAGGTGCGGCTGGGCCTGACCCCGGGGGCACTGCGCTCAGAGAGGCAGCTGCCTCTGGGTTCGGTTAAATAGGAGGCCGCCAGAGCGGAGAGTAAACATCCTTCCGGCCCCTTCCTAGGGCACCTGATGAGGAGGGCTGGGGATGGGGAAAATGGAAAACGGCTGGCTACTTTGCATTTTATGACGGGAAAGACTCCTGCTTTGTTAGAGAGGGCTCACACGTTTGCAGCAGCCCCCGGCGTGTTCGTGCCCCAGCCTTGAAGCCTGAAAGCCTCTGCCTTGCAAAGGTGTGTCCGCGGCTGCATTGGCCCAGCTCCCGGGACGTCGGAATCATGTTTGAGCTGCATTAATAAAAACTTACAAATTGAACAGCATCTCCTTGTACTCAATCGGTGCAACAGAACGCGTATTACAACATCTGATTTTTGTCTTCGGTCTGGATAGCTTTTGAGGCAGAGCGCAGAGGGGCCTGCGGAAAAAGCAGAAGCGGGAAGGTGTAGGGAGGGGATCCTGTCGTCCCTGCTCGTCCTGTAAACACTTTGTGACTTTAGGCAATTAGTTAATGCCTCCTCTATTAAAAGCGGGCATAAGTGCCTTTCAAATGTGTGGCATATATTCAATCAATTCACATTGAGGAACATGCTGAGTGGAAGAGTGGTGTTTGTCATTATATAAGAAACTTGGCATTGCGATGCTATCTGGCTTCAAGGTCTTATTATTTATTTTACAGTTTAGGGAATGGAAATGAATCAGGCATTAAAAATGAATGTGCTTACATTCTTAAATGCACCCTTCTTTCCTTGCAGGCCTGAACTGACCGTAACAGTTGACCCCCTACAGGCAAAATCCTGGACATTTCTCATCTGATCCTTGGCCAGTTCATCACACTTCTCTCCCTTAGCTCTTACAGACAGATTTACAATTTGAGGATAAGACTGCTTGAGAAGCCAAGATCATCATAATTGTTAATGTTTTTCAATGAGTACAATCATTAGTACTTTAAAAGATTAAAGTGACTTAACTAGGCAAATTTGAACCCCAAGTTAGCTGGAATAACTGACGTGTGGATCCAATGTTACCAAGATTCCAAAAAAAGTTAATGAAATATATTGCTCATGGCACATCTGAAAAACTTTCCTGGACTGGTCAGCTTGGCGGTATCAGAAAGCTTAAATGTGTCCACCCCCTTTGACCAAACTAGTTATTCTCCCCTTGAGAAATAATCAGAGAGAAGTCATGATTTATGTATGAAGGTGTCTATTTCTAATAACAATAACCTCAAACAACCTAAATGCTCAACAACAGGAAATAGGTCAAATAAATGACGGTATATACATATAATGATATATTACAACAGTCATTAAGTGTGTGAATATGTAACATGTGAATAGCAATTAAAGATTTGGGGGGGCAACCTCAAAATATATTGACTGAAAAAGGCAAGATACAAAAATATAAACAGTATGATAGAAATTTTGTAGTAGGAATACATGTACACACCTTTAAGAGACTAAAGGGGCATCTACCAACAAGGTCAGGCTCTCTGAGTCATCACTTTTTGGTTGACTTTAATTCTCTAATGTAAAGTTGTAAAATTGGTTGATTTTAATTCTCTGATGTAAAGTTATCTAGGCCCCCCCTTTCCTCAACTGTAAAACAAGAGAGGTGAACCAGAATAAGCTCCAAGGGATCTCCCAACTCTGACATTCAGTTATTTCTTTGGTGATTTTCACACTTAGAAAGTAGTATTAAAAATAGTCATAAAACAGGGTTCCTGGATGGCTCAGTCAGTTAAGTGTGAGGCTCTTGATTTTGACTCAGGTCATGATTTCACGGTTGTGAGATCAAGCCACGCAGTGAGCCCTGCACCAGGCTCCACGGTCGGCAGGAGATTCTCTCCCTCCCTCTCCCTCTGTCCCTTCTGTGCTTGCACACATGTTCTTTCTCGAGGAAAAAAAAAGTTATAGGGGCACCTGACTGGTTCAGTCAGTTAAGCATCCGACTCTTGGTTTTGGCTCAGGTCATGATCTCACACGTTCATGGGCTCAAGCCCCACATCTGGCTCCTCCCTGGTGGAGCCTGCTTGGGATTCTGTCTCTCCTTCTCTCTCTCTGCCCCTCCCCCAATCATGTTCACACACTCTCTCTCTTTCTGTCAAAAATAAATAAGTAAACAAAAAATTCATAAACCTAAATTTGTCACTTAGAACTATAAAATGAGGATATCGCAAGACAATTATTTTTATGTCTATTTTTTATTAATGTCTCTATTTTCGTTATCTTTCGGATCTAGGGGAGGGATGAGAATCATTTTAAGTTATTAAATCATTTGCAACATTATTCCAGGAAGAGGTAGTTTGGAAAAGAGGCCTCGGTAAAAGAGCATATTTGTTTTCCTGGGTTATTCCCAAAGTATCGCAAGTCCAACCCATCTCTCTTGAAGATCAGAGCACAGCGTGGATGTGAGTTTCAACTACCTGGCAACTGTTGGGTATGTAGATGAACTATGTGTCTGGGAGTCCTCTGAATGTCCATTGAGTCCACACCACGCCCTGTACCTGGGCCGTTCCGGGTACCATTCCAGACTTCAGATAGGCTATAGTCTGGTAGAAAGGAGTTAAGATGGAGACCCTGAAACCTGAACCCATCCCTCGGTGCTTCCTCCCAGAGGGAAGACGATGAGGGCATGGAGTCCCTGGGTGGCTCTCCACAGCCCACAGATGTGCAGAGCAAGCCCCTCAGCTAACCTCTGGCTTCAGCTGAGCCTCATTCATTCATCTCCCATCCCTTTCCTGGAACTCCAGACAAACATAACTACACGTTCTCCCCACCTCCGTGTCTTGACACCTGCAGGAATGCCTGCTCTCTCCCCGGGCAAAGTTTGGTACTTTCTTTCCCAAGCGCATCTCTTTGGAGAAACCGTCTCCACTCCTTGTCAATTGGACCCTTCTTTCTCTGCTGTCTAAACACCGTATACATTCCTCTCTTCAACTTCTCGCTCTATTACACCTGTTTGATTTTTCTCCAGATCAGTTACTTACAGGTAGAGTTTCTTGTTTATCCTTGTATTTCTCAACTTATAAAATTTAGCTGACTGAATAGAGTTGAAATTAGAAAGAATTTGCCTGAGATAAGAAAAAGAAACTACAAGAGAGAAAAGAAAGCTCTTGTGTTGAAAGACAGTGAAAAACCAAGAAGCAAACCCACAAGAATCAATGTACAATTTAAGAAACACTTGTGTATATAAACTGCCCCCAACTTGCCTCCTTAGAAGGAATGACTGCCCTGTTTCTAATTCAGAACTCCAAGGAAATGTGTAAATAGAGGGTTGGAAAAATGCTGTTCTCTGTGACAAAGGTAGCATCTTAGAATTTTAACAGATAACGTGGAGGGAAAATATGACCTCGATGTTCACAAAACGAAAACAGCACCAATACTAACACACCTATGCTGATCTGTAGCATTGTTTCCCAAACTGCAGTTGTGACCCTTCCCTGGGTTATGACCTACATTTATTTTTTAAAGGAAAAGAATAGAATGGAAATAGAAAATACGCGTCTGCTTGTTATGGTGGCATCAGACTTCTGTTTTTCGGTTGTGTTCGTAAGTATGAACTCCTAGCAGACCAGTTATCAATAGGATTTTCTTGTCCGTGTCCCAGATGGGGGGTCCAAATGATTCCCAATTCATTGTTCAGAGTTCCTAATTTTTCATTCAGTTTTCTGAGCCCAGAGTGTTCTCTATAGTTTTTTAAGGCTTTCTTCTCCTTCTCCACTTTGCCCCTACCCCACCCATTCATCTCCAGTTTCAGATGAGAATGATAGGTAAGAATCAATGGAGTCATGATAATTATTTGGACAAATGGGTAATGACAGTAGCTGGCACCTGGGTGTACTCAACATCATGTTTCTAAGGCAGCCAACGTGTCAACAGGTTGCCCCAAAATGTTCTCTGCCTGAACACTAGAAACTGTTTATTATGTAACTTCTACTGAAAAGGGTAGAATTAGTGACAAGGAAATCTGGCTTCAAACCAATGACCATAAGTGGGTATGAATCACTATTGTTTCTGGTTTTTTTTTTTCTTTAGGCTTACTTATTTATTTTGACAGAGAGGCATAAGAAGGGAGGGGTAGAGAGAAGAAGGAAGAGAGAATCCTAAGCAGGTTCCATGCTACCAGCGCAGACCCCAGCGAGGGGCTCAAACTCACGAACCGTGAGATCATGACATAAGCCAAAATCCAGAGTCGGATGCTTAACCCACTGAGCCACCCCGGTGCTCCTCTTGTTTGTTTTTCAATATGACTTTTGATATGGCAGTTAAGGATCTCAAGAATTTACGGAGTAAAAATCTTTAAGATGAGAAGTTCAGAGAGTTTTATTTTGCTTGTTTTTCCTTTTCGCTGAAATGCTCCCTTCCCTTTGTAGCACTCTCCTCCTGAGTGAACCAATGTTAACAACCTACTATGTTTTCTTCTCTATTTTTTATTCTCTTATAATCATACATAAGCATAAAAATACTCGTAGACGTGTGTAAACATTCACAGAGGGAGTTTGGCATCATTAAACATGAGACCATATTACATGGACTCTGTATTTTGTGTTTCTCATCCAACGATATCTTGTGGGAACCTGAGTAAACTCTTATTCAGTCCTTCATACATTCATACATTGCATTCTATCATTTGAAAGGACCATATTTTATTCAGCCTTTCCCCTTTGAAGGGCATTGGTTTTTATTTCTAATTTTTGGCTCCTAAAAAAGAAAGCTATAACAGCATGTTTGTATATAAATCCCTGTGTTGGTGCTTTTATTTCCATGGGATAGATTCCCAGGGAAAAGACTGCTGAATTGAAGGATATATACATTTTTCATTTTTAATAGATGTAGCCAGATTCCTTTCCAAAAAGACTAAAGCAATTCATATTTCTGCCAAAAATAGGAGTATCCATGTCTCTACCAGCAATAAATATTGTCACTCATTAATTTTTGGCAGCTTAAAAGGATTCAAATAATAATAAAATGTTGCTTTCTTTGTGTTTCCCTGACTACTCATGAATTTGTATATGTCTTCCTAGCTTGTTAGCATTTGTGTTTGCTACCCTGTGAGTTTTCTGTTTACGTCTTCTGCTCATTTTTTTAAATTGGGTCATTTGTCTTTCTGTTGACAATCTGGAAGATTATATATCTTCAATATTACCTATCAACTTTTTGTCATCTGAATTACAAATTTTCAAACATATTGTTTGTCCTTTATCATTTTAAATGGAATCTTTTGCCACAGAAAAGATTGTATTTTTACATACCCAAATATTCTCTTCCTGCGTAGTTTCTGGGGTTCCAGTCTTTGTAAGAAGGTCTCCTCATTTCTAGATGGTACATGCAGTATCTTAGGTTTTCTTTCAAGCGGTTTTATTTTTTCGTGTTTAACATTTAAATATTTAATCCATCTGGTATTTACTTTTGTAAAATGTGTAAGATAGGAGACTAATTTTATTTCTTTCGGATGGATAGCCAGTTATACCAACTGAACATTTACTGAACATTCTATCCTTCTCCCAGTGAATTAAATTCCAATCTTTGTAGGACATTCTTATATTGACTGAAATTCATTTCTTTGAGTCTGTACTCTTTCAGTGGTCTGCTTATTCCTATATCAATCTTGATATGATGACAGGTGCTCTATGCCATATTTTGATATCAAATAGGACATTTCACCTTGGCATTATCAAACTCTTCTTAGTTGCATTCAAATATTTATTCTTCTGTAAGAAGTCTAATATCGTTTGCCAGTGACTTTCCCCCTGAACTTCCAAGCTTACCCTTAATCCTAACTTCAGCCGCCTTCTTGACATACTGGCTTGGGTACTCGAGGGATCTCAAATTAATCAGTCCAAAACAAAGTCCCGAATTTGTTTTCCAAAACTTATCTCCCTGCTATCTCTTCCATCTCAGCACTACCAAATATCCAACTGACTGCCTCTTTAAAACAAGAGCTTTACTCTTGGTCTTCTTGTTTCCATTCTTCACCCTCTGAAGTCACTTACCAAAGGATAAGACAGACAGAATGAGCTTTTAGAGTCCTAAAACATATCCCATCATCCCCTAGATTAAAATCCTCCAATGAATTCCAATCAGAGTTTAAAATAAAATCTTGTTAGGGGCGCCTGGGTGGCTCAGTCAGTGAAGCGTCCGACTTCGGCTGAGGTCATGATCTCCGGGCTCCTGAGTTTGAGCCCCACAATGGGCTCTGTGCTGACAGCTCGGAGCCTGGAGCCTGCTTCTGAGTCTGTCTCCCTCTCTCTCTGCCCCTCCCCCGCTCACCCTCCGTGTGTGTGTGTGTGTGTGTGTGTGTGTGTGTGTGTGGCTCAAAAATGAATAAACGTTAAAAAATTTTTAAATAAAACCTTTTTCTACACCATGAGGACCTACGTGATAGGTCCATTACCTACGTCTCTATCTTTATTTCCTAATATCCCCCCTCTTGTTCAAATATACTTCAGTCACACCTATACCTTTTTTTCTTTGAACATACCCCAGGGGCTTTGCACTATCTGCTCTGCCAGCTGAGTTATGGTCCTCCAGATCGTGAAATATCTGGCTTCTATTTGGCAAGTAGGTTTCAACTTTCCACTAATTGCAGAATTCCCTGGCCACTTAGCCTAATGTAGCCACTTTTCCCTGCCCCGTCTGCTTGATGTCATCACACTCTTGTATTTTCATTGTGGCATTTGTCACCACCTGATTTCCCCTGTTTCCTTCTTTATTTGTTTATCATCTTCTCCCACCAGAAAATGAAAGTAAGCTCCATGACGGGAGGGAGTCATCCCTGTCTTATTTGCCACTGTGTCCTAGGGCCTAGATTAGGGGAAGCCACGTCATCTTAAAATGGTGCCACTGAACTCTGTTCAGAGCCCGCTCTCGACATTAAAGTTAAGTCTTGGAAAAGTCAGCAATATGGGATTTGTGATTTTATATTTGCCTGTTTTATACTACATTATGTAATAGCAAGTAAAACAAAACACCCCCGAGGATCCTTGATTTGTGGAGATAGGATTCAGCTTGTGTTTTCAGTGCTAATTGCAAGCCCCAGAGCCCCAGTGTAAGTGGACAAGTTAAAACGGAATGTATCGAATTTTAGGACTGGGATGTTCAGGGATGATCTTGGTTTTAAACTGCTAAATCTCGGGGCGCCTGGGTGGCGCAGTCGGTTAAGCGTCGGACTTCAGCCAGGTCACGATCTCGCGGTCCGTGAGTTCGAGCCCCGCGTCGGGCTCTGGGCTGATGGCTCGGAGCCTGGAGCCTGTTTCCGATTCTGTGTCTCCCTCTCTCTCTGCCCCTCCCCCGTTCATGCTCTGTCTCTCTCTGTCCCAAAAATAAATAAAAAACGTTGAAAAAAAAATTAAAAAAAAAATAAACTGCTAAATCTCGGTGCCAGAGTGATGTCACAAGGAAGACGTGTCATGTTTAATAAGTATTTGTTGAATGAATGAATGAATGAATATCACCTATGTCACTGAATTGTGAGGATTCGAAGAGGTAATATATACAAAGACTTTGGCTCCTCCCCTGGAACTAGTAAGCACTCATTAGGAGTGGATTGTATTATTTTTTATTAATATCATCATCATCAAAGACTTCACTTTCAACATATCAAATGCATTCACGATTACTCTAGTACCATGAGGATAAGGAAGACTTTGCATTTTGCGCAGTCATTTGGAATGATTCTGACTGTCTGGGAGCAACAGCAGACAGGAATCATGTTGCAAAGCTTCCCAGCAGAGGCAGAGAAGTAGACAAACACCCTGCATGGCTTATTTGGTCCAGATAGGAATTTAACCATTGAGTCCTCTTGAAAATAAATGTTGATTTTATTATTTTTTTAATTTTTAAAAATGTTTGTGTATTTATTTTGAAAGGGAAAGAGAGCACGCACACCCAAGTGGGGGAGAGGAAGAAAAAGAGAGAGGGAAAGAGAGAATCCCAAGCAGGCTCCTTGCTGTCAGCGCAGAGCCTGACACAGGGCTTGAACTCAACAAACAGTGAGATCATGACCTGAGCCAAAATCAAGAGTTTGATACTTAACCGACTGAGCTACTCAGGAAGCAACCCCCCTGCCCACAAAATGTTGATTTTAAATATCTGAATCAAATATGTGATTTTTAAAGGCTATCATGAATGCTCCAAATTCTTCTGTGCTAAACATTAAGTACATTTAGTATTTTTCTTCATGATTTTAAAATTTGTAAACTTGGTCAATACCAGTTAGAAATGTAGATTTGAAGGAAAAAAATATGCAGTTGCCTTCTATCTGCTTAAATGCCTGAGTCACATCTTGATAAATGGAAAATAAATGGAAGTCCATCCACTCCATTTATAATGTCATTGTGGTGGATTACACATGGCCAGGAACTTTGGGAAACAGCTTCCATCAAGAGGTGAGGCATAAGTTCCCTGCTCTTAATGCCACACAAGCTATGTGGCTGTTTGGACTAATGGATTGCGATGGGTAGCAAATTCCATTTCCCATCTCTTGAATCACTTATTCCCGTTGCCCTAAGCTGCCTCATAACAATCTGGAGAAATCACCTGAAGAGACCCGAGATAACATGGCTGAGCACCTCTCTCCTGCCAAGGTGCTAGGGATGTGAGTCAAGTTATCCAGGCTCTCCAGCCCAGCCCAACTGGATACCACTATGCAACCTCTGTCAATACCACATAGACAGAAGAGCTACTAGCCAAGTCTGCTCTAACCGCTGGTCCACAGATCTTGACAGAAAATAAAATGGTGGTTGTTTCAAGTGACTAAGTTTTGAGGTAGTTTACTAAGCAGCCATGGGTAACCTGAACCCTCTAGCAATATTTATGTAGTGCAACAGTTAGTAATCTGATAAATCAGGTTACTTCTGAGCTGCTACATGGCCAAGAGAACACGCCAAAACTCACCACTGGAAGCTCCTTGATGTAGGTTGGACATCACAAATAGAGTAGTTTGGTGGCCAGGGAAAGCTAAGTTATAACAATTTCCACTTTGTGGAGAGTTTATCTTTCTTCTGAGCACCTAGAATATGCAGGCACTGTTGTGTTAGTGAGAGTGTGGAGGACCCAGCACATCCAAGCAACCCAAAGAAATTTGATACTCATATTCATACACTGACCTTTTGAACACCTTCTATGTATGAAGCACTAGAAAAGTGACAACTGTGAAAAGCAAGACTTACCCTTATGGATCTCACAATCTACTGAAAAACATTCAGAATGATTTGCTAATGATATTGGAGGACACAGCTGCAGTGGGAAGAGAAGGTTACATCATCCTAAAATTGTACTACTGAACTCCATCCAAATCCCATTTAACCATAAAGTTAAGTTTTAGGAAAATCAGCAAATTGCAGTCTATATCTATATCTATATCTATATCTATATCTATATCTATATCTGTATCTATATATGTTTTGTGATTTTATATTTGTTTGTCTTCTACTATGTTGTAGGATACCAAGGAAAACAAGATACCCCTGAGGACCCTTGAGTTGTGGAGATAGAACCCTGCCAGTGTCTGTCAGGACATGGTGGTTGTAAGCAACAGAGACCTGGTATGAACTGACAAGGTAAAAATGGCAGTGAACAGCCCTTAAGACTCAGAAGTTCAGGGATTATCTTGGTTTTAGGCTCTGCTGGATCCAGATGCTCAAATGTCATAAGGAAGCCATTTCTCTGCATGTTTTTGGCTAGAATTTTCCTCTGAACTCCACTCTCAGGTAGGCCTCTCCCAGCATGGTGGCAAGATGACCACTAGAAGAAACTCCACGCTTGCCCATATTTACTGGCAACCTCTAGAAAGAGAACTCCCACTTCCCAGTATTCCAGCAAAAATTCCAAAGTTGAGTGTGATTAACTGAGCTTGAACCAACTGCCCCTCCCTGAACCGATTCAATATGCCCCAAGGAACAGCATACTCTGATTGACCAGGCCAAGAGCACGACTCACCCTTCCAGAGAAAAATTAATTTTATTAACATATTTTATTGGGGCACCTGGGTGGCTCAGTCATTAAGCGTCCGACTTCGGCTGGGGTCATGAACCCGTGGTTCATGGGTTCAAGCCCCGCATCAGGCTCTATGCTGACAGCTCAGAGCCTGGGGCCCACTTCAGATTCTGTGTCTCCTTCTCTCTCTACCCCTCCCCCACTTGTGCTCTGTCTCTCTATCAAAAATAAATAAACATTTATATATATATTTTTTATTTAACCCAATATATTCAAAATACTATCATTAGTTCAATATTAAAATTACTATTGATTTTTAAATTCATATTAAGCTAGAGTTTGCAGTATGGATTTTATACTTACAGCTATCTCCATTTGGACTAGCCACGTTTTACGTATTTGACAGCCACTAGCTGTATTGGACTGGGCAATTCTAAAGATTTATTGTGGTGTAAGAGGAATGGAATAGAATGGGATAGAATATTTTTAAAAAGGCAACCTGGAACATGTAAGGAAAGAAAAGCTGTGTTCCGGTGGCTCTGGATTCCAGTAGAAACGTATCTGAAAGTTGGCATGTCTTCTCCAGAGAGGTACAGAGTTAGGCAAAGGAGCAGGAAAATCCTTAAGGCAGGGCTTGGGGACTTAGTAGAGAACACCAGGAGGGAGTCAGCTCTTCAAATCAGAGAAAGGAATCTGGGCATCTCAGTGAATGTCACAGAGAAGAGACACCTTGGCCCAGGATTGGTTGAGAGGAAGACATCATGGTGGAAGCCAGTTTGGACAGATGACAACCTCGGACCAGACCAGCCTCTGAACACCACCCTCTTCCTCCCTTTGGAACTTAGAGTAAAGGAAAGACAGGAGACCATGAACTGACTGAGAAAGATCTAATTTGACTAAGCTTACCTTGCATTAACTGGTTTGTGGAGGGAGTCTCAAGAAAGAAGTTAAGTTTGGGGGCAACTGGGTGGCTCCATCGGTTAAGCATCCGACTCTTGATTTTGGCTCTGGTCAAGATCTTATGATGGTTTGTGAGATGGAGCCATGCATCGGGATCTGTGCTGATAGTGTGGAGCCTGCTTGGGATTCTCTCTCCCTCTCTCTCTCTCTCTCTCTCTGCCCCTCCTCTGATCGCACTAGCTCACCCTCTCTCTCTCAAAATAAATAAATAAATATTTGAAAAAATAAATTTAGTTTGGATATAAAAAATGAAGTTATATACCTTGCATATCTGAGGTTGCTGGTCTGAAAATATCGTTCCCCAAAGAGTCTCAAAAACCCTGTGTGCCTGGCAATGGAGCCAGAGTCCTTTTCCCCTGAAGGCAGGGAATTTGGGCAGTCATTCTAAACTGACCCGCAGATTTTGCACACACACGCACACACGCACGCAAAGGGATATTTGGCAATATCCGAACAGCTTTGGGTGTCACAACTAGGGAGGAGATGGCTATTGTGGGTGGAGGCCAGGGGTGCCACTAAACATCCTTTAGTAATGCCCAGGTCAGCCCCACAACAGAGGATCATGCAGCTCAAAACAGCAGTGGCGACTACACTCGTGGTGAGCGCTGAGTAAAGTAAGGAATTGTCGAATCGATATATGGCACACCTGAAACCAATATACTATCGTATGTCAACGATACCTCAATAGTGATAGCAATATTAATAATAACAAATGTCAGTAGTGCCAAGGGTGAGCAACCCTGGATTAAGCCAGTTGAAGATTCTTGAGAAGCGTCCAGAGGGGAAGCGCGAGTTCTTCTCTTCTGCGTTGGAGTCAGCCTGTCGTAAAAGGGAAGGCAGTCCTGGGGCTGCCCATATTGTAGTTCCCATATTGCTGAGGTAACCGATTCCTGTGTCACTGTAGCAAGTCTGTGAATGAACAATAGGGTGAGCCAGGCCCAGAGGCTGGGGCCCCCAAGTGTCTTCCGTTTTCCTTCCTCCCTCCCCTTCTTCCCTATTCTCTCTCCAAACAGTCCCCTCAGAGGCAGTCTTCCCCTGGCTGAGGTGGGGCTGAGGCAGATGACGGAGGGGTAGGTGTCTGCAAAGTCTTTTCATCCCTGTGTCCTCCTAGCTCAGCCAGAGGCGGAGACCCGCCCTGAAGACCCCAGCTGCCCTGTATCCCTTCCCAGGGGCACCTGGCACCCAGGAGGCAGCTGTGGAGAATGAGAAACCAGTCTGGGCAGTTTTTCTCACTCTGAGCCTTTGTTCACACTTCATTCTCCTCTAGAACAGAGCCTCTCCAATATTGTGGGGCTGCTTAAAGCACAGATTCCTGGCCTGGCTTCCAGAGTCAGAATCAGCAGGTCTGGGGGCCGGGGTGTCCCAACATGTCCCAGGGTGCCCGGAATTTTGCATTGCAGCACTGGAAGCCCTGCCTCCCTGGCAAAGCTGGATGGTTGGTCACCCTAGGTAGGGCCCAAGATTTTGCATTTCTTTTTTTTTTTTTTAATGTTTATTCATTTTTGAGACAGAGAGACAGAGCATGAATGGGGGAGGGGCAGAGAGAGAGGGAGACACAGAATCCGAAGCAGACTCCAGGCTCTGAGCCATCAGCCCAGAGCCTGACACGGGGCTTGAACTCACGAACCGCGAGATCCTGACCTGAGCGGAAGTCGGACGCTCAACCGACTGAGCCACCCAGGCGCCCCAAGATTTTGCATTTCTAACAGTCTCCCAAGCGATGCTAATGCTGCCGTCAGGTACCCTCACTCTGAACTACAAAGCTGTCCCACTGCTCCCGGCCTGTGAATCTTACTCGTGCTCCCAGGCCGAGAGCAGATTAAACCAGCTTCAGAAAGGGTTACCCATAGTGCCTGCTCCCCACCCCACCCCCAACACTGTGGCAATCAGGGTAACACCTCACACTGCAAGGTGATATGATGTACTTGGTGGGGGAGGGGGGTTCTGCTCACATACTTCAAGATCCCACAGAGCAAGAATCATATTTTCGTATCCTACCTCTTGCCATGGGAATACATCCATGGTACCAAGCACATAAGAAATTTGCTGAATGAACAAGGCTAACATTTATTGAGTGCTTACCAGACACCATGACTTTGCTAAACATTTTATAGAGTTAAACTCACGTCATTCTGTGTGGCAGATACTATTCCCCCCCATTTCACAGTTGAGGAAACTGAGGTTTGGAAAATTTACATGACATGTTCACAGAACCAGAAAATGACAGAACTGAATTTTAACCCCACTGTGATAGCAGAGCCCTACTCTTACCCATTTACGCTCTGGTACCTACCATGAACAAATAAAGATATATTTCATTGCATAATGGGGTCCAGGAATCATTACTATTTATTTAGAATATACTTCAGGTTTGGGGCACTTGGGTGGCTCAGTCGGTTGAGCGTCCGACTTCAGCTCAGGTCATGATCTCACGGTCCGTGAGTTCGAGCCCCGCGTCGGGCTCTGTGCTGACAGCTCAGAGCCTGGAGCCTGCTTTGGATGCTGTGTCTCCCTCTCTCTCTGCCCCTAACCCACTCGCATTCTGTCTCTGTCTCCCTCAAAAATAAATAATAAACAGTAAAAAAATAAAAATATATATATACTTCAGGGTTTTTTTGTTGGAGTCCGTGTGTCTGAACTGTTTGTGTGTTCTCTGACTCTGCACTGAACACTGATTTGCCACTATTTGTAGCGAGATTTCAGTCCAAGAAAAAAATAGGAGGAGATATTCTGGGTGAAAGACATGTTTGCTCAGCTCTTGTCCACCATTCAGTGAAAATCCAGTCCCACCCATGTGGATTACAAAGGGACTAATGTTGCTTCTGGATCCACGGAGGAGCACAGGACCCAGGCCTGGTATTTCAGAGCATTCCATCTCCTTACCCCCAGGTAAGTTTGGTTTAGAGGTGGCCGCATGACCCACACCTACTCACCGAGAACACTCCATCCTTTAACCACAGAGACTGGTTGCAATATGTTAAACTAATCATTCCTGAAACTTCCCCAAGCCGTCTGAAAGTCTGTGTTCCCCTTCCTCTAAGATAACAACTTTGAAAATACGAAAAACCTTTGGGCTTCTGGTAGCCATCTGTGCAAAGATGTGGAGCATCTTTACATGATTATGACACCAATATGGATAGAATCTGAGCCATGAGATAAAGAAAAAGAGAATTATCCTCCCATGATTTGAACCCCTGAATCCAGATTCCCAGTTACTTGAGCCAATCAATTTCCTTGTTTGTTTAAGCCAGTGTAGATTGGGTTTCCATCATTTGCAACCCTAAGAATCGTGGCTAACGTACCTTACTCATGAGAAATGAGAAGACAGGTGTTAGCAGGTAGGAAAATATCAAATACCTTGGTCTCCAATAATGATTATTTTACAATGTCCTAATATTTTAATACCTCCTTTATTACCTCTAGTAAGAAAGACCAATGGTAAGTGGCCATCAGATTCCTCCTCCTTTGTTGTAAAAATAAGCTGAATATGGGCCAGAGAGTAGTCGATATAAACGAGCAAATAGGTCTTTTCAGAGTTGGCATGGAGGGGCGCCTGGGTGGCTCAGTTGGTTAAGCGTCCGACTTCGGATCAGGTCACGATCTCGCGGTATGTGAGTTCGAGCCCCGCGATCTCCCGGTATGTGAGTTCCAGCCCCGGTCGGGCTCTGTGCTGACTGCTCAGAGCCTGGAGCCTGTTTCAGTTTCTGTGTCTCCCTCTCTCTCTGACCCTCCCCCGTTCATGCTCTGTCTCTCTCTGTCTCAAAAATAAATAAATGTTAAAAAAAAAATTTAGAGTTGGCATGGAAATCGTGATTTGGTTCAGCTTTTTGCATAACTTCCTTTATTGATTGTTTCTTTAGTTACTAATTAACGATCTGTGGCCAGATAGGTTTTTTTTTAATGCATTCCTTAGTAAACTTTTTAAATTTATTTTTTTTAGTGTTTATTTATTTTTGAGAGAGAGAGAGAAAGAGAGAGAGAGACAGAGTTCTAGTGGGAAAGGGGCAGAGAGAGATAGGGAGACACAGAATCTGAGGCAGGCTTCAGGCTCTGAGCTGTCAGCACAGAGCCTGATGCGGGGCTCGAACCCACGAACCGTGAGATCATGACCTGAGCTGAAGTTGGACGCTTAACCGACTGAGCCACCCAGCCGCCCCTAGAGAAAAACTTCTTAAAGAAAATGCTAGCTGTGGATTTTCGGATCATTTTTGTCTGGATCATGTCCATGTGAAGAATGATTTTCTGTGACTTAAAGTGCTTCGGGGGCGCCTGGGTGGCTCAGTCGGTTAAGCATCCAACTCTTGGTTTCGGCTCAGGTCCTAATCCCGTGGTTGTGAGATCCAGCCCCACGTTGGGCTCCATGTCGGGTGTGGAGCCTGCTTAAGGTTCTCTCTCTCCCTCTCCTCTGACCCTCAGCCGTTAGCACTCTCCCCCTCTCTCTCTCTCTCAAAAAAAAAAAAAAAATGCTTCTAATAACCAAGGGATAAGCTAGTCTGTGTACTCCTGCCTGTAAAATATACACACCTTCTTGATCAAACCATTTTTTACGTTCTGTGTGTATATCCACATTACAGAATCGTTTTTAAAGATTGAGGATTAATCCAGTTACTCAACTGAAATTGTGTACGAGCTTTTTGTCCTTGTTCAGCAATGACTGAGCTGCTTGGAGACGCTGCAACACTTCTTACACGTGCACACACACTCACACTCCCCAAGTGTCAGGTGGATCTGATGTCCCAATTCCTTTTGAGTTGACAGCACTTGGTATCTCTGGCCAAGTTGCCATTTGTGAGCCCATCGTGAGCACCGTGCTCTTTAGTAATTAGCTCCAGGTCCCAAGAGGAGGGCATTCATATGCTGCGGGTGCCATAGGCCAGCTAGGTCTATACCCCTGCCCTTCTCTCCAGGTGGAAAGAAAGGTGGTCTCCTCAGGGGCCTGAGGGTGGTTTGCAGGAACAGCCTGAGAGAGGCCACTGTTAGGCTCTCTCCCCACCCGAATTCAGCTGCCCTCACAAATCAGTGGCTTAAAACTGGCTGTGGCGGGCATTTATTCACACCATGGAAATGAGCAGACCCCGCAGAGGCGTCCCACACTTCTGCCTCCTCTGCCCCCGTTGTTAACCATTTACCAGGAGATGACTGGAGTGGGCCCTTTACTGTTGCCCAGGAAGCAGCAGACCCCTTCTGTATAATCATTGCTGCTACACGGTCCTTGATGTGGGCCCTGCCCCTCAGGTGTGCCCCAGCTGGTGCCTTGACCGGACAGCCTGTGGCAGGCAGTGTGGGACTCCCGGCCGGCACGGCGTCCCAGGTAAGGCACGCCCCAGGGTAGACACAAACATGGCCTCGTCAGCAACGTTAGCCTCTCAGCAGCTGGGTCTACAGGCTGGAATTGCCATTTGCAGACACGTAGTGTTGGCCAAGCTTCGTTTGTCAGTATGTCTTTTATCCGTCCTCTTATTTCCAAAGAGCCTTGACATATTCACCGTACAAGTATGTTGGCTAACCTGGGAATAGTGACAGTCCCCAGGTCCCTTTCCGTAGTCCACCTCCATGGGATAGCCTCCACTAAGCTGTGATGCCACCTTCTCCAGGGCGGGAGGGCCCAAACTGGGCTGTGGAAGGCCAGCACTGAGGAGATCCCACCATCAGCTTTTTGTTACCAGGGTTTGGTTGAATTACCGTCTTAATTAAAGAGGGTAGGTTGCCTTACTTTACCCATAAGCCTATGGGACAGGAAAATGCTCTGGCCTTTGCCTCCTTGAAGAAAACAGGGAGAGAGAAAAGCGACACAGATCAGCTTTCAAGTCCGGAGGCGTAAGAATTCAGAGAAAACAGAATCTTTTCAGAACTCCGTGTGCATCTTAGATTTTAAAGAGACCTACATTCTATAACCCAAGGCCTTGTTTTACAGGGATTTAAGGTGCTCCCTTAAGTAGACTGCATGGAGTTCCTTGTCCATCTTTAATTTAGCCTTGACAGTGAAACAAAGGAAGAGTGGTAATGCCTAGATAACTTAACAGCCAGAAACCTACCCTTAACCGTAGCCTTCTACTTTCTGACCGTGATCCACCTTTCAATAAGGGCTTAAATACAGCATAACTTAGGAACGTGGTAAGAACCCAAAATTAGACACCAAAAGAAAGCAAGATACTGACTCATTTACCATCAGAAATTGCTCTTGTTTATGGTCAAATGAACCAGGGCTGTTCTGTAGCATTAGTTTCCACGCTCCACTTTTCTGCTGTGGTTTAATTGGTTTCTTAAGAGGCAGTAATCTATCCCAATTGAAGAGTAAAATGGCAGGGGAGATGAGGAACAAGACAGAGACCCTTTCAGACCAACGACTTTGCTATCATTTCTAGAAGGCTAGGACCGAAAACCTCTAAGTAGGCTGCGTCTAGAGTCAAAGGTCAAGTTAAAATAGTTGGCTCAAATAAGGTTGAGCGAGTTCATTTTTTTCTGTGGGTTATGGGTTTTCAAGAGGATGGTGCAGATGGACATAGGTCCCAGAGGCCACAGAGTGGGGGGATGATGGAGGCTGCCTGACACCTCACTTCCTCGGGGCGGTGGGGGGTGGGGGGGGGGAGTTGTAGGGACTGATCACTCCAGGCCTGTACTCACTGAGAGTCCTCAGTCACACCATCCTTTACTAGTAAGATCCAGGGGCGCCTGGGTGGCTCAGTCAGTTAAGCATCCAACTTCGGCTCAGGTCATGATCTCGCGGTTTGTGGGGTCAAATCCCGCATCGGGCTTTGTGATGGCACCTGAGCCTGGAGTTGCTTCGGATTCTGTGTCTCCCTCTCTGCCCCTCTCCCGCTCATACTCAGTCTCTCCTTGTCTCAAAAACAAACATTAAATTAAAAAAAAAAAAAGATGCCCAAAATAAAAAAAAAAAAAAAAAAAAAAAAAAGACCCAGGGAGGGGACACCGACTACCAGAAATGGTCTCTAAAGCATGCCAGAACAGGAGAGCCTCACCCAAAGGCTTTTAAGTGAAAGTTTTACTTTCGAAAGTATTTGAAAGGACGAGTATGCCGAAAAAAGCCCAGAAAATTCCGTAAAGGCTGGGCCGCTAGTTGGGAAAGACCTGGTTGTAAGGAGCAGAAACAAGTTTTGATTCGGTTAGGGTTCTACATCCCTGCATATGCACCGATTTTCTAGAAAACCCTTCGCTATCCTCACCATCATTTTAACTTCACAAAGTTAAAGAAAAACTTGGCTTTAGCTGATCTCCAAAAAGCCTCAGGGTTTTTTTCCTAAGAGTCACAGCCCTAAAGGACACCTACACCAGCTCCTTTTTCCCATGTGGAGTGGACCTGTTCACTCTGGCTGCTCAAACAGGGAAGCTCTGAGCCAAGCACTTGCCTCTTTCAGCCAGTCGATCTTTCCTAATTCGAAGACTGCCTCGGGTTGAACGCAGGCAGCTCTTTGTAAGTCTTGACTGAGCAGCCATTAAATTGTGTATCTACAAGGTTTTTGCCACCTACATTAGGTCAAGTTTAAAAAAAAATGAAAAATGCTGTCAGTAGGACTATTTCCACTGAAGGAGAATAAAATCTGATTATATACAGAAGGGAAAACACTTTCTGTGTGTTTGCATAGAAATTATTAAACCTGGACAAGGCATATGTAGTATAAAGTGTTTTAGGAAAGGAAAAACTTAGTCCAAAACTCCCTAGAATACAAAACATTCTAGAAGAGGCTTAGGCAACTTCAAGAGAAGCAAAACTCAAGAATGAATACTGTAGTACAAAATTATGGCCAAAAATACTGTATTTTTAACCAGCAAGATCATTGGGGCATTATTATACAACATTAGGTGTTTTTTGCAAAACTAGTTCCCATCCCCAAACAAAAGACAATACATGCATTTGAATGACATTTTAAGAACAGTAAATAGGATTCTTTTAAATACTGCAAGTTAAAAATGTTTTCTGACAAAACTCCCTAAATACATAGGTCTAGTAAGGGTTTCCAACATGATGACAGGTGAGGAATCCAGCAAGAAGTTGTATTTAGAGTACTTTGAGGAAAAGAAATCTACCAAAAACATGTGTTGAAGTCAAAGTAACCTGAACGTTACACAGCAATTTCCATCTCTTTCTAAACTGGACAATATTCTAGTGAAGAATATTTTCTTCCCTGTTTTTTTTTTTTCCTACCTATCAAAGCTTATATGAAAGTCAGAATTGCTTTATCGAAGTAAGATCCAATTTTGCCCAATAGGTGTTTTTGAAATGTGTAAATGTCATTTACTATTGGGTTGGAATCCTATGGAGAAATGGAAGATACGTGATAAGGGAGGTTAAGAAGGAAATTAATGTTTGAGCACCTACTATGTGCTGGGTGTGTATGCATACTTTGAACAGATGATTCTAGAGGCAAGAGTATTATTGAAAGGTCATTGGAAGTTGGGAAGACAGCAATGAATGGGTTGTTACTCTGTGAGGAAAAACAAATGACAAGTTTAGACTCTGTACTAAGTATTTACTAAACAGCAGGTGTCTGGCTTGAAGAATTTCTAACTAATCACATACAACTAAGCCATTTCTTGTCCTAATTTGGTGGAACCAAAATGAAACCCCAAACACGTAGTTACCAGGACAGACCTATTAACGCTACATATGCTGGAAATATGTGGAGACAGATAAACAGACACTATTGTAAGTTTTAATTTTTGTGTGTTTCTAACCAAAGACAGATCTTTGGAAGAACATAGTAATGAATACCAAGCACACCTTGTTTGTATCAATTGAGATGTTGTCAATTACCAATTAAGTGGTTTTAAACCCTTATTTAATTTTAAGAAGAGGAGCAATATACATTACAATACTTGGGTACACTTTATTTTTATATGGGTTAACATTCTTCTGTATTTCATTTCATTCATTTTTTTTGAAAAACTGAAAACAAAGGGAAATTGAGGGTAATTTGAAGGTTATTTCCAACCAATATCTGAGTCTTGCAGTATCTCATTATACAGCCCTTTCTTCCCATTATTTTTTTTGCAAATAAGTCGTTTGACCCAAATCCAGCATAAATAGCTTTTTACCAATTCCTAACTTAAGACAACTAACATTTACAATCATGTGGCAGTATAAATTTTAAAATTACAGTTCATACACCTTGACAATCAAGATAGTCTAAAGTACAAAAAGTAAATTGTCCTTTAGCTGAATTACCTTTTTGTAATAGGCTTGCTAGTTAATCCACAAAAAAAAAAAAAAAATACAAGTTTCAGGTGTTCTTTGAATACCTTTTGTAGATGTCATATGCTAGTAAACAACAAATGCAGGTTCCTAAGATTTTTTTTCCCCCAAGTCTATTCATGACATTCAACAGAGCTCTTTGTATGAAAATGTTTTTTTAAAAAAACAAAAACTTCGAGGGGATTTATTGACTTCTGAATGGGTGTGTTATTTCCCTTTGTTTCAAGAGATGAGGCACAAACTTCTGGATTTAAGCTCTGTAAGGCATAGTACAAACCTCCAATTTACAAATGAGGAATTCTCTGTGGGTTTGGAACTGCCATGTCACGCAAAAAAAGGGAAAAATTATCTGTAAACTGGTACACTGCAATGTGGTGAGTCATGAAATGGCTGCTTGCCTTGGTATGCTGAAGAAAGGTTTTTGTGGTTTGTGTTTTTGTTTTTGAATAAGACATGCCCAAGTCACCAAAAACTGGCCACAGGCCTCCATTACCTGGAGCATCAATGGCAGGAGACAAGTGGCACACGCTTCTAACGCTTGCAATCACAATATAATAGAAAGCATGAGTAAACTTTGTTTTTTTTTTTTATACAAAACTGAAAAGAATCCCTTCCCACCCCTAGCCCCTTCAATAAAACCCCAAAGAAACAGAAAAAAAAATCCTTTAGCTTCGATTGACTAGTGTGGATACAATTAGGTTTCCATGCATCACTGCAGCGAGGGTGATCAATTTCTTCCTTTCTCAAGAGAAAGGGATCTTGTCATGCACCCTCCGGCAAACAGCGAAGCCACCAACCTCAATTCTGCATAGCAATTCCATTCCAATTTCATAAAGACAAATAGAACAATCTTTCCCTGTTTGCTCAATTTCCTCGAGCTTTGAGATCATGTTTAATTGACTACATCTACTATAGCTCTATTAAATAGAATATCTTGATTCCCTAAAACTGTAACACTTAGGATCTTGTGATGAGGTTTTCTCTATACACACTGTAGGCCTTCAAATGTTATTGTTGACTTTTTTCTTCTTTCTTTTCTTTTTTACTTTTTTCTTTTTTTTCTTTTTCTTTTTTTTCGTTTTTTTTTTGTTTTTTTGTTTTTTTGTTTTTTTTTTTGCTGCACCAAATTTAAGATTGCCCTTTCAGGCAAGCAGTGGTCTCTAGCTGTTAAAACATTTCCTTAGTGGATCACAATAGCTTCTAAAACTGCCTTTCTAATAAAGGCCATCAGAGAGGTAATACTAAACTGTGCATTTGCCAAATAAGAATATGAATCGTATAAAAGCTCATATTCCAATCCTAGGTCAAATGGCAAAAGTTCTACAAAGTTGGTTTCCATGTTTGTATAAAAGCTCCGACCGATTTTATGTATTTTGCTATGAAATTACCTTTGGGTCTTATCAGTACACCTCTACTCAGGAATGTGCAAATGATTTTATACAGCACGATGCTAGTACCGCTCTGTACGATAGTAAGGTTTTTTTTTTTTCTTTTCTAAATGGAAAAAAAAAAAATATCCCTAGTCAGAAATAAACTGACAAATTTACATTCTCCTCTCTTAAAAAAGTAAATAAAATAACATTATTCAAAATGTGAATTAGCTATAAGACATACACTTACATAGATACATATCAATACAGCACATTCAATCTGCCAAAAAAAAAATTAACGATTACAAAGCCCGTATGGATGCGGCAATAGCAAGAGGTGTATGTACAATGACTAGAGCATTCAGAATTGCACTAGACCTACAGGCAGTCTGGTTCTCAATTAAATTAGAGCTGCTTTCCGAGCAAAGTGAAAAAGTAACTTGTGGTGTTTGTGGCCGGGAAAGGAAGGAGAACATCCCACTACTGCTTAGTAACCCTGGTTCTCCTCTAGTAAGCCATTCATTTTCTCTTGCCTTCATTGTTCCCCAAGAGTTGATGGATAGGGAAGTTTGGACTTGTGCCAGAGAGTACGATACTTAAAATAAGACCAGTGTCGCGGCCTAATTCTTATTCCCCAGCAGGTTTAAAATAATCTTTATTTCCTTAAATCGTATGTCAACTCAAGCTGCTGGACCGAAGCTCATTAATACAGGTGCTGTTTTGTTTTTTGGGTTTTTTTTTTTTTTTTTGCATTTGTTGAAAAATTGCACATTGAGAACTCCAATGATCTCTCCTAAGAGGTTTAGTTACACAAATGCATGTTCTATAAAACACCGAGGGGTTAACTCTTAAGGAAGTCTTGTGGACCTAACTCAAATTCAACTTAATCGGTCACCGGTTTAAAAAGTTCACAAAGGTGGTAAACCAGCAGTAACATCGGATTTTGCAAATTAAAGGTGTCCGAATACTTGAATAACGTCCTTGGCAGACCTACTTGACCTTAAAGAAACACGAAGGGTAAGACCGGCTTTAAAGGAAGAGACAGAAGCAGATTTCATGTTCTATCACAGAAGACACTATTTTACATTGCTGATTTGGACACTCAACACGAAACGTACACTAAATGTGATCTCGAGGGCAGAGAAAAGAATGGACCATGCCAGTCAAATTGGCAGTTACCTATTCTTGGGCAACTGGTGTTTCAGGTGGATTCTCAGCCAATTATTTAGGCCTCACACTCTTACTCTCTTCCATTTGTGAGATACTGGCTTTTACCTCTGAAATTTTTACTACTTTACTTTTACAAAAAAGCCAGCTTTGGCAACACATACCCATAATAAATTATGGCCCAAACACTAAGGGGGAAAAAAAAGGATGAAAATTTGAACCAAGGTGGGGAAAAATGAACAACCTAAGAAACAGGTTCTGGATAGCAGCCATTGGGGTAATGTAGTGTCTGTTGGGCATATACATATATATAGAAAATGGTTTTTTTTTTTTTTTTTTTGGCATCTGCAATTTAAAGAGAGGGTAAAAAAAAAGTAAGGGTGGAAGGACCATGGCACATGGCGTTAAAAAAAAAACACAACTGTGGTCTCTGTTCTTGCCTTACTGTCTGTGCATATTTCTCTCAGCAACCAAGCTATGGCTGAAGGTAGGAATCCAAAAGAAACGACCCTTCACTGTAAGACGGGCATCCACCCTCCTAGCCCAAAGTGAGGCAAGATCATGTACTGATATAAAAACAACTCTATATGTGTATCCAGAGCAATACATTGAAAACCACAGTATTAATACTTAGAATCCTTCAGCAACACTACAAACCGTTTAACTTAAGCTGATGCCGATGGCTTAAATCAAATGGCGCTGTCCTGTCGTTGGAGAGAAAAACTTGACCAAGAATGGAACTAGGATAAAGGCCGTTGTGACCCAGGGAAAATCAGGATGAGGGCAGGGGGTGAGGAAAAGGGCAATCAGCTTTGTTTTCCTCAATAGAAAAGAAAAAGAGAAAGAAACCACTCTTATCTTGGTGAGTGCATGACTGAGAATTGAAAATACATTGAGTCACAAGGTTTTTGCCTAAAAAAAGACAGCGAGGAAATGTGCTGGGACCGTACTTCAGCATTCTGTTTTTCCTCTGAATAGTTTAAATAAAATCATAATATTTACTACAAACCCTGTGGACACATTCACACAGAGTCCGGGACGGCAATAAATTAGTATTATGCAAATGGTTTTCCACAGAAATCCAGTCCCTCTTGTACAGCTTCAACAGCCCACCGGGGAAGGGACGGGCGGTACTGAGGAGGCACAATTAGACCAGATTGTACTCCTTCAGGTTCAACTGGAGGATGGTGTCCTTGACGGCGGCAAAGACAAAGCGGATGTTCTCGGTATCTGTGGCGCATGTGAAGTGGGAGTAGATAATTTTGTCACTGTCAGGGTTCAGGTCCACGAACATCTTCAGGATGAATTCTCGAGCTGCCTGGGCATCTCTCTGGGGTCCTGTTGGTCAAGGGAAGAAAGGGACGATTTGTCAGCGGATCTGTGTGTGCCTATAAGCAGTAAGTGTTCACTGGGTTGGTAACAATGCCATGGAGAGGACGCTTGCACTGCAGATTTGATCTGTTATAACCATCTTCCCCAACTTGAGTATGTGCAACTGTTCCTCTTTGGCATGTTATCTGACCATCCATTCGTCTGCCTGTCCGTCCACCCACCCACCCACCCACAAGGTGTGGTTAGGTGAAAAGAGGCGTATGGATAGAGCTGCCTTAGGCTCTCCTGTCAATCTGCCTCCCAGGGGCCCCTCGCCCCTGCTGTGGATCTTTTTACATTCTCCAGACTGAAATCTGTTTCAGAATAGTTCCTGGGGCACCTGGGTGGCTCAGTTGGTTGAGCAGAAGACTCTTGGTTTCAGGTCATGAGCTCCAAGCTGACAGTGGGGGGGCCTACTTGGGATTCTCTCTCTGCCCCATCCCTGTTCATGCTCACTAGCTCGCTCGCTCTCTCAAAATAAATTTGAAAAAAAAAAAATCTTATGTCAGGTCCACCTTCAATTGTGCTCTGCTACCTAGCTTCTAGATTGCTGGTGTTTCCGGGCAAACTACATTTACGTAGTGTTGAATTCACTATGTGTGATGATAAGAGAAAGACTGGTGTATGTTTCCTTAGCTTTATTTGGGGTGTCTTTCAGGCTGAACACTCTTCTAGATGCCTTAAAACAGGACTGCAATGTATTTACCAGGGTATAGTAAAAGTTTAGCTTAAAATTTTGCCATGAGGGGTGCCTGCGTGGCTTAGTCGGTTAAGGGTTCGATTTTGGCTCAGGTCACGATCTTGTGGTTTGCGAGTTCGAGCCCCACGTCAGGCTCTGTGCTGTTAGCTTGGAACCAGGGGCCCGCTTCATATTCTGTGTGTGTGTCTCTCCCTGCCCCTTCCCTGCTCGTTCTCTCTCAAAAATAAAAATTAAAGTCTTTAATTTTTTTAAGTTTATTCACTTATTTTGAGAGAGACAGACCCAGTGAGAATGGGGGAAGGAGAGAGAGAGAATCCCAAGCAGGCTCCACACTGGCAGCACAGAGCCTGATGCGGGGCTCAAACCCACGAAACTGTGAGATCATGACCCGAGCAGAAACCAAGAGTCGGTCTGCTCAACCGACTGAGCCACTCAGGAGCCCCAAATATTAAAATCTTAAAAAAAAAAAAAAAAAAGTAAAATTTTGCAATGCATTCTTAGATAGGGTGCCAACATCATAGGCAACAAAAGAAAAATTGGACCTCATCAAAATTTAAAAGTTTTGGGCATCAAAGGACACCATCAAGACAGAGAAGAGACCACCTACAGAATGGGTGAAAATACTGGCCAAACACATAGCTCATAAGAGGTTAACTTCCAGAAAATAGAACTCCTATAACTCAGCAACAAAAAGACAATCTGAATAAAAAATGGGCAAAAGGGCCTGAATAGACATTTCTCCAAAGATATATAGCTGGCCAATGAGCACAGAGAGGCTCAACATTCTTAATCATCGGGGAAATGCAAATCAAAACCACTGTGAGCTGTTATTTCACATCTGCCAGAATGGCTATAATAAAAAGAAAAAAAAGGATACAGTATGGGCAAGGATGTTGAAAAATCTGAACGCTTGTGCATTGTTGGTGGGAACATGCAACGGTGTAGCTGCTGTCGTAAACAGGTGGATAGTTCCTCCCAAAGCTAAACATAGATGACCAAATGGCCGGCAATTGTATTCCTAGGTATATATATCCAAAGGAATCAAAAGCAAGGACTCTGGGGCGCCTGGGTGGCTCAGTCGGTTGGGCCTCCGACTCTTGATTTTGGCTTAGGTCGTGATCTCACAGTTTGGGAGATCGAGCCCCTAGTGCCACTGTGCTACAGTGCATAGAGCCTGCCTCAGCTTCTCTTTCCCTGCCCCTCCCCTGCTTGTGCTCTCTAAATAAACTTAAAAAAAAGGGGGGGGGACTCTACTAGTTACTTAAACAATGAATTTCACTGTCGTATTATTCATAAGAACCAAAAGGTGGAAAGGACCCAAGTGTCCATCAACAGAGGACAGAAAGGAATGGATAAACCAGAGGTAGGAGACACACAAGGGGATGTTACTCATCCATGGACAAGTTATGATGGCTGCCACAACACCCATGAACCTTCAAAACATGATGTTAAGTAAAATAAGCCAGACCAAAGAACACATCTTGTATGACTGCACCTATAGGAGGTACCCAGAATAGGCAAATTTATAGAGACAAAGTAGGTTAGAGGTTGGCTGGGGTGAGGGGGAAGTGAGTTAGTGCTTCAGGGTCACAGAATTTCTGTTTGGGGTGAGGAAAAAGTTTTGGGAATAGTGATGGTGCACAGCATTGTGAACATAATTGTCACTCAACTACATGCTTTAAGATGATGAAGATGACACATTTTAATGTGTAAGTTATGGTAAAATGTACTTCAAAAAGCCCTGAATTGTAGCTTTAAATGGGTAAATTACATGGTATGTGAATTATAGGTCGATAAAGCGGTTTTAAAAACTTATTTAATAGATCCTGACAAATGTATTAATTTAAAATTTATTAACTAGGTGTGGTGTCTTAACGTTACTATCGAGTACCGAGTATCCATCTTAGTCTTTGAGGCCCATATATGTACATTTCCCCCGTCTTTTCCATCCTAAGAAAGAAGGAGGTCCTGCCATAGCCTTCTCCTCCTCCACTTCCTTCTGACAGGACCATCTCAAGATCCACAGCCTCCATTTCTTCTGTCAAGATTCTTGTTATCTACTGGTTGGGATAAAGAAATCTTGGAACACTATACTGAGGGCCTGACTACTGCTTCCGACCAAATGCAGTGTGAATTTTAGACGGCCAACTTGAAGACTTTTCAAAATGGCCTGATTGCAAATTGGGGATTACCCCTATGAGTTCATATCTAACCCTGCCAGAAGGAGGAGAGAAAGAGCCATGAAGACAAATGGGCTATTCCCACTTGAACAATGACCACAAAAGTCATGTTTGCATTTTTGACTTCAGTGACCAGAATTGAAATTTTTGTCAGCAATTAAGAAGGCTGGCATCATAATGAAAGTGCCATAATACTAGGATTATAATGTCCTGTTTTTCTCAATGTACTATTAAGTTATTAATTCCACAGCAGTAATAGAAAATATTTAGAACTAGGACTAATAGACTGTTGGGGTTGGAGAAGGTTCCCATATAAAGGAACCCCAGCTTTCTGGTTTGTGAAGGAAGTTCCCTTTGGTTTTGTATATCTATCCTATTTGAGAAAAAAGGGGCTATTTTTTTAAGCCCTCAGAACTAGACTCAAGTTCAGTGAAGATCACTTGCAGTGTGTTAAGTTTTTAAGCATAAATTAAATTATTTGAATAAACACAAACTACAAAGAAATCCTTACAGACATCCTAGCACGCACAGAGCACCAGAGTCTCTCTGAACAATTCTGCAATTCACGTCCATGTGGAAACGGTAATTTCTCTTTCTGAAGAGAAATACAGAAATGGCACTCATTATGATTAAGACCTTGGAAGTGTGAAGTTCATAATACTATAAACATGTTTGTTATAAAAACAGCACTGCAGAGTAGGCCTAGAATTTTTTTCAGTTGTAGCTCATCTTACAAGGGCTTTGTATGCAATGACAGCTGTGTTTGCTTTGTGAATAAGTGTCTTTTTTTTTTTTTTTCTTTTCTTTTTCCATGGCTAAGTCGCCTGTGTGCCTTACGTGCACGTTGGGGGAGGTTAACAGTAAAAACCGTGTTCACGGTTTAAAACCTTCGCAAGACGGGCACGTGGGAAGGAAAATGCTTACAGTGATGGGGGAACCCAGGGAAATTTACTGGATGGAGGAGATAGGTAAAGAGAGGAGGATGATGTGGCAAAGAGGAAAAAAAAATTATCCCAAACAGCTGTTGCAGAAAAAAAGTCTTGTGCTGCAGAAAAATCAAACCCACATGTGGCATGCTGTGGGCGCTGTGCTGAGCAGTTAAGCGTTGGTGGCTTTGCTCTGTGGGGTAGGCTGTGCTGTGTTTATCCCCTGCCGTCCTGTATGCAAGCACATCAGGTTTGCAGGTGGCCATGTATGGGGTGGGGTGTCATTTCTTACCTGCTGATTCTCATTGGATTACGAGAAAAATTAAGAGAGTCTCTTCTAGGGGTGTCAGGCAAACGTGTGTTAAAGTGTAACCAGATGCTTCGTGCCCACCTGATTCAGGTAGACCTAGTGGTTAAAGACTAGTCTGTTGTTGTTGGAGACCAGGTTAGCTACGTGATAAGTTTCCTTCCTTTCTTCTTCTTTTTTAAATGTTGGTTTATTTTTGAGAGAGACAGACAGACGGAGACACAGAATCTGAAGCAGGCTGTCAGGCACAAAACCTGATGCGGGGCTCAAACTCACGAATGGTGAGATCGTGACCTGAGCCACCCAGGCAGCTCAAGTTTCCTTCCTTCTATAGTTTCCTCAGGAACAGTGAGGGATAGATAGGGTTAATGAAATTTTAACAGTGCCAACTAGTGGCAAGTGAAAAGGAGTAAAAATGAAAACACTGTTAAAGGCTAGCAAAGTATTTGTTTTTAAAGGCACAATAAAGCACAGTAAAGTGCTTGGATAGGGGACAGGAACACACTGCTAACAAACTAGACAGAGGACTGTATCTAATACCTGGTAACATCCCCAAAGTTTCCATTTCAATGCACCAACCTTTAGAATCTTACACACATTTGAGAAGGGAAATTCAGTTCACCAAAGACGCAACCTTGCCCACTCTGTGAGCCAGCACCGTACCCAGTGCACGTGGGATGAAAACATGAGTAAAACTCCATCCTTGATGTGCTTGTATCTTCTCAGAAAGCTACAAAGCCAAACTGAATTATTCGTGTTTTGAAGAAATCACCTTTCTGAGGGAGCTTTTAGAACTACAGAAACAATGTTGAACTGATATCCACTGTAGATCCTATGTCGATAATGTAATTTAAAAAATGGTGGGGGGTGGGGGCCTGGGCGCCTGGGTGGCTCAGTTGGTTAAGTGCCCGACTTTGGCTCAGGGCATCATCGCACAGTTTATGAGTTTGAACCCCACACTGGGCTCTCTGCTGGCAGTGCAGAGTCCACTTCGGATCCGCTGTCTCCCTCTCTTTCTGCCCCTCCCCTCCCAAACTAAAAAAAATATTTAAAAAATCATCTTTTATATCCACCTATTGATACATCTTTGTAAGAGGTTCTTTCAGGTTTGTGTTCTCTGTGCCACGTATCCCACTAAGTGACTTATATATGGTTCTATTCAATTATTTACTATCAAAAAGAAATTGAGTCGTTGAATAGACATGTCCAAACCTACAATGCAAGTGGCAGAGCCGGAACTCTGTGACACTCAAAGCTGTCCTCTTAACTACTATTCACGTAGATCTGGGTTTGTCACACTTTCTCTGTAATGCACCAGAGAGTTTGGTTCTGGTCCAATATGGTGACATAGGAAGACCCTGAACTCACCTCCTCTGGGACACGTGTTATCTGCACCTACCGATAGAGCGAATCTTCTTGAAGAACTGAGGATTGACTGAACAGCTTCTGCACAACCAAAGATGGAGAGACCACACAGAGAATGGCAAGAGAGATGGAGACACGGTAACGCGGGGGATGTCCCCCCACAACGCTACCAACTGCAGGGGGGAGGGGATAGTACCGAGGGGCTGTGGGCAGACCTGTCTATGGGCCCAGAAAAACAAGCCGTGGGCCAATAGGGTAACTAGAATGTAAAGGGACCAGCCCTAGGACCTGCCAAAAGACGGGGGTGCTGCTGGCACTCTCTCCTGGTCACAGGGGCTGGGGAGTACCGCAGTTGATGTGGCCTCCACCATGACAGGAGTAGCGTGTGGCTGCCATGGCTGGCCTGCTGCCTCAGGGAGGCCTGGGCCCCTAGCCCATACCAGTCCCAACTGTCCCACCTGGGTGGCCCCAGCACCAAGCACACGGGCACATCCCTGGTCAATGCTCACTGGAGTTTTAGCCAGCACACCAAGAGGACACAAGAACAAAGCACATCAGAACACTCCAGGTTCCAACCACTTTGGCCATAGCAGCCCTGCCAGGGCACCACGCTCTGGAGCCCTCTGGGAAGTACCCTGGAATGCCTGGAGACCTGTACCCTCTCTTGGCTCCGGCCATTGGGCCCTCTGTGCTGACTACCCTGGGACACTCTGGCTTGTACCGACTTGAACTTCAACCGTCCTCCCAGGGTGCCCTCTGAGTGGAGAGCCCTGGAACCACCCCTGTGCTGACAGCCCCAGGACCCCTGGCTTGAACCTATTTCCTCTTCCGTTGTCTTGCCTTCAGATTTAACTGTCCTGCCAAGGCACCCTTTGTGTGGAAAGCCTCGGGATCCCCCAGCTTGCACTCATTTCAGCTTTAACTGTTCTGCTACGGTGCTGCCTGTATGGAGAGGCCGGCTATACCACCAGGGCAACCCCAGCATGAGGTGCTCTGGAATCCCCAGCTCATGCCACCCAGAGCTCCTTCCAAAGTCAGCAGGCACACACAGTCTACACAGGGGACGACCACGTACAAGACTATTCCATCTACTGTAGCTGTTCTGCCTACTTCATGGAAACAAAGTCAAACACAAAGAGGAGACAGAAGAATATGCTCCGAACAAAAGAACAAGACAAAAGCTAAGAAAAAGACCTAAAGTGAAATCAAGATGAACACTAGGCCTGATAAAGAGTTTAAAGTAACAGTCATAGTGCTCTCTTTGGCAGCACATATACTAAAGTAAGTGTCACAGATGCTGCAGAGGATGTGCAGAAACGGGAACCCTCTTGCACTGTTGGTGGGAATGCAAACTGGTGCAGCCATTCTGGAAAACAGTGTGGAGGTTCCTTAAAAAACTAAAAATAGATCTACCCTATGACCCAGCAGTAGCACTGCTAGAAACTTACCCAAGGGATACAGGAGTGCTGATGCACAGGGGCACTTGTACCCCAACGTTTATAGCAGCACTTTCAACAACAGCCAAATTATGGAAAGAGCGTAAATGTCCATCAACTGATGAATGGATAAAGAAATTGTGGTTTATATACACAATGGAATACTACGTGGCAAGGAGAAAGAAGGAAATCTGGCCTTTTGTAGCAACGTGGACGGGACTGGAGAGTGTTATGCTAAGTGAAATAAGTCATACAGAGAAAGACAGATACCATATGTTTTCATTCTTATGTGGATCCTGAGAAACTTAACAGAAGACCATGGGGAGGGGAAGGGGGAAAAAAAAGAGAGGGAGGGAGGGAGGCAAACCATAAGAGACTCTTAAAAACTGAGAATTAACTGAGGGTTGATGGGGAGGGTGTAAGGGAGGGGAAAGTGGGTGATGGGCAATGGGTGTTGTATGGAAACTAATTTGACAATAAATTTCATATTAAAAAAATGAAAAAAAATTAAGCATCATAAACATGCTCACTGCCTTGGACGGAAGACTGGAAGAACTCAGTGAGAGCTTTAACAAGAGGAAATATTTTTAAAAAATCAACTAGAATTGAAGAATACAATAAAAAAGTGAAAAATACACTAGAGGGAATCAATAGTAAATACATGTATGCAGAAAAGCAAATTAGTGATGAAGAAGACACGGTGACAAGCACATATGCTGAACAGTAAAAAGAAAAAAAATTTTTAAATGAGGATAGGTTAAGGGATCTCTTGGACAACATCAAGCAAACATACATTTGCATTATAGGGCACCAGAAGGAGAAGAGAAAGGGGCGGACAGCTTATGTGAAGAGGTAAAAGTTGAACACTTCCCCAACCTGAGAAAAGAAACAGATATTTAGGGTCAGAAAGCACAGAGAGTCCCAAATAAGATGAATATAAGGAGGCCCACAAACACAATAATTAAAAGTCAATGGTTAAAGAGAATTTTAAAAGCAGCAAGAGAGAAGCAAAAAGCAACATACAGGGTAAACCTCATAAGTCTATCACATGATTTTTCAGCAGAAACATGGCAGGCTGGAAGTAAGGGGCATGATATAGTCACAGTGCTAAAAGGAATAAAAAAAACCCTACAACCAAGAATACTCTAACCAGTGAAGTTATCATGCAGAATTGAAGGAGAGATACTGATTTTCCCAGATGAACAAAAGGTAAAGGAATTCACTACTAAAATGGCCTTACGAGAAATGTTAAAGAGATTTAGGTGAAAAAGGCTATAATTAGAAGAAAATTATGAATAAAAAGATATAAAATGAGAGAATATTTACATAAAATGTGGAGGGGGAAGTAAAAAAGTTCTCTTAGAATGTGTTCAAACTTCAACGACTGTCACCTTGACACAGACTGCTATATACTTAAGGTGTTATATGAATCCTGTAACTGCAAGCCCAAAGCCTATAATATAGATACACAAAAAATAAAAAGAAAGCCAAGCATAACACTACAGAGAGTCATCACAAGAGAGCAAGAGCAGAAGAAAGGAACAGAGAAGAATTACAAAAACAACCAAACAAAACAATTAACAAAATGGCAATAAGTACCTACCTATCAACAATTATTTTAAATATAAATGGTCTAAATTCTCCATCAAAAGACATAGGGTGGCAGAACGGAGAAAAAAAACCCACGACCCCTCTAAATGCTGCCTACAAGAGACTCACATCAGACCTAAAGACACAGACTGAACGTGAACGGCTAAAGATACTCCATACAAATGAAAGTTAAAAAAAAAAAAAAAGCTAGAGTACCAATACATATATCAGATAAAAAATACATTTTAAAACAAAGGCTGTAACAAGAGACAGAGAGCATTATATAATAATAAAGGGGTTAACCCATCAAGAGGATAAAAAAAATTGTAAATATTTATGCACCCAACACTGGAGCACCTAAATACAGAAAGCAAATATTAATGACATAAAGAGAGAAACTGACAGTAATAAAATGATACTAAGGGACTCTGAAACCCATGTACATCAATGAATACACAATCCAGGCAGAAAATCAATAAGGAGACCATGTCTTTGAATGACATATTAGACCAGACATAGAAATTCTATCCAAAACCAACAAAATGTGCATGGGACATTCTTCAGGAGACAAGTCTCAATAAATTTAAGAAGATTAGAATCATATCATGAATCTTTTCTGACCAGAATGGTATGAAACTAGAAATCAATAGTAAGAAAAAAACTGGAAAAAACATAAACACACAGAGGCTAAACAACATGGTACTAAACAACCCATGGGCCAACAAAGAAATCCAAGAGCAAATTAAAAAATACATGGAGACAAATGAAAATGAAAACACAAAGTTCCAAAATCTTTGATATGCAGTAGTTCTAAGAGTGAAATTTATAATGATACAGACATACCTCAAGAAACAAAAATCTCAAACAATCTGACATTATACCTATAGGAACTAGAAAAAGAACAAAAAAGCCTGAGATTAGAAGGAAGGACATAATAAACATCAGATCAGAAATAAATGAAATAGAGACTAAAAAAATAAAATTGATAAACCTTTAGTCAAACTCATCTAGGAACAAAGAGAAGTAACAACCAACCACAGAAATACAAAGGAATGTAAGAGACTACTACAAAAAATTATATATCAATAAACTGGACAATCTAGAATAGATAAATTTTTAAAAACAATCTTCCAAAACTGAATCAGGATGAAATAGAAAATCTGAACAGATCAATTGCTAGTAACAGAATGGAACTGGTAATCAAATAAGTCCCAACAAACAGAAGTCCAGGTGGTTTCACAGGTGAATTCCACCAAACATTTAAAAAAGAATTAGTATCTATTCTGAATTGGCTATATCCATCTATTACAAAAATCAGAGAGGAAGGAAAGCTTCCAGATACATTCTACAAGGTCAGCATTACCCTCCTACCCAAACCAGTCACAGACACTACAAAAACAAAAAACAAACCCAAAAAACCCTACAGGCCAATCTCTCTGATGAACTTAAATGCAACAATCAGCAAAATATTAGCGAACCACTTTGAATAATACACTAAAAGGATCATTCACCATGGTCACATGGGATTCATTCCAGGGATCCAAAGGTGGTTCAATATTCACAATCAATGTGATACATCCCATTAACAAAATGAAAGATAAAAACTATATGATCATCTCAAGAGATGCATCAAAAGCATTTGACAAAATTCAACATCTGTTCATGATGAAAATCCTCAACAAAGTTACCTTAGAGGGAACATAACCTCGAGATAATAAAGGCCACATAAGAAAAACCCACAGCTAGTGTCATACTCAATAGGGAAAAACATTTTCCCAAAGATCGGGATGTCCACTCTCACTACTTTCATTCAATACAGTACTCCCAGTACTAGACACAGTAATCAGACAAGAAAAAAGAATAAAAGGCATGCAAACTGGTAAGGAAGAAGTTAAACCATCACTATGTGTACACTGCATTTTTTAATAAAACCTTTATTGTTTTCATTTTTAGAGAGAGCAAGAGTATATGCATGGGAGAGGGACAGGGGGAGAGAGAGAATCCCAAGCTCGGATTCTCAGGACTCAGGGCTCGATCCCACGACCCTGGGATCACGATTTGTGCTAAAACAAGAGTCAGTTGCTCAACCAGGTGCTCCTATACACTGTATTTCTTTACAGAGAAAACCCCAAAGACTTTACAAAAAACTACTAGAAGTCATAAGTAAAGTTTCAGGATACGAAATTAATACACAAAAGTTAGTTGTGTTTCTATACACTAATGATGTAGTAGCAGAAAGTGAAATGAAGAAAACAATCCTATTGACAGTTGAGCCCCAAATAAGAAAATACCCAGGAATAAACTGAACCAAGAAGGTGAAAGATCTGTACTCTGAAAACTATAAAACTGATGAAACAAACTGAAGATAACACAAACAAATGAAAAATTTTCCATGCCTATGGATTGGAAAAATTAGTATCATTAAAACGTCCATACTACCCAGAGCAATCGACAGATTCCAGAAAATCCCTATCATAATACCAAGAGCATTTTTCACAGATATAGTACAACCAATCCTAAAATTTGTATGGAACCACAAAAGACCCTGAATAGCCAAAGCAATCATGAGGAACAAGAACAAAGCTGGAGATATCACAATCCCAAATTTCAAGATCTACTACAAAACTGTAGTAATCACGGGGCGCCCAGGTGGCTCAGTCGGTTGAGCTTCCGACTTCGGCTCAGGTCACGATCTCACCGTCTGTGAGTTCGAGCCCCGCGTCAGGCTCTGTGCTGACAGCTCAGAGACTGGAGCCTGCTTCTGATTCTGTGTCTCCCTCTCTCTCTAACCCTCCCCCGCTCATGCTCTGTCTCTCTCTGTCTCAAAAATAAAATAAAACACTAAAAAAAAAATTAAAAAAAAATGTAGTAATCACAACACTATGGTACTAGCACAAAATCATATACATAGATCAATGGAATGGAGAGCCCAGAAATAAACCCATGCTTATATGATCAATTATTCTATGATGGAGGGGGCAAGAATACACAATGTGGAGAAGACAGTCTCTTTAATGAACGGTGCTGGGAAAATTGGACAGCTACATGAAAAATAATGAAACTGGACCACTTTCTTCCATCACATACAAAAATAAACTCAAAATGGATTGAAGACCTAAATGTGAGACCTAAAACCATAAAACAAATGATACGTTTGATAAGGGTTGAATATCCAAAATATATAAAGAACTTACACAACTCAACACTAACAACACAGTTAATCTGATTAAAAGTGGACAGAGGACCCAAATAGACATTTTTCCAACAGGTACATAAAAATTAAAACCACACCGAGATATCACCTCACACTAGTCACAATGGGTAAAATAAAAACCCAAGGAACAAGTGTTGGCGAAGATGTGGAGAAAAAGAAACCCTTGTGCTCTGTTGGTGGGAATACAGACTGGTGTAACCACTGTGGAAAACAGTATGGAAACTCCTCAAAAAAATTAAAAATAGAATTACCATATGATCCGTAATCCTGGCAAAAGTGAAAACAATGTGAAGACACACATGCACACCTATGTTTATAGTAGTGTTGTTTACAATAGCCAAGATACAGAAGGAATGTAAGTGTCCATCAATAGACAAATGGATAAGGGAGATGTGTGTGTGTGTGTGTGTGTGTGCGCGCGCACACACACACACACACACACACACACAGAGGAATACTATGCAGCCATAATAAAAGATGAGACAGTGCCATTGAGACAACATGGACGGACCTAGAGAGTATAATGCTAAGTGATGTAAGTCAGAGAGAGACAAATAGTATATGATTTAACTTGTATGGAATCTAAAAAACAAAACAAATGAATAAACAAAAGGGAGAAACAGACCCATAAATACTAACAACTGGTGGCTGCCAGAGAGCAGGCAGATGGGGGAGGTGGGGAAAATGACAAAAGGGGGGTTGGGAGATTCAGGCTTCTAGCTGTGGAATGAGGTCCAGGGATCACAGGCGCAGCAAAGGGAACACAGTCAATGGTAGGGAAATACAGTCACCAATGCTGTATGGGGACAGATGGCAGTCACACTTGTGAGCACAGCACAACATACAGACTTGTCCAATCACTATGTTGTACACCTGAAACTAATGTGACGTTATGTGTCAACTATACTTCAATTAAAAGAGGGCCAGAGAGTAAATATTTTAGGTTTTGTGGACGAGTCTGTCACAGCTACTCAATTCTGCTGTTAAAAGCATAAAAACTGTGTGTAAATGAACAGGGTGTGGCTGTTTCAATAAAACTTTCTTTATAAAAACAGGTGGCAGGCCACAGTTTGCCACTCTTCATCTAGACTGCAGTATGTATGGGGAGATGTGTGTGTATCCTGTCATAAAAGCTCTTTCGGGTGGTGGCTGTGACTCTTTGACTTGTTTCAGAGTGGCTTGGTGTGGATGCATTTTGTTACCGGTCAACAACTATTTCTCGGAATGGCTGGGTGTCCTATCTAGTCATTGATGATTTCACACTCTAGCTGGGTAGGCAAGATCTGTTTATAAGGAGTGCTTGTAAGTAAGGAAATAATGCAAAGCCATTGGGGTACTGATGTGGGTGTTATGGATTCTAAGCACTACAGGAAGAGTTCAAGGGGTCGGTGCCATCCCGAAGGATGATAGGATTGCATCAGGCCATGCAGCACCTTCCCCCCTCCCCCAAATAAATATTTGCTAACACTCGCCATGTGTCCGGAATCATGCTAAAAATGTCGTACATATGTTATCTCTGTTAGAGCCTGTAAGACGACTGCATGAGTTTGGTCCTACCGTTCAGAGAAATTAAGTGACTTCATCATGGTTCTAGCAATACGAGGTGTCAAAACTTGGATGCCAACCTGGGTAGAGTGATTTCAGAGCATGGGTTCTTGTCACAAAACTGTGTTCTCTTTCCATAGAGAGGTAAGAGCCAGCTGTTGCCGAAAGAAAGAGCCAACTGTAATGACTGATACATGATTGGTCAAAACTGTGGGGCTGTTCCCTCTTCTGAGACACTTATTTCAAAACATGTAAGTTGCTTTCTTTGGCTATAACTTTCAGCATTGTCAGGGAATTGAAACATTTCAGGTGGTTATGGGGCAAGGCCAACAATAATTTGTACTTCGTCAATCACACATGCACAAGGCAGCAACAGTAAGCTGCTGCATGAGCTCTTGCATTGCTTGGGGGGCAAGACGGATCCCCAGCTACTGGGCTGGCTGAAGAGCACTGACTTACCATCATATTCTGGGAAGTAGTCAACTAGGTGGGAATACATAATTTTCTCCTCTAGAAGATCTTTCTTGTTTAAGAATAGAATAACCGAGGAGTTCTGGAACCAGGGATATGTGATAATTGTTCTAAAGAGTGCTTTGCTTTCCTCCATTCGGTTCTGAAAAAAAAAAAAAAAAACCATCAGAAAAACAAGGCATGAATTATGTGATTACTCAATCTGTGAAGTGTTTGTTTTGGAAGTCCAACACATCTTCTGTACGCATTCAACTCTTGTAGCCTAGGGCTGGACTGTAGTTGCTGTTATCAGGATTTACATGCAAAAGGTTCATGCCTTGCGTTGGCTCCTTTATTAAGTAAACTCTCAGGTTGACCAGCAGGTGACCAGCTCTTCCTCCCACAGACACACTCACCTCTAAGTCATCCCCCCCCCCCCAGGTCACAGACAAAGGCAGATTCGGGAGGTCCTCCTTTCTCTGGGGATATAAAAGCCTTGGTGTATGAGAACACGTCTTCCTGGACACACAGGTGATTCTTTCCAGCCCCCTGATTTAGTGCTACGTGTGATGACCGAGTTTCTGGCAATGAAGACACCTGCCTGAGGTTGAGCCTCCTCCCTCCACTGCTCACAGGGGTGGGTGCCTGGTGGTTTAAGCCAAAACATCCTATTCCCATGGCAGCCAGCTTGGTTCAGGCCCACATCACTTGGAACTACTTGTCTCTGCTTTATGGTCATGAATTTACCTAAGCAGTTCAACGGGTCCCATCAACCCCAGGACTTTTTCTGGGAGCTCTGGAAGAGAGCGCCTTGATTTCATGGATGATGACTCAGGTAGCCTCAGGAATTTCGAGCAACTGTCTTGAAACAGAAAAAGAAACCAGGTCCTGCTCACCTGGTTTTAACTCCTTGGTCAAACCATGCCTGAACTTGGTTCTGCCTCTGGATTTTCAGTAACATCAGCCAATTAGTATCCTTTGGTTTTTAAGCTAGTTCAAGCTGTGTTTTTTTGGTATATAAAATACTTCCAGTTGATATATCTGGATATACCACCCTCCCAAATTTCTAAAAGGAGATGAATGAACAAATATTTCAGGGCTGACCATGAAGACTAGGAGTTCAAGCTGTTAGTATTTTCTCCTCAGAGTCTGCCTTCCTGACGTAGAAGGTTCCCTAAGTTTCCGAGCGCAGGGTTACAAAGGCCAAGCACACTCTTCTGCATAACCCTTTGACTGTAGTTCCAGGAAATCTCCAGGAAACCCGGCTCACCAAGGAAAATTTTCTAGATCCTGAATATGTCTTGCTCTTTCCTTCTGTCAAGTGCACCATTTCAAATCAAGTTGGAAAGACATGCTTTGCCAAAACAGATCTTTACCAACTCTTGTAAACCCCACGATCGCCAATTTCTTCAACCTTTAAACTTCATGCCTATTGAAATATTTAAATACTGATGCACCACGGGTCTGATACAATGAAAGATGACTTCATGGCTCAAAGGGCAATGTTTATTTCACTACATACATTTCCCTTTTATATAAATTACATACATGTTTTCTAAAAATAGTATTTTTCTATCTATATGCCTTTTACTGATTACCATCACCAGTGGTAAAATTTAAAACCCTGGGAACAGTATTTACTGAGAAATGGTATCTCAGAGCCTGGGATTTTATAGGCTGAAAATTTCAGTACTGATGAGTAGCAAAGGTCCTAATAAGAACTAAAAGAATTTTTTAAAAACCTAAAGAAGATTAATTAAATAGTGACACCTGTGATGCAAGAGTTACCTTTTGTTTTTTCCTTAGAGCTAGAGAAAATCTAGAAAGGCATACTGTGGTCCTTACAGAAGCCCTGTTTTCAAGGTGGGTATGTGCACACTGGCATCAACCAGTGAGTCTCCATTAGAAATAGTTCTTATAGTTAGCATTCTCTAGGAGGGAGGGGATGGAATCCCCAGGGACAGGCTCTCTTTGGGCCATTCTGGTTGGAATCCTTCAAAGGCAAGGGGCTAGATGCTTTGAGAAGACAGGAAAAGGGAGGAGCGGTCCAGGGATCTAAGAGTTTCAAGACTGAACTGGCTGGAGCTCCCAGGCTCTGGGCGGAGTCTGCTGGGACGGGACCCTGCACCAGCCTGCAGGATAGCGGCCAGGATAGTGGACCCAGCCCAGCGCCGAGTTCCAGAGATGCCTTGCCTAGATGGTCGTTCCTGTGTCCGGTGCAGCCGCACTCCGGGCCACTCTGGAAGCAGGGCCACTGATCGGGCTGCTTCCCTGAAGCTTTGCCTGTGCGTGCAGCTGGGGGCTGCTCTTTGCTACTTGGCTGGAGCTTCGGATTCAGGGAAAAGCTGCAGACCAACCAAGTGGGCAGCTGACCAGCAGCGTCAGTAACACTGTACCTTTGACTCGGGTCTACAAACTCCATCTCAGCACAGGCCCCGGGAATCTGTGTTAACTCAGCCTCTGTGTGCAGGCTCAGCTTTGCGAAGCATGGGGCTGCAGAAAGCGCCTTCACCTTGATGTATGTTACTAACAACCAGGGGACCCTGTTCAAACGTGGATTCTGGGGGCGCCTTTGTGGCTCGGTCCATTAAGCACTGGACGTCGGCTCAGGCCCTGATCTCACGGTTCGTGAGATTGAGCCCCATGTTGGGCTCTGCGCTGACAACGCTGAGCCTGCTTGGGATTCTCGCTCTCTGCTCCTCCCCCACTGGCACTTTCTCTCTCTCAAAATAAATAAACTTAAAAACAAACGTGGATTCTGATTCAGCACAGGGTGAGGCCTGAGGTTTTGCGTTTGCAACAAGCTGCCAGGGGAGGCTGCTGGGATATGCACAGCACGCTGCTGGGGCTGCAAGGTGCAGAGGGCTTACAGGTTCTGGTGCTGCAGGACAGCACCAGATTCCATTCTTGCAGCGAGAAGGGCAAGTCCTGTGATGAAAACCTAACCACGCCACCTTCATTCTTTTTATTCTTCCCAGTTAAGATCCGGACTTCATGCAGTAAGTTGCTTTTCGTTCCATGGTGAAAATTCCTTATCTTCCCCCCTCCTCCGTGCCATGGGGGTGGGGGGGGGGTCGAGGGGGTGGATATCTACAAATCTACACATCAAAGCCCCTGGACTAAATCCTAAATGAACTAAACGAGATTTGCATACATCCATGCTTCACAAGGCAGTGGAACCTGCAGAAGATGAGGCCTCACCCACTTCGTTCTGTGAGCTGCAATCTGGGAGGGGACAGTGTGGGCCAGGAGGCTCGGTGGCACTAACTTTTTAGTGATTTGCCCGGGCCTGGGGTTGCAAGGAGGAGAACAAACCAGCAACGTGGGAGGCCTGGGCAAGGCCGACGGGGAGAAACAGTGCGGTTTTGTTCACCTCTATAGACGGGTTCAAAGGCAGTCTTGGGGGAGGTACACGTCACACTCCCCTGCTCTTGGGGTCTTAACCAGCTGAGTCAAAAGGGACACTAGTAAAGGTTTTACTGTTCCAAACACGGGGCTCCTTGCTAACGGGGTGGGCCTGGCCTAGGCCTAAGACCGAAAAAGACTCTGGACTTCTGGTCACCCCCACCCACTACTCCAAAGCTGAAAGCAAGTGTCCTTCCCAGTGAAGTGTAACCTGATGCAGGTGACAAAGCTGGAATGCAGGGAGCAAAGAGCGATGGGCCCGCCAGGTCCTGCCTGGTCTCTGCAGCCCCACGGGGATGGGAAGAGACACCTGGGGACAGGCAATGAGTGCGCTCGGTGGCCGGTTGGTCTCTGTGCAGTCACCCTGACCAAAGTAAGTGTGGCCCAGACCACACTTGATATAGCGTCAAAGCGTTTCTCCAAAATTCAGATATCGGAACCCTAACCCCTGATGTGACGGTTTTAGGAGGTGGAGCCTTTTGGAGTTGATTAGGTCACGAGAACTGAACTCTCGAGAATGCAATCAATGCCCTCGGAAAAGTAAAATCCTCACCCCTAATGCGATGATGTTGGATGTGGGG
This sequence comes from Lynx canadensis, assembly GCF_007474595.2. Classification (NCBI taxonomy): domain Eukaryota; kingdom Metazoa; phylum Chordata; class Mammalia; order Carnivora; family Felidae; genus Lynx; species Lynx canadensis. Next base: position 19,200,636 of record NC_044315.2, read on the forward strand.
CCAACAGGAGGTGAGTGGGATCAGTGCCCCTATAAGAGAGATGCTGGGGAGCTCCCTCACCCCTCTTGCCCTGTGAGGACACAGGGAGAAGACAGTCCTCTGTTAACCAGGGAGCAGGCCCTCACCAGACACCACAACTGCTCTCGCTTTGATCTTGGACCTCCCGGGCTCCGGGACTGATATAAACGGTGGTTGTTTATAAGCCATCCACCTGTGGTGTTTTGTTACAGGAGCCCAAAAGAGCTAAGACAATGCCGATTGGGTGAGTTACTATTTCCCCCTCCCTGCCCCCTCCGGGCTGGCACCCATCCAGGGGCGGAGTCTTAAACTGAAAAGCACTCACCCCTACCTGGGGCCCTGGGAGGAGGGGCTACCGGATCCCCTCTTTGTAATCACAGGCAGAAAAGTGTGACTGCTGAGTGTCTTCTCTGCAAGATCATCCGAAAAATCCCTGTTCAAACCACCAGCCAGGGGTCTTACACGCCCAATCTTCAGTACTTCCAACCGATCCTCGAGAACCCCAATCTCCAGAAAATGCTGTTTTACGCGACCCCCCCTATTAACACAGGACTAACGCTGCCTCCAGGGAAAGGCCCTGAGGTCCTCATTCCGGCATTCACCACTTAGCACAGCCTGACCCTGCTGCTCATCTTCTGTCTGAACTGCTACGCGAGTCCTCTTCTCCACAAAAATGGGCTCCATGTCACAGCGGTCACACAAGGGTGGCTGACCTGTAGCTGGTAATGCAGTCCTCACCGGTAATCCTTCAAGGCCCAGATCAACAGGACTTCCCCCAAGAAATCCTTCCTGAGCTCCCCTGCCCCCTTGGATTGGCCTGCCACCCTCACCCCTGCACACACAATTCCTGGACACACACAGCATTTGCTAGAAGCTGGGAATGAAGGGGTGCTGGAGGGTGTACAAAGAGAGGAGGGATGGTGCGTGCGTGCTTACAGGTCCACGGGATGGGCCCGGAAGAGTGGTAAACGCAAGAGGTTAGGGTCACACGAGAAGGAAAGGTCTGGAGGAGCAAGACTTAAAAGCAAAGGCAGTTTTGAGTGGAATCTAGATGAAGGAGAGATTACTAGGAGGAAAGGGGAACAAAAGCAAAGCCCAGGAGAATTTGAACCCACCACCCTTGGAGAAGAGATTTGTGGGATTTCTGTAGGGAATACTTCACCAGAGCTTCCGATCTCTGTAACTTGGGCATGAAGAAGATTCTCCTCCTTGAGAATGTGAAAAATGTGTCCTCCTTGTTTGTATCTTAGGGTGGGGGCTGGGACGTTCCAAACACGCCAAGTTCTGTGAAGGACACGCGTGCCTGAGCCTCTGTCGCTCCTACAACAACCTGCTGGGTCTGCAGTCCTGCTTGTTTTCTGTGTTGGCAGGCAGTAAAGTCCAACGGGAAACACCAGCAGACAACTTAAGTGCAGCTTACCGAGATGCAGTTATTTGCCTGGAGGTAGGAATCACTGATTTCCTTCTGGCTCAAGGACAAACCTCCCTCCCACTGAGGAAAAGGCCGGATCCAGGGGATGCGGCCCAAGAACCCAACTGGAAGCTGGCTTTCTTCGGGCTATGACCTGGCCCAAATCTCTGCATGAACAACTACCAGTGGGCCTGAAGTGACACGATTTCACATCTGTAGCCTTTGCGGTCCTGCTGCCCATGGAGAGCGGACGTTCTCTCAGTGGGCTATTGCTCTCCTCGCTTCCCCTCTACCCAGCTGGCATCTCCCTTTGGCAAAAGTCAGCATCACACCAGAGGCCTGAACGCCCATTTCTAGAACGTCTGCAACTCCTGATTACTTGGCCAACACATCCATCTTCTTCCCACAAGATTCACTTATGTTTAAGACCCTTAACTCTTGCCCATGATACAAGCCATCCACCCGCCTGCCTCTCCCTGCTGGTAGTTTTCCCTCTTACCGATGGGTTGATAAACCACATTGATTTATATTCCCCATACAATCTAGAACGCAGACTTTAAACGCAAAACTAAATCACTGAAGACGTAAACCTGCAGACTGTCGAATTGCCACTGAGGGATGCTAGTCACCCATCAGTTCTCTCACCTGGCTCCCGAGGTTCCGTGTACCCTGCAGAAATGGGGATGAACTCTCCAGGGCCCAGAGGAGCCCTTTGGTATCAGAGGTACAGACGATCTGAGTGATCCACAAACACACTAATAAACGCCAGAAACTGGTCAGGTGACTATGATTCTGTGTTCATAACTTGTGTGCCCACTTCTGTGGTCCTTGAGCTTTCTGTGAAAAAGGCCAAAGCCAGACGCTCGGCTTACAGGAGTGAGGCACAGATCTACAGAGCATGAAGATGTCTGCAATGTAACTGATTGTTCAGCTAAGGAGGGGGCAGGGGCCACACATTTATCGTGCTTCACAATATTTTTAAACCCGGATGTGCAGAGTTACAGGTCCAGACATCTGCTGGCCACACACCTACACTCCACTGTCATGCCCAGGAGCTCACGGGGCTTCTTTCCGTCTACTGGCACATGTTGGGACATGTGGAGCCCAGGGACCCTACCCTGGGGACCTTCTGACTGGCACCGTTTCTGCTTCTGAAATTGATCCGGAAAGGAGATTGTCACAATGTAGGACTTTATGCTTCAGGAATTCATACAACACTACGTTTTAAATATGGTTCTTCACTTTGAATTGCTCTGACGAGCGTCACTGTTTCTTCTCAGATGTAACTCATTTGAGAGTAAATTAGCCTTATTAAAGGTCACTATTTTAAACAAAACTAGTTTTAACACGATCCACGATAACGTAAAATGTGAATTAAAACAATCATTTGGAGCTTATCAAATATTGCACCCCCCCCTTTTTTTAAACAATGAATACTCTGAAAGATTAACGTCTTTAACAAGGAATTAGGAAATGTTCTGTCAGGTATTTCATTGATACATGTCAACTGGGTGTATACATGCAACAACTCAAAAGACAGGGACTCCAAAGCCTTATGAAAAAACATCTGCAAGCTGGTCCTCTGCATATTTCTTTCCTCCCTCGGTGACTGAGGAAAAAGCTTGGTAGTTTGACTTTGTACCTGCAGCAGGATCATGTTGTTAGGTGTCCTATCTGATGTCAGTGCCACGAGAATTCAAAACACATTCTGTGCCAAGCTCCTGTTGTGGGGTGGGGGGTGAGGAGGGAAGGGCCAGAGCTGTGGGCTGGAGACCTCAGTTTGAAACATGGCTCTGCCTCCAATACTGGTATGACCTTGGACAACTGACTGGACCTCAGTTTCCTTATTATCTCTCAACGTTTGAGAGGACAGAAGGAGACAATGCGTGCCAAGTGCTTAGCCGTGACCCTGGCACACAACAGCTTGCAACGACGGCCACTATCAGAGACGGCAAAATTGCTACATAGGAACCTCTTGGGAAGGCGATTCGCTTACCTCAAATCCTTGGTCAAACTGTAAATCCACTGAAATCTTTCTATTCCCTGGAATTGCACGAAGTTATTCTAACCATGCTTTCAAATCCAGAAAAATGTGGTTTATAAGAAACTGAAAAATCATTCAGGTTTCTGCCAACTGCTCACTTAGAGAACGTTTCTTCCTAACACTGTCCATACGTTAAAGGGGGAGTATCTTCAAAATGTTGAAAAATGTTCAATACCCTCAACCCCACCGCAAACCAAGAAAATGGATACAACATATAAACAGAACAGTTGGAATGACAAATAATTAAAGTCAGCGCCTGGCCTTCCTACTTCTGCTATCTAAATCAGATGACAGGAATAGAAATAATAAGGATACTAAGCACAGCCGGACAGATGTAACTTCCTCCATAATTTTCTTAGTCTTTGCAAATCTTTGCAAGTGATTATTTGAGATCCACTTCTGGCATACTCTCCGGGCTGGAAGACAGATCCTGAAGGTTTTAATATTGTAATTTGTGCCTGTGAGTCAAAGTAGTCTACCGCACAGGATGTTTAGAGAAGCAAAGAAAGAGAGTGCATTTGCTTGGTACCTCCTGGGCTGAGGTTTCCAGGTGATTAGATGGAGCTTGTGAATGAAGTGAAGTGATGGAAACCAGAGTGGGTGAAAGAGAGGGCAGAAAGAGACTCTGGAGGGAACGGTCAAGAGGCAGTCACACTCTCAGACTAAAGAGAACGCAGGGCCTCAACGTGGGCAAAAGCAAACACGACAAATGTTTAACCCCTCTGATGTGGAAGCCCATGGTCCTAGACACTGAGAGAAGATAAGAAAGTTCATCTAGTGACCAAGTAGCAAAGACTATTCCTTGCAAAGAATATTTTACAGCACGTTGATCTTTCTACTTATAACTACACTATGTTCCATTACCCTACTAATTTTATGCTTATGTGCCAGTGAGCCAATGTCTATCCTTGATTTATACACATAAATCCCTTCTCTTGTAATACCCCTCACTGACTGACAATTTCAATATTTAATGCCTTGAGTATTCACGTCATTGACTTTTCAATTCATTGACCTTCCTCCTATCTTTCTTGTACTCCATCCACACGCAATAGCCTGTGTTACTGTCTTGGGGTGGTTCCACGAGCAGGTCAGGAGAGATCACCAACTCCTTGCTCTCTGACATGATATCTCATGGCCAAAAGCAGCTGTCCTCCCATGCTTCTTAAAAATTGCTCTATTATACCACAAACTTACATCACACAGGCTGTCACTTTCATTGTGACTCCTTGCCCCCTAAGTATCGAGGCACCAGATAATCTCCCTTAGCTGGTTCGTTGGGCATTTCTTCTGGCTTAAATCTCATGAAGATAAGTAACTCCCACATTTCAAACTTGCTTAATCTGATGACTGTCATTTCTTTGTTTTCACTAGAGCTAACTGGAAAAGACTTACAAATTTTTGCATAATTAAGATACAGATTTACTTGCAGAGTATAGACAGAACAATAACTTATTCAGCATTCCAACTTATCATTAACTCCTTGGGTTATGTCCCCATTCACATAAAATATTTCAGCAACAACCAACTTGGTGGCCATGCACTGGGGCAGCCATCGAAAGAGCCCAGGCAACAACCAGACAGACCTACAGAATGTGGCTGACACTTGAGTGGCTGGACTCTAACCCTGCACCCTCGTGGATCCATCAGCACATGTCAAGAATCCAGAGGCACAACCCGACTGAATGAGCCTATGTTCACACTTCATCAAGGTCATTGTGTGTGTAGAAACAGCTCATTTACTGAAGGTCCACTTGATACTTCTTTGCTAGATTTAGCCGGAACCAGATACAAACTGAAAATGGAAACCAAGAAGAAAATACAGATGATTTCCAGAGACACTAATGATTCTTCTTTTCTTTGTGCATCACTGGTAAGACACAGTGAGTGTTTCATGTTGGCTCCAGAGCACAGGTTAAGACCAAAAGACTCCATTTGTAACCCACTTGTGTGGAACTGTGAAGCACGGCAGAGGAAATGCTGGTAAAGGAATTCTGAATTATGGGTGTGTGCAAACTTTTCCAAGACTGAATACCAATTCCACGGTGCCCCATTCCCTAAGGACCTAAGTTTCTGAAATTCTGATCTGACCTGAATGTCAACAGCAGCAACAGAAATCACTCTAGAGAGAAAATTTTAGTTGGCTTTCCCCAAGCTATCCTTGTACTTATTTTCCACACTTAAAAAAATTTTTTTTAAATGTTTATTCATTTTCGAGAGACAGAGTGTGAGTGGGGGAGGCGAAGAGAGAGAGGGAGACACAGAATCCGAAGCAGGTTCTGGGCTCTGAGGTGTCAGAGCCTGAAGCAGGGCTTGAACCCATGAACTGTAAGATCATGACCTGAGCCAAAGTTGGACGCTTAACCGACCAAGCCCCCCAGGTGCCCCCATTTTCAATACTTAAAAAAAAGTATTTAAAATAAGGCCAGTGATTTATTTTCCATTATAAAATTAATATGGTCATGGCAGAAAATTAAAAAACTAAAAGAACAGGAAAAAGGAAGAAATTCCTTGGTTGAAATGCCCACCGAAAACTATTATTTTTTTTTCTTCTACTTTTAACTTTTTCCAGTCTTTGAACTATGCAGCTTTAGGGGTTATTTTGTATCAGTGCTGTCTAAACGAACTTTCTGAGATAATGGAAGGTCATTTTTGGACCTGCACTATGCAATTTAGAAGCCACCACTGACATGTCGCCACTGAGCACTTGAAGGGTGGCTGATGCGATAGAGGACATAATTTTTAAATCTTATTTAAAAATTAGTCACGTGAGACCTGTGGCTACTATATTACACAGTGCAATTTTAAAGGACTATGATTAGGGACACCTGAGGACTCAGTCCCTCTCCTCTCTCTCTCCCTCTCTCCTTCAGTTAAGCGTCCTACTCTTGCTCTTAGCTCAGGTCCTGATCTCAGGGTCATGAGTTCAAGCCCCGTGTTGGGCTCCAGGCTGAGTGTGGAGCCTACTTAACAAACAAACAAGGGGCGCCTGGGTGGCTCAGGTCATGATCTCACGGTCCGTGAGTTCGAGCCCGGCGTCGGGCTCTGTGCTGACAGCTCGGAGCCTGGAGCCTGTTTTGGATTCTGTGTCTCCCTCTCTCTCTGACCCTCCCCCATTCATGCTCTGTCTCTCTCTGTCTCAAAAATAAACATTAAAAAGAAAAAAACAAATAACTGTGATTATTTTGTATATAAAATATAGCCTATATTTTGCTTTCAACATTATATCCTACACATTTTTCTGTGTTTTAAAATTCGTATTTAAATAGCTTCATAAAGTTACAGTGAGCTTTACCAAATCCCTACTGTAAAACACTCTGCTTGCACTAATATAAATAACATTATAATTTACAACTTTGTATACAGATTTTCATAGTGATAATTTTCTTTATTAACAGCATATCAAAGTACATTATAAAATTTGAGGTTCTTGGTGACAGATGATCAAATAGCTTTCTAGAGAGGGTGAATGAACTTAGGCACCCTGTCGTAGGGTGTGAATTCATTTTACTATTCCCTCTCAAGAAGAGAGTTCTATCCTTTCAAAATCTTTTGTGTCAAATTCCACATGGCATGAAAGGACACATCAAATGACAGGGTGAAAAAAATGACAACTCAATGTCTTGCTTTGAATTTCTTTGAATATCAGTGAGGTAGAACATTTTCCAGTAGATTTACTCACTGGAAGTATTTTCCCTTTTGGTGAATTGTCTGCTCACGTCTTTGCTAATGAAAACTGCTCGTTTTTTGCTCTGAATGTTTAGTTATGGGTTTGTATCAACCCTTTACATAATGAAGTTATTAACCATTTGAATTTTTCCCAATTTTTGTCACTTTGAATGTTGAGGGTCTCAAAGAGGTTTTCTGGAGCATGTTTGAAATCCGATTAAAATGCTTTGATATTTCTAACTTAATAAAACAGTTCTACTTTATTACAAATTCCCACCGGGTCTCTTTTCCTTAAGGCCAACTCGGTTTTCTGTGCTAGCCAGCTTGGCGAACTTAAGTCATAGCTCAACCCGAACTAGTCTTTTGCCAACTGTTCTAGAGGTGTCACAAAGAGCAAGGTGTGTCTGAATGTCAGCTTTTTTTGCGCTTGTCCACTTTCTGATTCTATAGTTGATGTGAATGGTAACTTGGCCAAACTGCTGGAGACGGTGGATAAAGAGAAACAGAAACAGGCTATGGGGATGCAGGGGTAAGAGACCGAAAAGGAAACCGGCTCAGATGATACAACTCAGCTTGGAAACCCTGAATAGCCTAAAAAGGTCTGAGGGAGATTTGACCCATCTACACAAATCAATTACATACACATCCGTACATCAGACTGAATCTGGGCAAAATTCCTGGTGTATCAGTCATGCCAGGAAAGTCTGTCTAGAGAAAACAGGGATAAAATAAAAGAATCTAAACCAATTTGGTAAAATATTTTCTTTAGTGCCTCAAAATGTTTTTATAGATGGGTCAGTTTGGCCCAGAAACATGTTGTTGCCTAATTCTTTGGCAAATACAACAGGGTGACATTGATGCTAAGAGAAGAATTTGGTTTGTCGTGTGACCTAAGAGATAAGCTCGAAGGACTTGTGCAGACTGCATTTTTGAGCCCTTCTCAATGGGGTACCGCTTGACCTGGCCTCTCTGTGATCACGTACACTCCGAAGTTTGTGTCACAACTCTTGGTCCCCACCCTTCAGATTCTCCTTCTACCCTTCAGAGAATGCAGGACTATGGCTAGAATTTCCACTGAGAGGGATTAGACAGTGGGTAAAAATGGAGAATTAAGATAGGGAATCAGAGTAAGTTTGGAACTGAAGGACAACAGTAACCAGAAGAATTGGTCGTATGACAAGAAAATTAAGGAGAGAGGATGTGTAAGCTGATGGCATAACAGTTTTCCACAAGGAATGTATAAAACATTCTGAGGGGCACCTGGGTAGCTCAGTTGGTTGAACATCTGACTCTTGACTTTGGCTCAGGTCATGATCTCATGGTTCATGGGTTTGAGCCCTGTGTCGGGCTATGCACTAACAGTGCGGGGCCTGCTTGGGATTCTCTCTCCCCCTCTCAAAAACAAACAAACAAACAAACAAACAAACAAAGAAATAAATACCAAATTATTTTTTTAAAAACCATTCTGAAAATAAGCCCCTTGTGAAATGAGTTCAGTACATTATATTCCTAATGTCATTTTACATTTTCAAACCATAAATGATTTGTCATGCAATTAATAGTTTTTTTTTTTTAGTATGATTTTGAGGGATAATATATGATGACTGTTTTCAGACTCTGACATGGGTTTTCGGTTATGAGTGATATTGTTTATTTTACTTAACATTTAATACTTTTCATGAAAATAACATTTGTTTAGTACAAATATGTATCAGCCATTTTCAAAGCACTTTAGCGTAGAGAAGGGTGGGCAAGCTTTTCAGTACACGGCTGGATAGTAAATATTTTAGGCTTTGCAGGCCACAGGGTCCCAGATGCAACTGTTCAACTCTGCCAACGTAGCAGGAAAGCGTTTATAGACAATACGTAAATGCAGGAGTGTGGCCAGGTTCCGACAAAACTCTGTCTTGGACGCGAAAATGTGAATTTCACAAAATTTTCAAGTGTCAAGAAACATCATTCTTGATTTTTTTTTCGATCGCTTAAAAAATATAAAAGCCAATCTTTGCTTTTGTACACCACAAGTGTACAAGTGGTACAGTACAGACAGGGAGCTCAATTTGGCCTGTGGGCTGTCGTCTGTTGATCTTTAGTGTAGAACAGCACTTAATTCTTTTTTTAAATTTTTATTAAAAAAAATTTTTTTTAACGTTTATTTATTATTGAGAGACAGAGGGACACAGAGCATGAGCAGGGGAGGGGTAGAGAGAGGTGGAGACACAGAATCTGAAATAGGCTCCAGGCTCTGAGCCGTCAGCACAGAGCCCGACGCGGGGCTCGAACTCACAAACCGTGAGATCATGACCTGAACCGAAGTCGGTCACCCAACGAACGGAGCCACCCAGGCGCCCCGAACAGCATTTAATTCTTAAACCAAATCTGAGCAGCAGATACTGTTGCGACTCCTATTTCCTAGGTGAGGAGGCTGATAAAAAGGAAGTTAACACGGCTAGTACGTACTTAAAAAACTATCACAGCTATGGGAATTATTAGTAACATTCCAAATATGTAAGTTTGAGTATATTTACTTACAATTTATGTTCAAGGAATTGATCATGTATGATGTAAAGCACATGTATGTGGAAATAAAAGCAAAACTAAGGTTTCTCCCCATAAATCTGTTAATATCTTCGAGACTAATTTCTCCCCCTCCCCCACCTAACTTGTTTCTCTAATTCTTAGATACTGCGTTTCTCAATTCATTTTCCTTATTTAAGGACAGAGCATCATCCTTTCACAGCGCAGAGAATGAAACGTAAGAAAAAGAACGTCTTTATTCGCTTGCTTAATTTCTCGTGTGAGGGCTACTTAATTTTTAGCAGATCTATTTACCCAGATGTTGCACACACGTAAAAATGCTTTTCCAGATGTTTAAATGCCATACAGCTGGTATTTTAAACCAATAACATTCTTGTGAAACAGTCCTCATTTGTAGATGAAGATCTGGTTTTCATGCTACTTTAAGTTGCTTACAAAATAGTTCTATAAACATTCTTCGTTAATAAGATACCAATAATAACCTGTGTGTAGATTACTGTGTCCTTGCTCTTATTATGTATTCCTCCAGATGACTGACAACGTAGAGGGAGGGCAGAGAAAATGAACATGAAACACTCAAACAACTTGGCCGTGGTTTATGTATTACTGAAAGGTATGATTATGGGATTTGGGGGTAAAATTCTGTTGTTTGCATGAACTGTAGTCTTCAATGTTTATTTGATCCTTGTTCTATCACCAGTGGTTCAATTTACAGTGCATACTCGAACAAGGTCCTGGCACTTTTTAAAAGCAACGTTTACTTCTGCTTAAAAAAAATCAGTATTCACATCCTGAACGATTTACTGGTGGGTACAAGAAATTCACCCTAATACATGTGGGGTGGCTCAAAAGATCTGTCCTTGGAAAACCATAAAGTGCTCAATTATGCTTTATAATAACAAGCTTTGAAAAACAATAGGTGTCCACCATACCCCGTTTTTTAGACCCCCAGCATTTTGTATCATGTGCAGTGCCAGTAATAGGGAAGGTGCATAGAGTATTACAAATTACCTTTTCAACAAAAAAAGCGTTCACTACACCAATGAAAACCTGAGGATGGGTTGTAAAGTGTCAGGATAGAAAGCTTCAATATTTTACTCTAAAGGAGACTTTTCTTCTCTTTTGCTCTTTATCCTGATAAAAAACTTGCTGAATGATTTTAAAACATTTTTGATGAAATGTTTTTATGAAACACTTGCAATATGGCCTCATTGCTAAATTGGGCAGGCAGACAAAAAAATGACAATAGAGAATCAATGTCCCACTTTGTACAGAAAAATACATTCCAGGTATCATGAAGTAAGTAAAATAACTCTTCTGAAGCTAATAACCAACCAAGTGAGATCAGAGACATGTCCAACACAAACACCTTTAGATACTACTGAAACATTAAACTCACACAAAACCAGGTTATTCTACAGTGAAAGAAAGGAGGTGTTTGGGATGGGATGGAAGGCTAAATTAGTATCACGAAGAAAGCAGACAACTTTGAAAGACCCGAGGAAAGACCTGGAAAGAGCAGCACATGAGCAAACACCAGTCATTCACATGGGAAAATCCATGCCTGTGGTCACAGACACACAATCACTAGACTCTCTCACTGTGTTACCATGGAGACTCAGCCGGAGAGGCCTTATGCTTGGCACACAGCCTTGAAAGCATGCATCTGATTTCACACCTCCGAGGGGAAGTAACTCTTCAGGTATCCAGACGATATAAATGTGTTAGAAAATGTATAAACTCCCAGGTACGAGTGTGCTGGAAACAACAATATTTGAGTACAGGTACAAGGAAACGGGATCAGGACTACTTCTATTGTTGAACTGGACCAGATAAGGTGAAAGGATACCATAGATCTCGAAAGTTCCAGAAGCAGAGTGAGGCAGTAAGAGTTCCACCATTAGGGAGGGATGTGAGCTGCAGGTTTATGGCCGATGTCCGCTGTGGCTGATCATCTTTTCCAACTGATCAGAAGCTGTGCTATCCCTTTAAGAAGGGATATTAAGAAGCTGTGCTATCACCCTTAAGAAGGTGCTAGCACCTTTCTTAAGTCTTGTAAGTTTATAACCTCTGAGAAGAGCATCTGGAATTGGCCAGTCCATCCCCTCCACCCTGCCACCATTTCCATCTTGAAAATTGAATACCAAATTAAAGAACTGCTGCTTCTGGTCTAACCCTGAACTACCCAGTGGAGGTTCAGAAACTAAGAGGGGAAGGAATTTAGGGTGACAGTGACCATGTGCTCCTGATAACCGTGATAACAGAAAGGAGTGCAGGTCTTATAAATATGTATTTCCACTGACTTTGGAAATGTAATTTCGTAACAATTAGGATCAGGGTGCAAGGTGGAAATCACATATAGTCTAAATTACCCTTAAAAGCATATTTTGAAGATATCCACTGGTGGCCAACATTTTGCCCCGCCCTATGTCTGATCCAGACCGCTTTTTCCTTGGTGGTAGGAAAGGTCATGGTTCATTTGGTGAGTACCGGATGAAGCTGGGTTTGGGTTTGGGTTTGCAAGAGGGGCCTAGGTGAACAAAGAATTAGTATCCCTCAACAACCAGGTTCACACTCGGCACTGTAAGCACTCACACTAGCTGAGACACGCAGGAACTGAGGCTGATTAACTTTCTCTGACTCAATGTTATTTCACTGCATGCTGTCACTAGACAAAAGGCACCCCAGAGCCTTTTGCATCACTAATCTCCTCTTTCTTTTCTCTCTTCATACTTTTTCTCCTTTTTTCTGGCTGGGCATCTAGGAGCGCATTTTCATAAATCCACTTCTCACGTGGCTTTACTAAGTAATTCCATAGCACCTATCCGTACAGGTGACAGAGACCGTAAAAGATTGATACAGTCTTAAAGATATGATTTGGACCAATAATTCTAATGTTGAGGAAAGTAAAAAAAAAAAAATTCAAAATGCTTGGGGCTGCAAAGGAAGCTTTCCCATGGTTTAAACTTTTGAAGAGAGAAAAACGGGCAGGGAGGGGGGAAAATGTGAAGAAAATCACATAATCAAGGACAGCCAGGTAATATAAGCACTTGTAAGAATTACCATCATGTTCTATGCTTAGTAGGTGTCAAAAGTTGTTATTTAAAAAAATTTCTTTTTAAGTTTATTTATTTTTTTTTTTAATTTTTTTTTCAACGTTTTTATTTATTTTTGGGACAGAGAGAGACAGAGCATGAACGGGGGAGGGGCAGAGAGAGAGGGAGACACAGAATCGGAAACAGGCTCCAGGCTCCGAGCCATCAGCCCAGAGCCTGACGCGGGGCTCGAACCCACGGACCGCGAGATCGTGACCTGGCTGAAGTCGGATGCTTAACCGACTGCGCCACCCAGGCGCCCCTAAGTTTATTTATTTTGAGAGAGACACAGCGTGCGTAGGGGAGGGCAGAAAGAGAGGGAGAGGGAGAGGGGGAGGGGGAGGGGGAGGGAGAGAGAGAGAGAGAGAGAGAGAGAGAGAGAGAGAGAGAATGAATCCCAAGCAGGTTCCACATGGCCAGCGCAGAGCCTGATGCAGGGCTTGAACTCACAAAACCATGAGATCATGACCTGAGCTGAAACTGAGAGTCGAATGCTTAACCAACTGAGTCACCCAGGTGCCCCTCAAAAGTTGTTATTTTATTTTTTAAATGTTTATTTTTGAGAGAGAGAGACAGAGCATGAGCAGGGGAGGGGAAAACAGAGGGAGACACAGAATCCGAAGCAGGCTCCAGGCTCCAAGCTGCCAGCAGAGAGCCTGACGTGGGGCTCGAACCCACGAACCAGGAGATCATGACCTGAGCTGAAGTAGGATGCTTAACCGACTGAGCCACCCAGGCACCCCAAAAGTTGTTATTTTAAATAAATGAGGGTAAAAACTAGAAATGACTCAGAACTTCTGAAAAATGCCGAGACCAACCTGGCTGTGAGAGAAATTTTCAGAAACTGCGAGGAAAAGACCTATCTTCTTCATTCTGGTCCCTGAGACCCCAAAAGAATGAAGCCACAATAACAAAATCTAATGAAGAAACTGGGAAACAACTCCACAGATGTGGAAGAATATCTGCCAAATATGTGATAAGTGCACTTCTCTGAAAGGGAGCTGGAAGCATTATTTCAACCAGGCTCAGGTGTGTGTGTGTGTATAAATGTATGATCCGGAGATGTTCAGGTGATAACCTTTCACTCTGCACATGGAGGACTGGACCTGTGAACTGGCCCTGGGAGAGGAATAGGAAGAGTCCAGTGAAAGTCTAGTCACATAACTCATGGTTGTATGGGAAGCAGTCATGATGAGCGTAACAGCTGGATTATGCCATCTCTATGCTCTCCAAAACCCAAGTCTAACCCAGAGAACTGCCTGGAGAGGAGGCAGAGAGAGGAGGCAGTTTAGTGCCTCACTGCTGTAAAGTACCTAGGAATACCAAACCTTTCAAGAAAATTCCTGCATGAAAAACAAACCTAAGCAAACAAACAGGAAAGGGGTAGGGTGGGGAGAGAGAAGGAAAACAAATCCAAGGAAAGAGATCAATGCAGAAAACTAAAAATACTTCAAAAACAAAAACAAATCCTCAGAAATATATCCCTGAAACAAAAACAGGATACTGACCTAAAAAAAAAAGGGAACATTTGGAGAAGAGAAAGAGCTCTTAGGAATTTCAAAAAAGAAAATTTATGAAAACCAAAAACCAAATAAACAAAAAGATAAGTTTGGAGGGCAGCTCTAGGAAATGTGTCGGGAAATAAAGAGAATGGAAGATTAGAGAAAAGTTCAGTAAAGTGAAAAAAATATCAGTCATGATTTCCATTTTTCCATTTCTCTTCTAGAAAAGAAATTATAGTAAGAGAAAACAAATAAAATGAAAGCAGCAAATTTTCAAATGAATAATAAAACTTCCTGTAACTAAATCTTTAGGTTAAGCAGCTCCAAGGGCAGGGGTAGAGATCATCAAAATAGATCCTTCCTTAAATTTGAGACTATGCAGGATAAATAAAGATTCTAAAACTTTCTATTGAAAACAGATCGCATGGATTTTTGAAGGAGCCACGGATTTTGAAAGGAAATAATGGCAGACATTCTGTTTTCAGAATGGTTTATAATCTAAGAATTCTATACCCAGCCAAAGTATCAATCAACTTCAAGGGCAGAATATGTGCATTTTTAGACATGGATAGAATTTTAAAACTATGTCCCTTTGACCTTTACTCAGAAAGCTATAGGAGGTTATGCTCCAGTAACATAATGAAGAAAGCCAAGAAAGAAGACTATTGGATCCAGAAACAGGCAATTCAACATAGGAAAGAAGTTAAGTGAGCTCCCAGGATGCCAAATATGTAAGATGCAAGAGAACTACCAGTCCTGGTTAGAAAAGGAAGACAAAGGGAGGAGGAGAGCTTCAATTAAAAAAAAAAAAAAAGAAAAGAAAAAAGGAATTGATATATTATCTGATATGTTGACTGTATCTTATAAAATTTCACAGATCTGTTGATGACTTAGAAAAGAATCAGCTAGTGATACACGAACACACACAAGAAAAGAAAAGAAAAGAAAAGAAGAGAAGAGAAGAGAAGAGAAAAGAAAAGAAAAAAAAGAAAAGAAAAAGGAAAAGGAAAAGGAAAAGGAAAAGAAAAAGAAAAAGAAAAAGAAAAAGAAAAAGAAGGCAATTATGAATTCTGGGGCAGGGGTGGGGGAGGGAGTTGACCAAAAAATGACTGAAATCTCAATTTAGTACTTAGCTCATCAATGAACTACATTTATATTGTCTCATATTGTAAACACTGAATTATAAAAAAATTGTGATATAACCATGTTGAAAGTATAGGAGAAGAAGTGGGTGGGAGTGTTAAAAACATATAATCTTTATTCACCATAAAAGAACAAGATATAGTAGTATAAATGCAAGGTTTAGAGATATGAAGAAAATAATGGAGACCAAGAGATAAAAGTTGAGGGCAGTATCTCTGGTAATAGGGCTGTGGAGAAATGGCAGTTGAGAAAGTGCTATTTAAAAAATTATATAGTAGCTCCCCCCAACACCTTGTTCATGGGGGATATGTTCCAAGACCCACAGTGAATGTCTGAAACCACAGACAGTACTGAGCCTTGTACTGTCTAATAACTAATAATAAATAATAACTAACAACAATAACTAATAATAAAATAGAACAATTCTAACAATATACTACAAAAGAGTTATGTGAATGTGGTCTTTCTCTCTCTCAAAATATTCCACTGTACTGTATGCACTGTTCTTGTGATGATGTGAACAATAAAATGCCTATGTGATGAGAGGAAGGAGGTGAATGACATAGGCACTGTGACATAGCGTCAGGCCACTACTGACCTTCTGACCATGTGTCAGAAGGAGGATCATCTGCTTCCGGACCGCAGTTGACTGCAGGGAACTGAAACCACAGATGGGGGTAAGGGGCAACTATTAGAAGTCTTTGGTTATTCAGCTTTCTAGACCATTATTTGATTTAAAAAATACAAATTAACTTAAAAAATTTACTAGTTTCATGTGCAAAAAATAAAGATCTGGGAAGATACACAAAAAACTGCTGGCAGGAGTTACCTAAATTTGGGGGATGGAGAAGGCAGAGTGAACACTAAAAGAATTTTTACTCCCTTCTGGAGTCTTCTAATATTTAACATTTTTAATAATAAATATGTATTACCTTGGCTATTAAAATGATAAAATTTGACTAATATATTTTGAAAAATTGACAACATATTTCATATTAAAAAAGTAATATGGTATAATATATAAAAGATAATTATAGTCATATATTATAATTATACTATATCAGATATAATTATATTTTATAGTTTATTAAAATATAATTTTATAATATAATCAAAAGGCAAGACATCCAAGGAAAAGGGAAGTCCATTGCTGGCAATGACGCAGGGTGCTACGTCGGATGTCACACAGAAAGCCAGAACCTTTTAACTCCTACTCTGTTCCTGAAGATTCTGTCAGGGAGAAGAACTTCATATTGAAGAAGGCAAGAGAAGATCACTAAGAAGAAACTAAGACTGGTATGGAGATGATTGTAAGAGACCACCCTAATGCATTGCTCTGAGATCAAGTCTCTTTAGCTGGAGACGTGACATGCTAAGGCAATACATCAATCTGGTTTTAGTTACCACCTTTTTGGTGAACATTACACAATGAGCAAGGCCAGAAGGGAATGGGTCCAAGGACCCTTAATTCTGATGGAGAACGGGGATGGGAATGGGACGGTGCGTGGCAGGAAGGTTGCTGCACGCTGGATTTTCAGATAACCTTCAGTATTCTCAGGGCAACACGAAGGGTCCATGCACCCGTCCACAGCACCTCCCAGACAACTGCATGGGAGGTGAGAAGGAACGGGGGGCGCAGCTTCCCTGGCTCTAGGAATGGAGCTCCTAACTTGTGCAATGGAACTTATTTACTGAGCATGAGCTCTGCACCAGCCAGCCCACGTGTTACCTCGATCAATTCACAAAGCCTTGGAACATGAAGCATTCATTTTTCCCAGAGAGCAGATGAAGACATCTGAGGCTCTATTTTGAACTTCCCGTCCTACCAAGTCCCTACTTTTTCTACTGAGCCATGTTGGAGGATAGCCACTGGTCAGGACTTTTTTTTTTTTTTTTTTAAGTATCCTCATTCAAAGTAAGCAACACGTTTAAGGTATCCGTTCACATCCCTCACGTTTCCACCATGCAAGACAATGTGGAATGGAGACGGGTGGTGAGGAAGGCTTCATTCTGAGCCTCGTCCCCAAGGCCACTTCCTGGGAAGACTTTCTGCCTCTCTAGGCTCCAAATTCCTCACCCAAAGGAAATCGGACATTTTATTGACTCTGACTAACAGAGTCAATATTTTCAGGTATTGTTTTTTAAAGGCTTACTTAGCTATTCACCTGTTTAAAAATCTACATCCCGTGGCACTTCAAATAGCATCTTTTGTAAAAAGCTGTCATTTCAAGGTGTGGAAAAGCTGAGCCCTAAGCAGTGAAAGTACACTTAATGACTGAGCCTCACCTAAAATGCCCTGGAAAGATCAAAGGATTCATTCCAGTTCTGGGAAAAGGAAGTAGCTGTTCCTAGCACATGCTCCTCCGACGCTCCCAATTAACTTTTAAGGACAAGCATAAAATGCTTTGTAGAGCCTAATGCTTTAAGTAGGCATGGCCGTAAATGTGAGGCATAAATTGCCTCCCATTGAACAACAATGGCGGGTGACAGGAGTGGGTCAGTCTCAAACAACGGTCCAGCTCAGTAGTAAAATCCATTAACTCTAGGCCTGGGGCAGCTTTGAAAGCACTGGGTAATGGGAAAAGTTACTTGACGCTTCTTTGTTGAAATTCCCAACCCTCCCTAGTTCTAGAGAGGAAATGTCAACTGCTCTTGTCAAAAAGAATATGGAAATGGGGCACCTGGGTGGCTCAGTCACTGGGGCGTCCGACTTTTCATTTTGGTTCAAGTCATGTTCTTATGGTTTGTGTGTTAAAGCCCTTTGTCAGGCTCCGTGCTCACAGCGTGGAGCCTGCTTGGGATTCTGTCTCTCCCTCTCTCTCTGCCCCTCCCCGTGCACACGCGCACACACACTGTCTCTCAAAATAAATACATAAACGTTAAAAAAAATTTTTTTTAACTCTTAAAAGAAGAATACAGAAATCAGTGGCACAGCACACACATGACAAATTAGTAAGTTCCAAAGTAAACGTAAATGACAAGTGTTTAATAAGTGGATTTTGGCTCATTGGGGTGGAAGTCCTCCCAGGTACCCCTCCCCCCAACCCGAGCCAGTCCAAGGTGCTGTATCTGGACTGCTCCTGTTATTACAGTCAGATTCCACCAGTTGAAAAAAGTTGAGCCCAGGGATCGAGTGACTCTTGAGGACAGGCCGGGGGTAGGGTTAGGAGGAGATCTGAGAGAAGAGCGTGTCTCCTGTTTGGACCCTGGCTTCTGACTTTTCCAAAGGGTGACTGTCTCCAACACTCTAGCTTCTCTGTTCTGTATGTCACAGCCTCAGCATTTGGGAAGGACATGGGGTCTTCACTTCCACTCTGTCCCTGGGCTCTCAATACTCACGTGACTTTGACATTTTCTCTCCCGCCCCAGGCTAGGGTGCCTTCCTACTTGGAGCCCAGTCACGGTATGATGAGACAAATACCAGCCCCTTCTGGGGGAAGAGGCTGGACCATGCAGAAGCAATGAGCTAATGCCAATAAGCCCTCCTAAAGTAAGGGCTCTTGGACATTCACCCCAAAGTACCCTTTCTTATAACTCCCCTCGGCAAGCAACAGAGCATTTGCAAAGAAAACAGGCTGAAAGCTTTAAATATATTAGCAGGTCCTTCTCATCCTTCCTTTTCCTTTTATCTAAGAGTTTCAGGAATGTGTATGGATGGGAAGAAGTTTCTGGTGAGAACAAAGGCACCTTACAAGTATTTATTTACATAAATGACATGCTAAATGTGGATCATTTTTCTCTAATCACTAATGCTGTTGATGTAATTCCATTTACGTCGTATACACAGCTCAAAGAAATAAATTGGCATTTCTATAAAATAAAAAACTACTAATCACAACCCACACACAGCGATCCAGTAACACACAGAGCCGAAATTAAAGTTTCTGAAACATTGTCTTTCCTTATTATGTGCAATGTACTCTATTCTACTCCCTGTATCTTCCCTATGCTGCTCCAGCCACTCATATTTTTAAAAAAATACATTGAACAAGGCCGATTAAACTGATACTATGACCCAGTAATAGGACTTGATGTGCTAAAGAAAAATACTGTGGATAGTTTGTATTTCTTCATAAATGTACACCATTTTCTCCTTAATCATATATAGCAAATCGAACAAATATTTTACAAGATTGGGCCCAAAAGCCTCCGTAGCCAAAAGGATATCTGATTAGTCACATCTAGTGCATCTTTAAAAAATGTTATCTCCAGGGGCTCCTGGGTGGCTCAGTTGGTTAAGTGTCCGACTTCAGCTCAGGTCATGATCTCGTGGATTGTGAGTTTGAACCCTGCGTCGGGCTCTGTGCTGACAGCTCAGAGCCTGGAGCCTACTTTGGATTCTGTGCCCCCCCCCCCCCCCCCCCGCCACCGCCGGTCTCTTCCCCCCTTGCGCTCTGTACCCCCTGCTCTCAAAAATAAACAAACATTCAAAAAATTTTTTTAAAGTTCTCTTCATTGAAAATCACCTTGACACGTATTTTCCTTCTATAATTGGAAGTTAATATTCAAGAAGAAATACCACTATTCCTTTGCATCAATATGGAAAGATTTCTAATGCATGGGCCAACATTCCATTATACTGACCCTTGTATTTGTCATAGGATTATCAAGAACAGATGTTATGGACAATTTTTCTTAAATGCAAAATATGAAAAACAAGTAAGCAAGCAAACAAACTTGCCTCTTCCCAGTGGTTGTAATCCTAATGCAGTTTTCCTTAATGAGCAAATATATAGATGGGGCCTTATTAATAATATTTTAAATATAAGAAGGTTCTTGTGACAGTATAATCCCATTAGTAATTACCAGGTTATTGTCAGCATGCAACTGAGAAAAAGAAAGAAAACGAATCAGTCAGGGTCATTTCCAAGTATAGAGGCTGACCCCATGCACTCTATCTTTCCTCCAGCCAAATGGAGTGGCTCAACCTTCCCTGAAGACGCCTATATTTTTTGGTTTAATGCTTTCCTTTATTTCCACCATTCTCTGATTGGAGCATTTTTAATCCTTATGTTCTTCTTTTAAAAATTGGCCTATTTCAAGTCTCAAAAGCCACCTCTTTTTTTTTTTTAATTAAAAAATTTTTTTAATGTTTGTTTATTTTTTAGAGAGAGAGAGATTGAGGGAGAGACAGAACAGGGGAGGAGCAGAGAGAGAGGGAGACAGAGGATCCAAAGTGGGCTCCAGACTGACAGCAGACAGCCCAACGTGGGACTCGAACCCACGAACCGTGAGATCATGACCTGAACTGATGTCAGACTCTTAACTGACTGAGCCACCCAGGTGCCCCAAGAGTCACCTCTTTGGTGAAGCCTCCCCAGTCACTGAGATGGGAAAAAAAAATCTCTGAAATCATGCATGGTTAACAATCATCTATGACATAATGATATCCTGCTTTGGATTCTGTGTCTCCATCTGTCTCTCTCTGTCCCTCTTCACCTCATGTTGTTTCTCTCTCTCTCTCAAAAATAAACATTAAAAAAAATTTTTTTAATGTTATCTCCATTGAAAATGGATCCCCCCTTGAGTTTACATTTATTCATGTAAATGTTATAGACCATATGATCTACAGACTGTAGAGCTGTATGTTGTATACAATATATACTGTATGTTCTACATTGTAGATACTATGACAGATACAAACCCTGATTGTGAACTTCTCAGAGGATAAAGGCTCTGTCTTACTTACACCTATAATCTCTCAACACCCAAACATCACTCTGTCATGGCAAGTGATCAGGAAATATTTGTTGGGTGAGTGAACATTTTGAACAAGGACAAACACAGGCATATATCTAAAATGGTAGAGGTAATGCTACTCCCTAAAGTGATTTAAATACATACCAAATTGTGAGTCTAATAAAGGGAGACCAGTACTGCTTTGCCTTTCCAAGCTCTTATTCCTTTACAAATCCTTTCTCCCTTCATAGTCTGAATAGCATGTGACATGTGGAGTCAGTGGAATCCAATTCAGCAATCAGAGGTGATTAAGGGAGCTATTAAGCATCTGTTTTCCATATCATGTTAGGCAAGGCAATCAGTAATAGCCAGTCTTTTCCCCCAATACCCCTGACTTTGGAAGAGTTTGTCCAGCTTTCTTTGTGGCCTTGACTTGCTCAGGTTGGCAATGATTCCACATGTTCTCTGGAGATATTGCCAAAAGAACAGACATATTCCAGAGTGGGCTGATTGGCTTCCCTGGTGGTACAGTAGGCCTGAACTAGTCCCATACTGAAAACTAACTCTAGGTGAGCCTGGATTTTAAGATGGGCACTTTATGATGATTGAATGGGTTTCATAAAGCCCAGAAAAGACAAGACATGAGTAACTGTGGTTGGCCTACAAGTAAGGAGAAATTTTATAATGGGGGTGGGTGGGTGGGGGGGGTGGGATACAGGGGTGTGGAGAGCAGTGACCTCACTCGAAGCAATGCTGGGTACCCTGTGGATACCCAGAGTCAGAATCTGTATCCGACTCCACGGCTCCCCCTTCTCCTTAGTGATAAACAAGGAAGACCTTCCACTTTCTGTAATTTCAGTTTGATGACTGTTGCCAGGATAACTAGGAAATGAGGCAAGGAACAGAGACCTCCAGAGAGAGAGAGAGAGAGAAACTGGGTCACCAAAGTGATCCATTACATTAATTCTAACAGAAACTGTGGCTGGGGAATGTAAAAATGAATCTGAAACGAGGTGCCACCGTCCTGAAATACGATGGCTGCAGGTACACTGTGCCCGTGTTCAGGCCATGGGAGAAACTCCTACATCAAAAAGGTGCCAATGCTTCCCTTGGCCGTGGGTAACAAAATCACTTTGTCTAAGTCTTATCGTGCACACAGTGGGGAGGAAAACCTCATTTAAAAAAGTCTGTAGTCATTGGCAAATTAATCACTTTGGCAAGTATTTCCCTTTGTAGTCAAACTGCCAACAGAGAATAAAACAAACATGGTGCAGGCAAAATTTTGATTACTATCCCTCAGCAAACATGGCAGGAGCATTCAAAAATACTAAAGAAATCTGGAACAAATTTAACATGAAGCAAGAGTGGCAGTGGCTCATTTATTTGGAGCCTTAACACTGAGTGGCCCTGTATGATATCAAGGAGTGTCTCATTGGTGGGTTGCAGTACATTGCACAGGGCAGGTGGAGTCGACACTCAACAGATGTTTGCTAAATGGAACTTCCAAGCCGAGAGAAGCTTCCACAGGACTGATCTGATGGGTGCTTCACGCTCCCACTCAAGCATTAAGGAATAAGCAGCAAGCCAACACTGACTTCACCCAGACCTGATCTCCTGGTTATAGGAGACCCAACCGCAACCTGCAGAGGTTAAAGAACTTGCTCCAAAACCCACAAGGCGCTTCTGGTGACGCCAAGGGTAGATGGAGTTTTCTCACCCTTTCGAATCCAGTCCAAGGCTCTTTGCTTCCTTGTTCAGCTATAAGAAACTGTGTCTGCTGTTACAACCTCATAATCCGGAAGTATTTGTGCAAACTTTCTGGGTTTCTACAGAAGGTATCCTGCCTACGAATTTTGTCTTCCTTTCTCCCAAGTGATTTTAAATTGAGGGTGATTTCAAAATTAGCATTCTTAGAGATGGGAATGGAGTTGTTGTCACTGAAGATTTTTTTCAAAAACAGGTAGTAGAGAATTTAAGCCCAGTTTTGAAGTCACAATGCTCAGACACATATTTGAGAGACGTTCTTCAGTGTGATCACTGGGAGGAGGTATAGATTTTATATATTTTATACAAATATGTAAATATATATAAAATATAAATAAAACAAATATAAATATTATTTATATATATGTTATTTATATTATATATGTTATTTATATTAAATATATATTATTAAATATATTTATATATTCAATATATACAAATATATTAAATATATATAAATATTAAATATAAATATTCAATATATATAAATATATTAAATATATATAAATATTAAATATATATTATTTATATTATATATGTGTATATATATAATAAAATATATATATATATATATACACACACATACACACACACAAAAGATATCTGAGAAAGGTTTTCAGAGTAAGACAGGAGACAGCTGCAGAAGGCACATCTTGGTATTTACTTTTACCAGAGTCTAACATGTGCTCCTGGCTTTAAGATGATAAGCAGTCCCCTTGTCAAACAGTCATGCTTGCGTTGCCTATGGATGGTTCTGGGGATACCATTGCTTTCAGAATGAGAAGGGCTATGATTAAAAGTTTGTTTTTAATTAGAGAGAGCAAATAAGTTTTCACAGATGAAAAGATGCCTGAAATCAGACTCTATTATAAATATAAAACTGTTTGGGACGATTCTTGGGAACGCGGTGACAGGAGTGGGAAGGTACAGGGAGAGGAAGTATAGTCTGAGAATTTAAACAATACTCATGATGTAGGTAAAACGACCTTTTTTTCCCTAGAATTGTCTACAAATACCAATTTGGTGTGTATCTGATGATCACGTTTATTATTCTATAGCATGCTTCCTAGGACTATTGTAGAATATAAATAATAGGAAAGGCAATGGGTATTGTCCCCTGAAAAACCAATGCACATGAATTAATTAAAAAGTTCATGAGCCAGTGGGATATTTAACAATGTTAAATTACTCTGTGTACTTAGCAAATGCAACAACAATTTCCTACTCTGAAACAGTAAGAGCCAAATCTCCCAGAACTCTCCTGTCATAATGGTATCCTTATCAAATCACTTTCCTTTCTTTGTGTGTTGGGACTGATTTCACAAGGCCAAAGTCAAGGAAAACAATTTCTCTTGAAAACAAAATCTCAGTCTTCTCCCCATAAGCCTTGATGAGTAGAGTGCTGGGAAATAACACTGCAGGAGGTGGAGGCCAAATGAAATCTTCGGAGAAATAGTCAAAAGCATTCAGAGTCCCTCTGAACCGGTTTTTGTGGGGACGGTGGCCTAGAGTCTTGTTCCTACCTGTCATCAGGGGTCAGCCCGGGTGTGCTTCCTCAGCACTGTGTACCTCCCGACAGGGTTAGATGTCTTTGGTTCCTGCTCCCTTAGCACCTGTACTTACTGCCATGGAAATGCTTTACTCCCACTCTGCACCATCGCTGCCTGCTTCCTTCGGGGTCTCCTCCACTGGGCTGGGAGCTTCGTAAGGACAAGGGGAAGTAGAGCATCCTAAGGATCTACCACAGTTCCTGGGTCACTCTAAAAATACCTCTTGGCAAAATAAATTGCCATTTTATATGTATTAACTCATTTAACATTCATAACACATTCCCAAATCCTCACAATTTTATTTTAATGACCCCAGTGGGGGCGGGGGGAAGAGCACTGACTGTGTTGCAGAATTCCCTTTGTTCTGCCATACTATATTCCCGAGTCCCGGGCCTGGATATAGTCATAGGACCTCGATGGCAGATACAACATGGTCCTGGGCAGTGGGTATGTCACAACCAGGTAAGAGATGCTTTTTGCTATACATGTGTCCAGCACAGGACATGGGGACTGCAGGAGCCCTTAACAGGAAAGACAATTCCAAGACCTGCCAAGTATGCCAAAAATCAGGAAACTTATGTCAAGGGCATACTGCAACCGGGATGAAACCAAGTGGTACGGTCACAGGATTCTGAGAAGCTGTAACTGCAGACAGTAATCTGACCAGGAGCCTGGTGTGCCCCTGGGGCAGCGGCTATTCAGTGTCCATCCGAATGGGTTTCTCCCTTTTCCAAAAACAGTACAGTTGTAGCCACAGCAACGACTTCCCTGCTAGACTCCATGTCCAAGTGCATCTTGAAGTTGTACGTGACCATGTGACTGAGTCCTTCCAAATAAAACACGAACAAAATGATGTGTTCTGCTCCGTGTCTGGGCCTCAAAAGAGCAGGCGTGACGCCACCACGTCGCCCTCCACTTTCTGCTCACTGAAACCGGATATGGCAGTGACCCAGCTCAACTGCCCGCCTGAGAACCGTGCCCTCGGGAATGCAGATGCGAGGACTTGAAGGAGCCTGGGCTCCCGACTCGTCAGGAGGAGCAGGTCTGCTCTGCAGCACTGGATTGCTTCCTTACAAGAGGAATGAACGAACGTGTCTATGCTCTGAGCTGCTGCATTTCAGGGCTCTTTGTCAAGAGCCAGCTGAGCCAACTCAATTCTCTAAGGAGGAATGGGAATTAGGAGCAGATAAATGGTGGTGGCCTCGTTTCCCCTGCACATTTCTGAGCTTCAACTTTCCTTATCTGTAAAACGAGAAGGGTAACTAAAATCCTTTCTGGCCCTGAAGTTCTATGATTCATTGGCATTCTCATTCCCGTGAGACCTATCCAGTCCCATCCTAACAGAAGCACTCTGTTCCCTCAAGTTTGCTTTCACTGTGCCTTGTCAAAGCCTGCTCCACAGCTTTCATTTACCCTGATAACAGCTCGTTATCTCCACTTGGAGCTTGTGCCATTTACTGAGGATCGAAACCTTAAATTAAAGGATTGAGCTCATGTGTGACAGTTCAGGTGCCGATCGGGGTTGATGACATTTTGGAAAGGCAAAGACTTTCCATGAAATTATTCCTGTGAAATGGAACCTTCAAGTTAAGCTCTGCTTGTATCAGAACATAAACACGAGGGAAATTTGTTGTAACTGTCTTCCAACGGAAGGCAATCTGTCCCCACAAGTACTACAAACGACACCTCATTTATCTTTTTAAAACCAGCAAAAGAACCATCCTCAAGGACCTCTGATCACACAATAATTGCTCCCACTTCTGGCTGCCTCAATATTTACCCTTCGCCAGACCGGCAAATAATTACCAACTTTCTGCCACGTTAAAAAATCTCTTCCTCCCTTTTCCACAATTTCTCTGACATCCACTGCCATTTTTCTCTCCCTTTCTGCCTCCTCTCCAGCTCATAAATACTTTCTGTGAGAAAAAGAACCGCTAAACTGACTTTCACATTTGTATCACTTAGAGCCTGGTATCTGCTCTAATGGCTCAGGTCCCCAGTTCTTCCCAGCAGAGAAATGACTCACTATGATATTTTCTACCACTCCTACTAAGCCAGGAGCTATCACCATCAAGCTCTCATTGGGTCTTGAGTATCAACTTGCATCAGGACCATATGAACCATAGCTGCACTTCCGGTTTCCAATAGCTGAGTGATTCCACTAGCAACATAAATGTTCTCCAATTTCACTATCTGCACACAAACTGCCCACTGGCAGATCAGCTGTTTTTTCAACTTCGACAGTCCACTATCGAGCTCCGGGAACATTTGAAAACCCTTATTTGGAAATTGAAGAAGAGTAAAAAAAATGGAAAAACATTCCGTGCTCATGGATTGGGAGAATAAATATTAAAATGTCAATACTACCCAAAGCAATCTACACATTCAATGCAATCCCGATCAAAATTGCACCAGCATTCTTCTCGAAGCTAGAACAAGCAATCCTAAAATTTGTATGGAACCACAAAAGACCCCGAATAGCCAAAGGAATTTCGAAGAAGACCAAAGTGGGAGGCATCACAATCCCAGGCTTTAGCCTCTACTACAAAGCTGTAATCATCAAGACAGCATGGTATTGCCACAAAAACAGACACAGAGACCAATGGAATAGAGTAGAGACTCCAGAATTGGATCCACAAAAGTATGGCCAACTAATCTTTGACAAAGAAGGAAAGAATATCCAGTGGAAAAAAGACAGTCTCTTTAACAAATGGTGCTGGGAGAACTGGACAGCAACATGCAGAAGAATGAAACTAGACCACTTTCTCACACCATTCACAAAAATAAACTCAAAATGGATAAAGGACCTGAATGTGAGACAGGAAACCATCAAAACCCTAGAGGAGAAAGTAGGAAAAAACCTCTCTGACCTCAGCTGCAGCAATTTCTTACTTGACACATCTCCAAAGGCAAGGGAATTAAAAGCAACGATGAACTATTGGGACCTCATGAAGATAAAAAGCTTCTGCACTGCAAAGGACACAATCAACAAAACTAAAAGGCAACCAACGGAATGGGAAAAGATATTTCCAAATGACATATCAGACAAAAGGCTAGTATCCAAAAGCTATAAAGAACTCACCAAACTCCACACCTGAGAAACAAATAATCCAGTGAAGAAATGGGCAGAAAACACAAATAGACTTCTCTAAAGAAGACATCCAGATGGCCAACAGGCACATGAAAAGATGCTCAACGTCACTCCTCATCAGGGAAATACAAATCAAAACCACACTGAGATACCACCTCCCACCAGTCAGAGTGGCTAAAATGAACAAGTCAGGAGACTGTAGATGCTGTCGAGGATGTGGAGAAACAGGAACCCTCTTGCACTGTTGGTGGGAATGCAAACTGGTGCAGCCACTCTGGAAAACAGTGTGGAGGTTCCTCAAAAAATTAAAAATAGATCTACCCTATGACCCAGCAACAGCACTGCTAGGAATTTACTCAAGGGATACAGGAGTGCTGATGCATAGGGGCACTTGTACCCCAATGTTTACAGCAGCATTTTCAACAACAGCCAAATTATGGAATGAGCCTAAATGTCCATCAACTGATGAATGGATAAAGAAATTGTGGTTTATATACACAATGGAATACTACGTGGCAATGAGAAAGAAGGAAATCTGGCCTTTTGTAGCAACGTGGATGGAACTGGAGAGTGTGATGCTAAGTGAAATAAGTCATACAGAGAAAGACAGATACCACATATTTTCACTCTTATGTGGATCCTGAGAAACTTAACAGAAGACCATAGGGAGGGAAAGGGGATAAAAAAGTTAGAGAGGGAGGGAGGCAAACCATAAGAGACTCTTAAAAACTGAGAATAAACTGAGGATTGATGGGGGGGAGGGGAAAGTGGGAGATGGGCACTGAGGATGGCACCTGTTGGGATGAGCACTGGGTGTTGTATGGAAACCAATCTGACAATAAATTTTATATTAAAAAAAAGAAAGAAAACCCTTATTTGGTTTCTAGCAATCAACACGTAGCTCCCCAACATAGAAAATCATGCACATTGGAAGTCCTTTGAAATTTTCTAAGCCTGCCAAACCCAACTATGTCACTGAAAGCTAAAAGCAAAATTCTAAAAGATACAAATATCAATCATCCCAACTGTAATATTTCTTGATTAAGGGGTCTGTCTAAACGTATATAAATTTAAGCCAAGTCAAAGAAAAGTTTATCTGGAAACCTTAAGTACAAAGGAATATTTCCCTCCAGCAGGTGCAGGGTGATGGTGTGGGGCATTTTTAAGTATTTGTGTGCATGGCCATGCAAAGACATTTGCCCTACATTTGTTTTCAGAATTTAATTTTTACCCATTTTCAACGTATTCTTTCCTCAAATGACCCTTTCCTCTAATACAGGTTGCATACATTGTTGATGCCATTTTCCTTAAAGTTACTCAGCATAGGATTAACATGAGTTAAAGCGACAACTGAATTAAAAGCCCCCAACAGCATTATAAATGCTCTAGACCACAACGTCGAGGGGTATATTCAAGAAACATAATAAGAAAGTATAGATATATATTTAGACAAATGTTCCATATGACATATCTGTGTTTTAATGGCTCCTATATATCAAAGTGCTAATTCCTCAACTAAACCGCTAATTTATAAAGTGAAAATTACATGTACATGATAACAAAATTTTAACACCAAAAAATATGCAAAGAAAAATAGAAGTTCCTTCCACCTGAGATCCATGTTACTGCCCCATACTCCTATATAATACTGCCCCATACTCCTGTATAATACTCCTGTATTATTTCAGAAAAATGTTATGCACATATGTATAATTTGAATGTATGTATAAATAAGGTTTAGATAAGTGGAAATATACTTTATGCATTGTCTATGCTTTTCCCTTTTTTTTTTTTTTCACTTAATAATATGCTTTTGAGACAATGCTATGTCGGCACAGGTAAATCTAGTTCATACGTTTTGTAAAGCGCTTGGATAATTTTCTGGGCACCTGGGTGGCTCAGCTGGTTAAGCATCTGACTTCAGCTCAGGTCATGATCTCATGGTTCGTGGGTTCGAGCCCTGTGTCGGGCTCTGTGCTGACAGCTTAGAGCCTGGAGCCTGCTTTGGATTCTGTGTCTCCCTCTTCACTATCCCTCCATTGCTCACACGCTGTCTCTCTCTGTCTCTCAAATATGAATAAAAATGTTAAAAAATAAATAAATGAAACATAAAGGGCTTGGATAATTTTCTGAATTAGTCATCTTGACATGCATTTAGTTTTTCCACAGTCTTTTCTCATCTCTGCACTTTAGTTTTTGTGCAAATGTGCACAAATGAACTGTTGCAGCAAAGGACATGTATATTTTAAACGTTGAAAGACACCTAAAATTGCTTTCAGAGGACTGATGTGTAATTAATTTAAAAACAAATCATCTTGTTTGTAAAGCTACAAACAGCCTATTAAAATAAAAATACAGATAAAAATAAGTGGACTTGACACAGTGTCCTTAGGATATATAACAATTTGGATATGTCCAAAACCTTTAAGACATACTTTGTTGGCAGAATCCTGTGGAATTCACAGAAGTATGAAAATATACATTTCAGACTTTGTAGATCAATGTTAGCAACATAAACTTAGCATTCAAAACAATATCATGCAAATGTTATCATTTTTTTTTTGAAGTTTATTTTGAGAGAGAGCTTGAGTGTGAGCAGCGGAGGGGCAGAGAGAGAGAATCCCAAGCAGGCTCCATACTGTCAGCACAGAGCCCGATGTGGGGCTCAAACTCATAAACTGTGAGATCCTGACCTGAGTTAAAATCAAGAGTCGGATACTTAACCCATGGAGCCACCGAGGTGTCCCCAAATTTTATCAAGATTGAGCTGAACCTAATGCTATTAGGAACAGAACAAAAAAACCCCATAATTTTATAGCTCTCTAATATCTTTAAAAAATTTAGTGAGTCTTTATTTTTTGGCTTTTCAATTCATCGTTGGAAAACATCTGGATGTGGAGTGAACACGACAATCCAAAATCTTTTTTAAAATATTTCTGTTCAATACTAGCAAAAGTAAACTCTCTTAGGCATTTTTCAAAAAACAAAAATGGGATAGTCACTAGCCAATAGGTTCTGAGATAATATGTTTTTCTACCTGTATGTCAAATATTTAAAAAGCTGTGTTCAGCCCAGTTTCCTAATCAACAGCTGCAGGACGTGGCTATAATTACTGCTCTCTCTACTCCAGACCATGAGACGGGTCTACGGAAGAGTGCAGAGGCTGCACAACTGATGGTCCCTGCTTCAATGTGTAACCCAGAAAACCACTCCCTTAACCCCAGGACAACTTGCGGCAAGGCCAGACAATGACACAGATATTTTTTAACACCTGGAACAATGAAACAAAGGAAAAGGCTGGCAACAGAGCCACGGGAGCCGGCTGGAAAAATTTTTAACTGCAAAACAAAAAATGCAAAACAAAGCTCAAGACTGCAACGTGTGTACAGAATAAGGGCATCCTTATTCTGCACAAGGGTGCAGGCTTTTTGCCTCACTTTGCTTTCTAGAACTATTATGTGCTGTGATAATAATATTCTATGTGTAAAGCCATTTAAATTGTTTGGCCCCACCCTTGTTTTTGATGAGGCAATGATCTTGCCTTTTGTAATTTTGCTACTTGTATTTTTCAGGAAGGTAATTCTGACTTTGGTGAGGGATTATGGTATTGTGATAGATCAAAGGTGAAGATATCATTTATATTCATTACATGGGTAAATAAAAACTGTTACTCTGAATATTATTGAGCTGTACAAACATAATGTCGAAAACGTCCTGTCTGGTGGGATGATTCTGTAAACAGAGAGTGAAAAGCAAAGCATGCTGGTAATGCAGCAGCAACTGACTTAGGGAAGAGGCAGGTGAGAAACTGTGTGTGAAAATCTGTAAATGATTAGCAGCCTTGAGCGCCTCAAGCAGCTCTGGGAAACCTACATAAATGTTCCACATAAATGCTATTTATGTGCTTTCTGCAATACATTGCTATCAAATAGCCTTGTTTCGTTAGTGGTTCCATTTAAATCACAGGCTCCTATTTCATTGGTAACGTCTAGAACCAACAGCAGTCAAAGTGAAAGTTAACAAAAAGTTTAAAAATGGTTAGCTGGTGCCCAGATTTCACCCAATGCCACGAGAAAGGGTAAAGAGGAACTTCCACATTGTATGGTCAAAAAAGAAATACAAAGTTAGGCTGCCAAACAAGAAGGCACGTTTGACGAGCAAAGGGAAAAACAGCGGGGTGGGGACAGAGAGACAAACCAAAATCAGGCTCTTAACTGTATAGAACAAACTGATGGTCAGCAGAGGGGCCGGGCTGGGGGATGGGTGAAACAGGCGATGGGGACTGAGGGGAGCACTTGTGATGAGCACTGGGCGTTATATGGAACTGATGAATCACCATATTGTCCACCTGAGACTAATATTCCACTGTATGTTAACAAACTGGAATTTAAGTAAAAACTTAAAAAAGTTTAAGTTGCAGAACTATTAGGCTTCCAGTCTCAGAGTTCCTGTCTCAGACTACATTTTTACATAATACAGGGTTTGAAGTTCATCTGCATACATTTAACACAATCTCTTAATGAAACGGTAAGGGAACCAAGGCTTGGATATTAAATGATTTCCCCAAGATTAATAGGTAAATTAGTGGAATTTTGCTGCCACAGAAGCAATCTTGCTCACATCTGCAGTTTTCTTTACTCGTGGAGAAAGTGGCACTAACTGGGGCGTTAGCATACCAGGACATTCTGGGAAGACTCTTTAGTAGTAAGTAGAAGCAGCATGGGGACTTAGATTAAGTACCTGCAGGGAAGCCTGGCTCCATCAGTAACTAGCAATATGACCTTGAGCAAGTCACTTAAACTCACTGGATCCCAATTTTCTAATTTTAAAGGGAGAAGGTTGAAACAGATCAATTCTAACCTTCACTGCTAACATTTTATAAATGTGATACGTGTGTTCAAGTTCACATAAATACCATTATTTTTGTGAAGCAACAAGTCTTTTGTCAGGACAACTTCGGAATTTACCTTCAGCTTTATTCCGAAGTTAGAGTACCACCTAGTGGACATTTTGCTGACTTGACTAGCCGTGAGTAATAAAAACGTCAGTTTACGAAGTGTTAGAATTGTTTATCTATTGAAACAAACAAACAAACAAACAGAGGACGTCCAAAGGTCATACATAATAACTATCGTCGACTTTTTGAGAATCTTTTTACCACTAACGTGATTGAATGCCGTTATTTGGTATTACTAGAAAAGCAATGACTTCAAGCAATTGAAATCATCTACAGATTGGGAGAAAATATTTGCAAATATTTATCTTATAAGGGCTTCATACCCAGACCTCATAAATGATTCTTACAACTTAGTAACAACAAAGAACTTAATTCAAAAAGGGGTAAAGGAATTGAAGACATTTCTCCATAAAAGATATACAAATGGGTAGTAAATACAAGAAAACATGTTCCACGTCACTAATCATCAGGGAAATCAAAACTGCGATGAGATATCACTTCATATCCATTAGGATGGCTATTATAAAACACGTGTGAAAAACCAGAACATACTATAAGTTTTGGGCAAGTATGTGGAGAGATTCAAACCCTTGTTTGCTGGTGAGGATGTAAAATGGTACAGCCACTATGAAAAACAGTAAGCAGTTCCTCCAAACAATTAAAAACAGAATTACCAAATAATCCAGCAAACCTATTTCTGAGTGAAAGAAAGACCTGAAAGCAGGAACCCAAAAGAACTGAAAGCAGGAATTCGAACCAGAATTTATACACCCATTTTCACAAGCAGGGTTATTTAAAGAGCCAAAAGGTAGAAGTAACCCAAGTGTCCATTGATGGATGAACGAGGAAACAAAATGTGGTATCCGCCTACAAGGAATATCATTCAGTCTTAAAGAGAAAGGAGATTATGACACATAATGTAACATGGATGAACAATGAAGACATGCTAAATAAAATAAACCAGTCATAAAAGGACAAATACTCTATGATTCCATTTACACGAGGAACCTAGAGCAGTCGAGTTCACAGAGACGGAAAGTTGAAGGATGGTTGTTTGGGGAGGGGAAGGGCAGAGTGGGGAGTTAATGCTTAATGGGTTCAGAGTTGCGAAGATGGGTTCAGAGTTCAGCTTGCAAAGGTGAAAAAATTCTGGAGATGGATGGCGGTGATGGCTGCACGAGAACATGGATGTTCTTAATACCGCTGAACTATGTGCTTAGAAACAGTGAGTTTCATGTACATCTCACTAGAGTAAAAGAGAACTGATATCAGTGTGAAGTGGAAAATAACTCTCTTTTTGGAGAAAAACTCTTCATTTCCTTAAAACTTAAAAAAAAAAACTTCTTGGTTCTGATTAAGAGCTCACATATGATAAATAATGCAACAAGTCCAATGACATCCCGGGAAGAGTGAATTGTTCTTGATAACTGTTGAAACGCTTTCAAAAGGGGAATGTGTACTTTCAAAAGGGGAATCCAGGAGTAAGAAAATAAACACCATTGTCTCTTGTGATACTTGACTAATAAATAATGCACATTTGATGAGACTTCTGGGTGTTTCTGGTTTTCTTTGAGCTTGATCCAGAAGGGAGAGGTGCTAAACTTGAAAATGTTCACTCCATTCCAGACTGGGCTCAGCGCCTGGGGAGATCAGACAGCGGTGTTCACATGCCTGGAGCGCTGACCATGCAATTTTGCTGCCACAGTCTGTAGCCCAAGAGCGGGTGTAAGCTAGTGACAGCTGGAGCTGCCTGTGCTGGAGGGGACCGTCACTCTGTTAAGAATGACTGGCTCTGAGCAATCGCCCTTTGCTCTTGTTTTCAATGAGGTAGTTGTGCGGGGCCCCTGGGGGGAGGGGGGGGCTACAAAAGGTATGACTGTCCCTGGCAACAATGAATTAAGTTGATTTTAGGTTTTAGTAAGCCCTTTCCAGAGCCTTTCCCTTCAGAAATACTCTCTGTGCTCCTGTATTTCATCTACCTTTACAAAATCTACCTTTGGAAAAGAGAGAGCGGGCAAACGAAATTACCCTAATAAAGAAGTGTCAGGGGAAGCCTAATGTGCATTGGCATTTTAACAGGGTGTGACACAAGGCAAACCTACCATCCTCTAGCTTCAGAATTCCTGGCGGTCAATGAGCTGGCGACGGGAAAAATGGGCGGAAGGTATGGTGGTCCTCTGTGTTGGTCTAAAGCAAGGATTTTCAACCTTGGTACTACTGCCCTTTGGGGCAGGCTGATTCTTCACTGGGGGTGGGGGGAGGCTGTCCCGTGCATACAGAGTCCCTAACCTCTCTCATGGGATGGCAGTAACACCCCTCCAGTTGTGAGACCTCCAAATGGCTCCAAACATTGGCAAATGTTTCCTGGGGGCGAGGGGGGGGGGGTAGTGGGGGGGGGGTTTCTCGCCAGCCTTGTTAAGAACCACTGCTCTAAACACAACCATGTAGGTGGTCAGCTGCTCTGTCAACACGCATCACCAGCTCTTCTTGCCAAGGAGCTTATAATCTCACTAAGGAATTCAGATCTACACTGAAACCCTTAGCAAATGGTACAAGCCAGGATACGAGACTAAGTGCTCGAAAGTGCAAACAGCGACAGGAACTCTTGTCAGATTTCCGTAAGAAGCTTCCAGTGCAATTTGATAAAACGGAATAAGAATACTAATATCTAAAGGGAAGTCCCTCTTCTTCTTTAAGATGACTGCTGGAAAGAGAAGGAACACTAAGAGATCTCAGATGGGTGCGTTTTCACAGGATTTCCTGTGAAACCTTTTACCATCTCTCTCTCCTCAGCCTATCCTGACATCTAATCAAGACTGTTGCATCTTGAAGTCAGGGTTTCCCCTCCCCACTTGCTCCTTCTGCAAAGAAATAAGCCCTAAAATATCTTCCAAATGTGGGGAATTTGTAGAGTTTTAGTGTTTTAAGGTTGTAGCTTTTATACTGTAAGCCCCAGGTAAGGAGCAAATTTCCAAGATGGAATATTTTCAGAATCCTGGATAAGGAATCATCATCATCATCATCATCATCATTATAATACTCACTTTTATAGCATTTACTGTGTGTCAGAGACTGTCCTAAATACTTTATATATGGGAAGTCACTGAATCCTTACAATAGCTCTAATACTGCTGAAGAATGCATTGTTCTTATCCCTACTTAACAGCTAAGCAGACGGAGGCCTTGAGAGCCCCATGGTCAAACAATGAGAAAGTAGTAGATCTGGGATCTCAATCCTCTTTAGAATTCTAAGCCAAGCTCTTTTGGCTAAAATTGCTAATGGAAAGTTAACTCTGAATAATCCTGGATACTCAAATCTCTTTAGCCTCGATTGTACAAGATACCGAACTAGATGGTTCATAGAGATCCTTCCAGTGCCTAGCTCATGAGAGGTGCTCAATAAATATTTAGCCCTGGAAATTTCTGCCGTGAGATTCCACTCAGGAACAAGGATGTCCCCACCTTAGCTTGATATTTGAAGCAAGGTGTTGCAGAACAAACACCGAGCTTGGAACTTAAAAGATGGGAGGTCACAGGCTTTCCCCTCCCCATACGAGATGCATTTCCTCTTCAGCCTACCCCTAAGACAACAGACTGGTTAACACTAATGGCCAGCAGAAGAGCAGTAAAAATTTTTTCTTTGAGGCTTTCCTTTATTTCAAGAAGTTTGTCTTTAAGATATCCCTCGGGACTTGTGGTTAATGAGTCCGTTCTACAGATTCTACGTTGAGCACAGCTACACCACTCAGGAGTCTACATCAACCTGTGGATTCTGAAACCCACGGGGACTTCAGTTAGCAGCAGTCTCTGACTGGCTACTGAAGGCATGACAGGTCACTCCAAAGCCCCTGGTATCGGCATCACCGAGACTTCTTCTGTTATAACCTTAGCGATGGTCTGGTAACACGCTGAGTGGAGAGTCTGGTTCAACAGTAAAATTCTGAGGAACCCACCATGATGACAGCAAGGTCGAATGGGAGAGCTAACCCGGAGAATCCCTTACCCCTGACAGTGATGTGCAGGCACTGAGGAAACAAGGACCTGTGTCGCCCTGGAGCACAGAGGGTGAAGTTAAGCCTTTGCTCCTTGAACTTCACGGGAGTAGCACCCTGTATGAAACAGCAAGGCAGTTGTTGTGCAACACAAATCTGCTAAACGACGTAGAAGGGGGCATGGCTGCTGGAGAAGGGAAACAGGAATTATAAACCTCCCTCAACACTCACGTAGCTTTGCATCCCAGGCAGGCAGGAGGTCTGATAAGAATGCATGGGTTTCTTATCTACTGGGACTGTGATACTCATTCAAAAGAACAACACAGATTATAGTAATTCCAACAAGAATTGCCCTTCTCTCTCAGCATTAAAGATAAAGAAACAATCTTAACGGAGACTGTGTACTTGGGTAATCAAACAGCAACAAGCACTGTTTCTCCTCATGGCGGTGCGTACCTCTTCATGGGACTGACTGAGTAGCAAAGTGTCGGGCACCATTTGAGAAATTTCAGGTTAGTTTTGGAATTTAGCATGTGGCTTGGGACATGAAATATTCTGGGTCAATTTCAATGTTTAAAGTGATATAGATCATATCAGAGCAGGCTTACTATTTATCTGTAGTTTTTTTTTTAAAAGACACTCTGTGGATGAGAAAAAAAGAGGAGGATGTCTACAGATGAACGCTCATTCACTGTCTGATAATGCACAGAATGATTTTTATCCAGTTAGACATTGGCTCATTTGTGTGCTCAGTGCCTGGAGGGTCTGTTGGAAAGGCAGGTAAATGATTCACTTCTCATCCCAAGACTCAAACAAAACAACAAA
Source organism: Lynx canadensis (assembly GCF_007474595.2). Lineage (NCBI taxonomy): Eukaryota > Metazoa > Chordata > Mammalia > Carnivora > Felidae > Lynx > Lynx canadensis. The sequence continues at coordinate 19,237,914 of NC_044315.2, forward strand.
AAAAACCCCACAATCTCAACTGAAACAAGAGACCTGGGCCTGCCAGACTCAACACACACACACACACACACACACACACACACACACACACACACACACACAAAACAGGGAGCTTAAGCATCAGTGTCAACAACAGGCCTTTGTCAAAAGGCCTTGTTTTTTCATTACTGTCTTCCCCTGTGAATCAGCCGGATGGCTCAGACCGCCCGAAAACCCAGCTCAGCTCCAACATCTTAGCAACTTTTTCTCTTGGTCTGACAAGTCCCACAGCAAGACCTCCCTACCCACTGGGAGAGGAACAGAACAGTGTCGAGCTGCTGATGGTTTTAGTGAATCTAAATTAAGACACAACAAAACAAAAGATTATATATGTTTTGTACCTGTGCCAAAGGAACTCTTCCTGAGCACCGGGCCATTTGGAAATGGGATCACAAAAGCATAAATCACAAAGAAAAACCTGCTTGAAAACTTCTATTTTCCAGGGGATGAAAAATAAAACATTATTTCACCCAGTTCATCCATAGGTTTTAATTAGTTGGGTATTTGCGGGGGGTGGGGGCGCGGAGGAATGCACGCGAGTCTAGCCATTAACTCAGTTCAAAGGACAACTCTGAGACGGGAAGAAAGTGCTGGCGAATGAACACTGTATGTTAGAAACTCAGTTTAATGAATACATAACCTGAGTGGAAGCGCTTTTAAATTCGATGCTGTCTCTTCCCTTTTAGTAAGCTGACAGCCTATTTAAGGGATGCGGGGGCAGTGCAGGGATGGGGAGAAATGGGGCATACATTAAACATAAGTTTGTGGTGCCATGACTTCAATAATTAGTATTTGACCGTCCTCATTGGGCATGTCAGCCTGGCACTGTTGAGGAAGTGAGGCAGGAAATCAGCTGCTAATTACAGTATGTATTTAACATGCTGCAAATTAATCAGGAAGAGCACGTTCAGTGTCATTTTTTTTTTAAGAGACTTAGAGCAAAGAGGCAGCAGGTGAAATGAAGTTTAACAGAGAATTTAAGATATATATTTGAATCTCCTGGAAGCATTATGTGTCCCACAAGCACAGGTGAGATCGAAGGGTGTCCACAAGTCTCTAGGAGCAGGCAAAATGATTCTAACCACTCATTCCTCAGTTTAGCGGAAAGGACTGGCTACGTAATTCACAGGACACAGCACAAAATGAAAATGCAAGGCCACAGTTCAAAACTTAAGATGGGCATTAAACCAAGTGCGGCGTCCCGTGTGACTGCACCTGTGTGCACCTGGCACACCTGTGAAGCCAGGCCTGCTGACGAAAGAGACTTCGTATGTCAGACCATACAAATTGGGTGGAATTTATGGCTGCGGCAGCCATTTCTGATAATTACTTCTATCTTAAATTCAGTCACAGAAGAGGGGGGAAACTGTCCCTAGGCTCCCCAAACAAAACCACAACAAAAACCCAACCCTGATGACGGGGAGGCTGGGGACTAACTATTTCCGGTCTGCAGCTGGGTGCTATTTCACACTCACTGTTCCTCCCAATGCCCAGGATGGAATAGAGAATAAGAGTGCAGTACCCAGGGACTACCTGCCCATTAATAACAGTCATTTACTGGTGAAAGCATTGTGTAGTGCACACTTGGAGGCTTTTTAAAAAAAAAATGTTTATTTATTGTTGAGAGAGAGTGCGAGTGGGGAAGGGGCAGAGGGAGAGGGAGAGGGAGAATCCCAAGCAGGCTCCACACTATCAGCATGGAGCCTGACAGCGGGTCGGGGTGGAGGGGGGGAGGCTCGAACCCATGAACCATGAGATCATGACCTGAGCCCAAGTCAGATGCTCAAGTGGCTGAGCCAACCAGGTGCTCCAACTTAGAGCCTTTTAAAAATGCAATATACACGGACAAATATATTTCATGTTGTACTTAGTCCAAATGCACATGTGCAGTGCATGCATGCAAACAATGGAAACAAGAGTTTCATGAAATGGTAATTCCCCTGACTGTGATGCCCTTCAATATCTTCTATTCAGTGTCATTTAAATCTATTTTATTTACTTTTTTGAAGATGCAGCTCATGACGCACCACCTGGAATTCACAACCCAATAATGGTTCTAACTTAGTGATATGTTGAAACCCAAAATTTGAAATCACCATTATACCAGCTAGTGTTTTTCTCTGTGAGGCGTGTTCTCCTTTCTGCCCTCCAGTCTTCTGGAAACACCATCTGCCCCTGACCACTGGGTCAATGTTAACTTATACTGAGATAGCTAACACGCTATCTATCCTTCTCCCCTGAAATCTTCAATTTGCGTAAGAAGCGGAAACTCCTTTTTCTCTTGGGTTGCTAAGATGGGAAGAAGGGGTTCAGGTCTGTTTGACCACAGAAGGAGATGCCCAACCAAATCCCTGGTTCAAGAAGCCTCTAAGACACTTTCTGGGGTGCATGACCTACTATGTGCTTGAGTTAGTTTGCAAGCATTTTTGCCTTTTTCCAGCACAAAGTCATGACTAATACAAACACTATGATAAACAAAACATGTAAACAGGTCACAAATGTGTTATGAATAGGACTGGCAGTATTTGTTTTAATGTTTTATTTATTTTTGAGAGAGAGAGAGGGAGACATAGAATTCAAAGCAGGCTCCAGGCTCTGAGCTATCAGCACAGAGCCAGACATGGGGCTGGAACTCACCAACCATGAGATCATGACCTGAGCCAAAGTAGGATGTTTAACTGACTGAGCCACCCAGGCACCCCAGGAGTAGCTACATTTTAAAAGCCATATTGATTTCAGTTCCCTTTTTTGCATTTGAAACCTTTTCCTTCTATTATTCTGAAAGGATTTTTCCCCCAAATTTTTATTTAAATTCTAGTTAGTTAACGTATAGTGTAACATTTGTTTCAGGACTAGAATTTAGTGATTTATCACTTACATATAACACCCAGTGCTCATCATAACAAGTGCCCTCCTTAATACCCATTGCCCATCTAGCCCATCCCCACCCACCTCCCTCCAGTAACCCGCAATTTGTTCTCTGTATTTAAGAGTCTCTTATGGTTTGTTGAAAGGAATTTTCTTAAACAAAAGGCTTCCTTGTTTTTTAGCATTTGCACAAATAATAGTTTTCCCCCTATTTTGTCCTATTGAACAAATACTAGTTAGGCTATAAGGCATAAATGTCACATCAAAGGGTTCTCTTGAAGAAGACTGAATTAGCCACAGATGATATTGTTTAGAAATGAAAGTTACCAAAGCATTTCCTTCACCATTAAAATAATTGATAACATGAACTATCACTTACTGAATGTCAATGTACTCCAGCAAGTTTAGACATTACCTATTTCAATTTTTTTTAACGTTTATTCATTTTTCAGAGAATGAGAGAGAGCAGGGGAGGGTCAGAGAGAGGGAGACACAGGATCAGAAGCAGGCTCCAGGCTCTGAGCTGTCAGCACAGAGCCTGATGCGGGGCTCGAACTTCTAAGCGTCAGATCATGACCTGAGCCGAAGTTGGACGCTTAACTGACTGAGCCACCCAGGCATCCTGTAGACACTACCTATTTTAATAATCCTCATGACACTCTGAGACAAATAATATTCTTATTGTGTATAGTGAAAGGGAGACACAGGGCTATTAACTTCTTCCAGATTATTCAGTTTGAAACTGGGTAGAGCTGGATTCAAACCAGGACAATCTGACTCTTTCTACTTCCCTAATGCTTGTTTAGGCATTGCCTTGGAGCTGTACATCACACAGTTGCCCATGTCCCTTAAAAGCAATCCCTGTTCTCTTATTCCTTTTTTATTTTTTTTTTTATTATAAAAATTTTTTTTTCAATGTTTATTTATTTTTGGGACAGAGAGAGACAGAGCATGAACGGGGGAGGGGCAGAGTGAGAGGGAGACACAGAATCAGAAACAGGCTCCAGGCTCCGAGCCATCAGCCCAGAGCCTGACGCGGGGCTCGAACTCACGGACCGCGAGATCGTGACCTGGCTGAAGTCGGACGCTTAACCGACTGCGCCACCCAGGCGCCCCTCTTATTCCTTTTTTAAAGTGACGATTCCCGTTACATGGATTGGCAATTCAAAAAATATATAGCATTTATTCATTTCTTCATAGATTCATGTGCGAAAACATGTTGGAAACGGCACTACAGCAGATTTAACTGAGGCAGCAGAGGATACAAAGAGAAGGGTGGTTATTTATGCCCTCGAATCTTGCTCTGTTCTCTCGGAAGAAAACTTCATGTGATCCGGACGTCCTATGAGCTATGAGCTATGGGAGCCTGGTGTTTCATCACATGTGCTAATTTTCTACAGAGTAACAACGCCACCGATAAGGAACTTAGGCTTTATAAAATACAGATTTTCTACCAAAAGACAAACTCTTCTCTTTTTTAAAAAAAGAGGGAGAATCAGATGGTACTGAAGAAAGACCCCAGCTGGTTAAATTTGGCCACCAGAGTGGTCCAGACTCCTCTGGCTTTGAGCCCACAGCATTTGACTCTCAACAATGTAGAGCTTTCATTTATTTTGAGCTTTTAACCCTCTGCGTTTGCTCCATCCAAGATGAACAAACAAGTGTTGAAATAAATCCTGACCTCATAAAACTGTCTCCCTTATTTCAATGAACTACTTAATTTGTATTATTTCCAATGGCTGTCTCACTTTTCAAGATAGTTTCAGCAAATGGACAGAAAATGGATGTTTTCTAATACGGCTAAGCTGCTTTGACTAGTCATTTGTACCGATTTCTTTATTTACTGGTATCCTCGTCTTATCCTCCTGAAAGCAATTAGGAAAAAAGATGCCCAATTAGGAAAAGAGAAAAAATTAGGAAAAAGGAAAAGAGAAAGGTTTATTTTTATTTAAGCAGACTTTAGTTGATAAACATTCTAAAAAGATTTCTTAATTTGATTTTAAAAAATGTATCATTTCTTTAACTTATATGGCATATATGTTTATGAAAAACATTACAAATGCACATAAGACGAATGAAACATAAAAACAAAATCGCCATTCAGAGATAATCCCTAATGGCTGCAGTTTAACTAACCCTCCATTTTTGTATGTGCCAGTAATAAATATCCCTATTATAGGTCTTTAAAAATTAGACACGTGCTCTCTATTTTGAAATCATTTATTTACATCAATATATAAGGAGGCACTTTCTACCTAATATTAATTATACACCCCATTATCATTTTTAGTTTATAAATAGCATTTTATTTTCTAGACATACAAGTTCCCCCACTATCCACAAGTTCACTTTATGCCACTTTGTTTTTATGACGGGCTATGTTTGTACCTGTTTTTGCTAACCAAAAGAAATCAGAAGAGGGCTTTTGCTTTTATGAAATTACAGTCGTTTCTTTGCTTTATGCCATTCTGGCTTATGAAAGGTTTTGGAAAAGGCAAGGGTATTCTTTCAATGAGTCACAATGGCTTACTGATGACTCTAAAATTTTGGCCCCTGAGGTCAACCAGTGGAAGCTTATTAGACTCTCTGGCTTCTGCGCTCGTAGATCACCGATTAGCCTTACGCTACTCAGTGGCTGAACCGGGGGGAGTATGTGCGACTGCAAATATATCTCGTTGTTTCTACACTGATGTTTCTGGAGAGGGGGAACAAAGGGCTAACATTCTCTAATTAGGTAGCCTGCTGGCTACATAATTTTAAGAACGCCACTCAGGGGCGCCTGGGTGGCTCAGTCAGTTAAGTGTGGGACTCCTGATTTCGGCTCAGGTCATGATCTCACAGTTGGTGGGTTCGAGCCCCGCACATGGCTCTGCGCTGTTAGTGCTTGGGATTCTGTCTCTACCTCTTTCTGCCTCTCCCTCGCTCTCTTTCTCTTGCTCTCTCAAAATAAATAAAGAACCTTAAATAAATTAGTTGCTTTCAATTATTCACAACTATACACAATGTTGTGATGGGCTATTCTCTACATATCACTGGGACTTCTAACCAATTAAACAATTAGAACAAATCCCTAGAAGTAGAGTTACTGGATCAAAGGGTATAACCTTTGATTTTAGAAATTACCATAATAGTGGCACATTGTGCAATTTATCCTCCTTCCTGCAGTGTATGAGTATCTATTTTTTTTACACCCTCTTTCTTTTGAATCTTTGCTATTCTAAGAGGTGAAAAAGCACTTTCAGACATCAACTGTGTTTCTATGATTATAGAATGGTCAGATTTATCTTTAAAATTCAATTTGGAGAAGTATAGATGGATGATGCAGCGAGACCTCCCCAAATCTACCCTTTCACAAAAGTAATGACGAAACTGGCAAAAAATGGTCAACATCAGCTTTTTCAGAACTCCAGAAATTAACCGAAGATTTGCAACAATCTGAAGAACATTTGTTCAAGAGAAATAGCTAATGTGGGTGAGAACAGTGAGTTTTGGGGCATTTAACTTGCACTATTTCCATCCCCCTTTCCCAGCTCTGCAACAGCCTTGACAACCAATTGTCTTCCAGCCCTGGCGGCTGTGAAAATCAGCAGTAAAAATATTCAATATTCAATATTCAATATTCAATAGGCAGAGATCAGCAGAATGGATTGAAAGAAGAAAACAAATTATGATCGAACTACATGCTGGCTACAAGAGACCCACTTGAGACTCAAAGACAAAATGGATTGAACGTCCAAAGATAGAAAAAGACACAAGGGGCACCTGGCAGGCTCAGTGGGCAGAGCTTGAGACTCTTGATCTCGGGGTTGTGAGTTCGAGCCCCACGTTTGGTGTAGAGATTATTTAAAGAAATAAAACTAAAAAAAAAAGAAAAAAAAGAAAAAAAAGAGAAAACACATGTGCAAGAGTAACCAAAAGAAGAGCTGGGTGACTATACTAATATTAGACAAAATAAACCTTCCGACAAATTTGTTACTAGAGACAGAGGTATTTTATAATGAAGAAGGTTAAATCCATCAAGAAAGTCTAATAATTACAAACATATGCACTGAAAAATAGAGACCCAAAACACATGAAGGAAAACCTAACAAAATCGAAGGGAGAAGTAAACAAATGAACAGCTCAAGATTTTCAATACTGGATGGAACAACCAGCTAGAACAACAAATAAAAAGATTTGAAAAACACTATAAACCAACTAGACCTAATGCATATTAATAGCTACTTGACCCAAAACTAGCAGAAGTCACATTCTTCTCAAGTGTTCAGACAGCAATACTCTTCAAAGTGATATACATATTAAACAGCATCCCTGCTAAATCCCAGTGATTTTTATTTATTTATTTTTTGCTGGGGTTTGCAAGAATGGACAAGGCGATCCTAAAATTTACACAGAAATGCAAGGGGTCCAGAGAAGTCAAAACGATCTTGCAAGAGAAGCACAAAGGTGAAGGACTCACACTTTCCAATTTCAAAACTTACTACAGAGCTACAATAATCAAGACATTGTGATACTGGCTTCATGACAGACATACACATCAATGAAACAGAATTAAGACTCCAGAAATAAATCCTTATGTTTATGGTCAACTGATTTCTGATGAGGGTGCCAAGAAAATTCAAGGGGAAAGAATAATCTTTCAGTAAGTGATGTTGGGACAACAGAACATCCACATGCAAAAAAATTTAAAAAATACATAAATAAAGTTGGGCCTTTACCTTATATTGTATACAGAACCTAACTCAAAATAAGTCACTAACCAAAACGCAAGAGCTAAAAACCACAAAACTCCTAGAAGAAAACATAGGTGTAAATAGCCAGAGCCCTACATTAGGCGCATTTCTTAGGTACAACATCTACAGCATAAGCAGCCAAAGAAAAAGTAGATGGATTGGACTTCATCAAAATTAAAAACCTTTGTGTATCAAAGGATACTTTCAAGAAAGTGAAAAGACAACCCACGGAATAGGAGACTACTATTTGTGAATCATATTTCCGAAGAGCCTAGTGTCGATTTTTATAAAGAATGTTTGCCATCACCAATACAAAGGGAAATAAGCCTATTAATATAAGAAAAGATTTTAATAGACATTTCTCCAAAGAAGATATACAAGCGGCGGTAAGCAAATGCAAACATCATTAGTCATTGGAGCAATCAAAACCACAACGAAATACCATTCGCCAACCACTAGGAAGGCTAAAACAAAAAGAGCAGACAATAACAAGTGTTGGTTAGATATGGAGAAAGTGGGACCCTAATATATTACTGGTCGGGTTGCTAGATGGTGCAGCCACGTTGAAAACGGTTTTGCGGTTCCTCAAAATGTAATCATCGACTTACCAAATGGTTGAGAAATTTTACTTCCAGGAATAGCCAAGAGAAGGGAAAATACACGTCCACAGAAAAAACTGTCCGTGAATGTTCACAGCAGCATTATTTGTAATAGAGCTCAAAAGTCTGATCATCCCAAGTATCCATCAACTGATTAACAGATAAATGAAATATCCATACAATGAAATATTATGTGTCAATAAAAAGGAAGCACTAAAATGTGCTACCACATGGATGAACACAAAAGCCTACATATTATATGATTTCACGTATATGAATTGTTCAAAAGAGGCAAATCCATAGAGATGTAAAGTAAATTAGCAGTTGCTGAGGGTGGGGGAGGGAAGATGTCCTAAATTAGAGAGGAGTGACTTTCTGTTTCCAGTCTGTCTTGTAGGGGGCTTAGAAGTCATCACTCCATCCTAACTGGTAAAAACTTGAACAAAATAAAAAATTAGTAACTCTTAGATCCATCAGAGATGTGAAGACATAGGGCAAAGTGTTGTCCCCCAAATTGGAGAGACAGACATGTGAATACAGACAATCACAACATACTGGAACAGAAACCATGAGAAAAAACTTCCAAAGGAACCAATGCTGTGGTAAGAAAACCTAAATTGTATCTGACAAATTGCTGGAGGCTCAGCATGGGCAAGTCTGAAAACTCAAAACTCTGGGGCCACATGGTCATAAGAGAATGGAAAAGGAACCATTATGAAATACATCTGAGCATTCTGTTCTTCCTAATGAGGGCTGGTCTTAAGAGAAATTATTTTACCAGAGTATAAACTATCGGGGTTTTATCAGAGCCTAACTTCTGGCTGGGATAACAAAGAAAAAAAGAGAGAACCCCAATTACAAGTATCAGAAACAAAAGAAGAGGTCACCACAGAGCTCATGGACATTAAAAGGATAATAAAGGAATACTCCTAATAATTCTATGCCCACAAATTTGATTACCTACACGAAATGGACCAATTCCTTGAAGGATACAATCTGTCCAAAGCTCACACAAAAAGAAATACAAAAACTGAACAGGCCTATATCTAGTAAAGAAATTGAATCAATAATTAATGACCTCCCAATCAGAAAGCAGGCCCGGAAGGGTTCACTTGTGAATTCTACCAAACACTTAAGGAAGAAATTATACCAGTTATCTATAGTCTCGTCTCTTCCAGGAGACAGAAGCAGAGGGATCCATGGTAACTTATTCTATGAGATACCATTTTCCTAGTATCAAAAGCAGACAAATACATTACAAGAAAATAAGACTACAGAATACAAGGACAAGCTCCAGACTGGGAAAAAGTATTTGCAAATGATATAACCGATAAAGGACTGTTATCCAAAATACATAAGAACTCTTAAAATTCAACGATAAGAAAACTGAGAACTGGATTTAAAAATGGGCCAAATACTTGAACAGACAACTCACCAAAGAAGATATGCAAATAACAAACATACGAAAAAAAATGCTTGCAACATGACATTAGAGACATGCAAATAAAAACCACAAAGAGGTATCACTATATGCCTGTAAGAATGGCCCAAATCTGGAACACTGACAACACCAAATGCTGATGAGGGTGCGGGGCAGTGGGAGTTTTCGTTCATTGCTGGTGGGGATGCAAAATGGCACAGGAGCTTTGGAGGACAATTTAACAGTTTCCTACGAAACTTAACATACTCTCGTACGATCCAGCCATCACACTTGTTGGCATTCACCCAGAGGAGATGAAAACTTACGTCCACATAAAAAACTGCATATGAGTAATAACAACACTTTTATTCAAAGTTGGCCAAACCTGGAAGCAACCAAGATGTCCTTCAGTAGGTGCACAGATTAACAAACTGTGGTCCATCCAGACAACGAAGTATTATTTAGTACTAAAAAGAAACGAGCTATCAAGCCGTAAAAGGCATAGATAAATCTTAAATGCATATCACTAAGTGAAAGAAGCCAATCTGAAAAGGCTACATACTGTCTGATTCCAACTCTGTGACATTCTGGAAAAGACAAAACTCTGGAGGCAGTAAAAAAATCAGTGATTGCCAGAGTGGAGGAGAGAGGGATGGGGGAGGGATGAATAGACAGAGCACAGAAGATCTCAGGGTAGTGAAGCCATTCTGTATGACACTATAATGGTAAATACATGTCATTCATTATACATTTGTCAAAATCCATAGAATGTACAACGATCCACAGAAAGAGTGAAGCCTGAAGTAAACTGTGACTTTGAGTGACAATCACATGTCAATACAGGATCACGGGTTGTAACAAAGGTACCAAATGTGACAAATAAGTAGAACAAATCCCCTGGTAGGGGATGTTGATAAATGGAGCGGGCTATGCATGCATGAGGGAAGGGGTCCCATGGGAAATCTGCCACTCAATTTTGGGGTGAACCTAAAACTGCTCTAAAAAATACAGTCTATTCATATAAAAAAAACCAATTGGATAGCGGTGCTATTTGTATAGTTCTATGAATATGCTAAAGTCCACTGAAGCATAAACTTTAAAAGGGTGAATGTGATGGTGTATGAATTACATCTCAATAAGCTGTTAATAAAAAAAACTTCCATCTAAGCTTTTCTACCTTCTATATGGCCAAATCTTCTGTCACTACCGACACTGCTCCTGAAATACTCTTTCATTCCCAAGTTAGTAACAACCTGTTCAGCTCACTTCCTGCATATACAGTCTGCCCAGTGCGGTCCCTGATCTGCTGCTGCCACCGCCTGCCTGCCTTCCTCCTGCTCCGTCCCCACCTCTTATGAAAACACAGCCTTTTCTGTGACTCACCAGACCGAAAGGCAGGACATTGGCACTTCCGGTTTGCTTCTTGCATAACTGCTTTATTTCAGCAAAAAGCACTTCTGACTTTAAGGAAAAAAAAAAAAAAACCTTCTTGATGACAAAAAGAACAATACGTCAGGAATCTATACAAATTACAAACTTACAAAGGACAGGATACTGAAATCTCAAAACATCAAAAACAGAAGCGTGGAATTAAGAAAATAGACAAGTTTACAACCAAAGTAGGAGGTTTAAAAATAACTCCGTCAGTGAGGGGGGAAAACTCCACATGCTGCTTTTCAGATGGCGTTATTTTTTTTTTTCCCCAAAAAGGAGAGAGGACATTTTTTTCCTTTTTTTATTCTTTTTAGGGATTCATTTCTATATACTTTTATGAGCCAACCATGCCATACAAACATTTTTATGATGAAGAATTGGCAGGGTATCTCGATATACAGTATATAATATCATTTTTATTTTACATATATTATATATTTTTATTATGCTAATCTAACAGAAACATACACCTTAAAATAAAAGTTTAGTATATTGCAGTTTTCTCCAATGTTCCCAAAGTACATAAAGGGGTAATTCTACCCAAGTGCTTTTACTATCAAGCAAAAATTACATACTAGTGGTTTTTTTATGCTTATAATGTTAAAATGCTGGTGTTAATATTCGTATTCTATTTGTAAATGTAATTAGAATGAACAAAAAAGGTAAAATTATATAAGTAATATAATTCAAAACCAATAAATTTATAGCAAATCTCATACTAAAATATCCATCTTCAAAATATAAATGCTATGCACTACAATTGGGGGAAGGATTCCTTAAGAAAGACATATAAAGGTCAGAGTTTAAAAGACCACTTAATTCGCCACATCAAAAGATATCATTTAAGGTGGTAAAAAAAAAAGCAACTCATGGACTGGCAGAAGTTTTTTGCGGAGTTTCTATCAAGAATATGCAAAGACATCTAAACTAATGATTCTTTTTCTTAAACACAGACCAACAAAAACTGATCATGGAATTACATCAGCACTTCAAGATAGAGGATATCCAATGGTAAAGAAATATATGAAGTACTCAATCTTGGGGTGTCTGGGCACAGTCAGTTAAGTGCCCTACTCTCAATCTCGGCTTAGGTCATGATCTCACAGTTCATGAGTTTGAACCCCATATCAGGCTCCGCACTGATGGCGTGGAGCCTGCTTGAGATTCTTTCTCTCCTTCTCTCTGCCCCTCCCCTACTTGTGCTTGCACTCTCTCTCTCTCTCCCTCTCTCATAATAAATAAACTAAAAAAAAAAAAAGTACTCAATCTCATCATAATCAGAGAAATGCAAACTCCCACCACAAAGAGATGCTACTACATACCCAATAGAATGGCTGAAACTTAAAAGCTGACCATATCGAAGTTGGTAAGAATATGGACCAAAGAGAACACATATACACTGGTGGTGGAAGTGTGAACTGTTTCTAGAGTTCAGACTGGCAGTGTAGTGGGTTGAAGGGTGAGCCCCAAAAAGGCATGTCCATACGCTATCCTCCAGAACCTGTGAATGTGACGAGATTTGGAAAAAATGTCCTCCAAATGTAATTTAGTTAAGGAGCTTGAGATGAGATCCTCCTGGATCACCTGGGTTTACCCTAAATCCAACAACAAGTGTCCTCCCTCATAAGAGACAGCAGACAAGAAGACACGGACACAGAGGAGGAGACTATGGGAAGACAGAGGAAGAGACCAGGGCTATGTAACTACAAGGAATGCTAACAGAAGTAGGAACAGGAGGAAAAAGGGGAGATTCTCTTCAATAGCATTCAGATGGAGCATGGCACGGCTGATACCTTGATTTCAGACTCTCAGCCTCCGGAACTGTAGGAACAAATTTCTATTGTTGTAACCCACCAAGTCTGGGATTGGACACAGGCAGTATTCACCACAGTCGAATATACACGTTCACTGTGAATCATCAATCCTATTCCTACTCGACAGAAAACCAGGCACATGTATTCAGTCAAAAAACGTTAAAATAATATTCATAGCAGCATTATTCACAACAGTTGCAAAGAGAAAACCATGCAGATATCCATCAAAAATAGGATGGATAAATTGTTTAAAATTTAGGATGGATAGTCACTTAATTGAATTTAAATGAATGATATAAAGTAATAAAAATGAAAAACTACAGTGACACACAACATGAATTTATCTAATAAACACTATTTTGAACACAAGTTGACACAAAAGGATGCATTTAATTTCAATTTATATTAAGTTCAACAGAGGCAAAACGATGGTATTACAAGTCAAGATAATAGTTACCCTTGGGGGAGAGGGGGTGAGGTTGTGATTGGAAAGGGGCACAAGGGAGCTTCTGGGGTACTAATAATATCTGTCTCTTGGGGTGGATAGTAATTACACGGATGTGTTCACTCTGTGATAATTCCTCAAACTGAACACTTATAATTTATAGCTTGTTACATATATGTATACATCATCAAAATAATATTAAAAACAATTTAAAAAATAACTCAGTAATTAATGAAACGTACAAGAAATTACTAAGGATTTAGAAGATCTGAATAACTCAATTAACAAGTTTGTTCTAATAAGCGTAACGTAGAACCTTGTCCCCAAAAATATGAAATCACAATTTCAAGCACATGTGGAACATTTATAGAAACTGACCACATACAACAACACAAGCAGTGTTTTCAATGATAAATGGTGAGCTATACAAACCACGTCATGTTTATGGATGGTAAAATTTAATAATGTAAAGTTGAAAGAAAGACCAACCTCAAATTTCTCTATGTATTTATTCAAATTCAAATCAGCTTTGTTTTCTGGAATTTGATGACCTGAAGTTAAAATTTACAAGGGAGAGTAAAGGATCAAGACTAGCCAAGAAAATTCTGAAGAACAAGAAGGTAGGCGAATTTGATGCACTTGATATCTAGATTATGCTAAAAGTAGTGACTTGATACATTTTATGTTGCTGCAGGAGCAGTAAACAGATCAACCAAGCAGAGAACCCAGAGAAAGACACATATGTAGTAAAACTTGACATGTGTCCCAGGTACCATTGATATCAATGGGAAGGAAGACAACCAGAAAGGTTAACAAAATAATAAACATACCCACTTAAAGGCCTCAGCTGAAAAGCAGGGAAGAATTACCAGGGCAATATCTGGGGAAGGAAAGGTCTAGACAAGTGAGCACAGGATTTGGGGCCTCTTTCCCCGGGGGTAACCGCTGAATCTGGAGGTAGCAGCTGAGAGCCCGAGGGAAATGGGTTGTAGTGAATCACCACCTCTTTGCACCCAAAGTGAGGGTGTGCCCACGGAAACCTGTGTATGCAGGGACTACAGCCCAGCTCTCTGGCCACCAGGAGACCTAAAGCGAAAACACCGGCAAATAACAGAAGCTTCAGACACTGCTGATGGGAGTGTGAAATGGTGCATTCACTTTGGAAAATACTTTTACCTTATCTACTGAAGTTAAAGATATGTATTGCCTATGTGCCTGCAATTCTTTTGCTAGGTATATAGCCAACAGAAATGTGTGCCCATGTACATCCAGAGATACGTGTCTGAATATTCACAGTAACATTATTTGTAATAACCGCATACTGGAAACACACACACAAATCTATAAACAGTAGAATGGAGAAACAAATGGTGGTATTTTCATGCAATAAATATATATGGCAATGAATGAATTACAAGTGAATAAATCATATAAAATGTATGCACCTTATAAGCATAATCTTGAGCAAAAGAAGCTAGGCACAAAAGTTTATATCAAAGTTCAAAAACATACCGTTTGATTCCCTTTGAATAAAAGTTAAAACACAAGGAAAAACGAAACTACAGGATTCAAGGATACATGTTTAAGTATTAAAACTAAAGAGAACAGCCAGGAAGGGGTTCCCTTAAAGAACAGTGGCCAACTGCTTGGGGAGGGGCACCAGAAGAGCTTCAGTAGTCTTGGCAATGTTCTGTTTCTTGACAAGGGTGCTGGACACACAGATACTTTGTGGTAACTCTGTGCTGTGTATTTTGAATTTGTGGACTCTTCTTTATATGTATGTATATATTTCACAGTTAAAAAGAAAACGGTAGGGGCGCTTGGGTGGCTCAGTTGGTTAAGCATCTGACCTCGGGTCAGGTCATGATCTCAAGGCTGTGCTGACAGCTCAGAGCACGGAGGCTGCTTCAGAGTCTGTGTCTCTCCCTCTGCCCCTCCCCTGCTCACACCGAGTCTCTCGCTCTTTCAAAAATAAATAAAGAAACATTAATAAAAAATAAAAAGGTAAGATGGATGATGGGTTTACTATTTAACAAACGGTATTGGGTCAATTGAACAGATATATAGCAAGAAAATATGAAATCCTTATCTGTCGTACTCAAAAATCAATTATAGGTATATAGAAAACCTATGAAAAAGCAAAACCTTGTAACTTTTAATAGGTACTAAGGGATAGGTCTTCATATTCTAGGGGAAGACAAAGAATTCCCGAAGAAAATACAGTAATACAACCAATAAAGGAAATGAGTGAGCTGACTACATTAAGATGAAAACTCTTCCATAAGCAACAAGCAAAAAAGGCAACCCATGCACTGAGAGGTAATTTTTAACTGGTAAACAATAACCAGAATGAGTTTAAAAGGTGTATATATTAGTGTGCCTGAGCATCCAACTCTTGATTTTGGCTCAGGTCATGATCCCAGGACAGTGGGACTGAGCCCCACATTGGGCTCCACACTGAGCATGGAGACTGCTTAAGATTCTTCTCTCTCCCCCTCTCCCCTTCTTGCATGCCCTCTCTTTCTCTCTCTAAAATAATAAAAATAAATAAAGACAACTCCACTGGGGGCTGGAATGAGGGGGAGACAAGATGAGGGTGGGAAAAGGTAACCCACACCGAAAGCCACCTGCTGGCTGAGAAGTGTGTGAAACACAGTAGGGCCTGTGCACGCAACGGAACTAGATGGCGGTCTAAATAAGTGAATTAAAGCCACATGTAGCAACATAAAAAAAATAAATCTCAAGAACAATGCTGATGGAATAAACCCACAATGTAAAATCATCTAAATAAAATTAATCATGAATATTAAGCATCCAATATTACATATTGCTTATTGACATATACATATGTAGTAAAAATGTGAAAAAATATGCACAGGAGTGATATATGCCAACTTGAGGCCAGTAACTTCTGGGGAGGGAGAGAAATCAATCCGAGAAGGTTATACAAAGTCTTTAAATGCATCTGTATCATTTTATTTCTGTGAAGATAAAGATTTAAAGCAAGTAAGTTCTCTAGAATTTTATGCTCTCCCGGATCACTGAAATCGTTTCTAAAAACAAACAAACTCCACTTCCTTAGCTCTTCTCGCTTTTATTCTTACATCGAGCTATGAGTTTAGACCACGTGGCACTGGCCCATGACAAACTTTGATGTTAAGGCACCACTTTACACGGACAGAAGCTTAAGGGACAGCCCTAGGAATGCTTAATATTGGCTTTCCTGGGGGCATGTTATTGTGGATATAACTTACTCCCTCCCACAGCATCTCTTTGTGAAGGTACAGGAGTAGCTCAGTACCAGAAGCAGCTAACTCGTTTTAAAGATAAATGAATCTTCTAGCAGGCCACAATTACCTCCTTTTCTTGGTTGCTAAGAGATGCTTAACTACATTTGTGAACTGCTGCTAAGAGAGGTACCTGGTTCTGCGATTTGTATTTCAATTCTTAATCTCACCCTCCAATCCTTACTGTCCTTTCATACAGACTTTTCAGGTGATTTACTTTATCCTCCTGTGTGTGCATATTTGTAGACACATGCATGCTAATGGACAGCCATAAGGGGAAACTGTCATAAATTTTATTGCATTAAAATTTATGACTTCATCAAAAGACACAATTAAGAGAATAGATGGCAAGCTGCAAAGCAGATGTTGGCAGTACATACAACAAAAGGCTCACATCCACAGAATGTAAGGAACTCCTAAAAAGCAGCAGGAAAATGATAGATAATCCAAACGAAAAATGGACGGAGATGTTATAAATGACAGAGCTAAAATTCCAACCTGATCTTACTTTATTTTAAAACAATTATTGTTTCGCTTATTATTTGTTAACACTCTCCCGAGCCACATCATCAATCACTGTTTACCCCAGGGTCATGGTAGAAAATCTTCCAAATTATTTTCCTTTTTGAGAGCAGGGTTAATAACCTTCCCTATAATAATTGTATGTATATCATTCTAGAGATCAGATTATACTAAATACACTCGTCAGCAATCTGCCTTTTTCATATAATTCATCCTATAAGAAATATTGCATTGATTATACCAGTATGGCTTCAATGAAGAATTTGAAAGATTTCCAATATACAGACACATGAGTAGTGTCCACATGTGGCTGGTTTGCCACACGCTTACCAGCAGGAAGTACATGTCCCTGGTTCAAACTCATAAATGGTGATCAGAAAACTTCCAAGCTTCCTTCAAGTTGTATGAGCAAAGAAGTTGAGGAGTATAATAATATGGAAACAGAAAGCCTGAAGGATGAAAGGGGTGAGGGAAGGGGTTTCAAAAAGGAACGAGTGGCTAAAAATGAACAAAGGAATGTGGAAAAGGGAAGAAGAGTTAAATATAAAAAAAAAAAAAAAAAAGTAGGACGTCTTTCAGGAAGAGCCTTGTTAATCAGGCCATGAATCTGAGCCAAGTATACCAAAGTCTGAGGAGCAAGATCAAGTTTCTGATTTCATAATTTAAGATCAATACAGGATGTGAGAGCCAACCCAACTGAGAGCGGGTATCATAACTCAGCTCTTACTTTTAACTACTTCTAAGTTTCCTATAGGTCTTCCCTTTGAGGTGCAATTTCTTTTCTCAAGTTTTAGTCATTTTCCCTGCCAATGCTGAATTTTATATGAAGAAAATCCCCAAAACTCACTTGGAGTTTTTGGAACAGAACAAAGTCCAGGTTTCACACCGTTAAAGAAAATGTTCAGACCGTGGGTTGTAGCTGAATGACTTCAAAGAGGCTTCATTTTAAAACCTAAGAGAAGAGAAATATTTCCGGGTTCGAGAATAAATGTTTAGGGAAAGCATTGCTGGGGAATCTATCTTGGTTCAAAGGAGCGCTTGGGGTGTGGGATCTACCTTGGTATTGTATCAAAACTAAAGCTTAATGGGTTGTGACCACTTCAAAATTTAATTTAACTTAATTTAAGTTAGAATGGCACATTCAAAAAGAAAAGTGGAGGAAAAAAAAGCTGGACAGTCTAGGAACCATGGTCTGTAAGACGGCCCCCGAGTCAAAGTCTGAGAAATTATCATCGTATTTGTGCTCAGATATTCATGTAACAGAAAACCAGAAAAATAAAGACTAAAAGAGAGAGTGTGGATACATGTTGATAAGCTTAAATGTGTTATGGGAATGCTTCCTGGGGGCTGCGGGCTCTCACGGGCGCTTAAATAATGTAGGCACCGAAGGATTACAGTAGAGCAGCTGGCTCGTGTTATCACTGGGAGAAGAAGACAGTAAAGACAATATGCAAATCTACGTGGCACTGCAACCCTGCTCGATCTCACTCACTATTGGGTGATGTGTGTCCCTCTCTGGAGGAAAAAAATAATAATAACAAAATTAATTCCCCAAGCTCGAGGAAGGCTGAGAATCTGGAAAGACGAAAGCACATCTGCATAAAAACTTGAAGATTGATACCAAAAGTCTTAGAAACATGAAAAGCAACAGCAATAATCCAAAGTACTTTCAGCTGGTTTTGCCTGCGGCCCGCACTGCCTTTTCCAGAGTTCTCCAGGACCAGAGGGGAGGCTGACAGTACCCATTTCCAGGTGTTTCTCGCACATATATACCAAAGGAGGTACCACAAGGTCTGCTTTGGATTAAAGTTATGGACACCAGATTTCAAAACCAAGAACAAAATGTTTCAGGAGTTCATTTCAGTTTTGTCTCACCAAAACCAGAGAATTTGGGGAAAGGAGAATGCTATAGTTCTGAATTCCCTTAATGATTTAAGGAAGTGGAGAGCCAAAGGCATTTTCATATATTAGTTCCCCCCCCCACCAAAAAAGACTGTGACTACATCCTGACATTAAAAAATATTTTTGACAGTGTTCCCTAATTACCAACAGTGATGGCTGTGGCAAGCAGGAAGTAATTAATGAGCGGCATTGCTCTTATTATACTTAAGATCATCTGCAGTATTACCAACAGACTTAAGGTCTGAGAAAAGAGCACCATGAAATGGCTTTGATCTCATAGAATTACAAGGTAGGCTTTAAGAATATTCCCAAGTGGGGCGCCTGTGTGGCTTAGTGGGTTAGGCTTCTGACTTCGGCTCAGGTCATGGTCTCACGGTTTGTGAGTTCAAGCCCCACGTCCGGCTCTGTACTGACAGCTCCAAGCCTGGAGCCTGCTTCGGAATTGGTGTCTCCGTCTCTCTCTGTGCCCCGCACCCCCCACCTTTCATGCTCGGTCTGTCTCTCTCTCTCTCAAAAATAAATAAACATGTTAAAAAATTTATTTTAATAGTCACAAGTGATCAGGGAGTCCTAAAGAAAAAATAATAGATTTATTATCTTAATTTGTAGCATAATGCATCATCACCAAGGAATAAATGAAACTGGCAAAATATTTTTAGATGCATGTAATGCCTGTACATTGGCAAGTTACTGTGGAGACTTTAGTTATGGTATCTGATCATCAAAACAATGTCATCTTATTCTAAAATTAATATAATATACTTTTACACAAAAACTAGATATCCATGAGCAATGTCAGGTAAAAACTAGGATAAATAATCTGTAATGTCCAAATAATTGAAGAACTGAATTTAAGTGGTAGAATCAGGTGATGACCTACCTAAGGAACTGAGGTAAACTGATAAGCATTAAATCACTATATATATATATATATATATATATATATATATATATATATATGTCTTTACAGATACAATGTACTTGCCTTGTATAAAATATGGATTAAAAAAATGTGTACTGATAAACATTTCCATTTCTCTAGCTAAAATGTAAACAGTGACATAAGAAATAAAACTATGTGTGCTTCTTACATCTTCTGTGTAGTTGATAAATTTTATTTTACTGGACAGCAAACTAGAGAGATCACGTCCCATATAACGAAGGCCTTCCTCTCCTCTTACTCTCTACCCAACAAAAGCACATCTCTTTTATGAGGCCCTTCTGGGCAAAGTTCATTTTGTTTTTCATTTTTTGTATCTCTTTAGATGCCCAGTACCTAGCATATAGTAGATAAGCCCTCAAAACATTTTCTATCTTGATTCAACATTCAAAGAAATCAGAAAAACTGTCTTATTCTGTTCCCAACTATGATATGCACTACATTCAAAATACTATATCCAAAGATTAAGGAACAACCACTGAACACAGATATGAAGACAGAAATACATATAGAGAGATTATAGCTAAAATTCTGATGCTAATTGCTTACCTTAAATCTTGGGAACTGACTGCCTTGTATTTTAGCTTGCTTGTCAGGCACTTTTATGGTAGCTACAGAGGGCAAGTGGCTGATAAAACATTCTTAAAAAGTTACTTGATTCAAAAGCCCATAAACTTGTAACCCTGAAAAGATTCTGAAATGCATGAATAGGTAACTCAGCTCTATATGGGATATTGGCTCCTGAACTTTTTTGTTTTTTATTTTTTGTGGAGGAAGGGAGGGAGGGAGGTTGGGGGGTGGCGGGGGGGGGAGGGAGGATCTTAAGCGGGCTCCACACGCAGCATGGAGCCTGACACAGGGCTGGATCCCATGACCCTGGGATCATGACCTGAGCGGAAATCAAGAGTCGGACGCTCAACTGACTAAGCCACCCAGGCGTCCCTCCTGAACTCTTTACCAATCCTCCATGCAAAAGAAATGCTATAAAGGACTGCATATTTATTTTGATACAGATATTAATGCTTCTAGAAAAATAAAATATTTAAAAGGACCAGAAGCCAACATTCTTCTTTACCAAAAAATGTATACTATGGAAAGTGTATTTTAATATGTCAGATTGTGTTTTAATCAGTTAGTGGAGATATCTCACTTCCTTCTCTTTGTTTTTTATCCTATCAGAAGGATATTTAATATTTACTGTTGGCAGGTCTGCAATGTCTGCCTCTAACAGGATGTCAGGAATCTTTTCCATTCCCCCAACACACACGCGCTGAACTCCCGCTCGAAGTGAGTTTTCTATGCCCCTGCATTATTCTCCATAGTCAATTCTGACTCATCAAGACTTTATCATCCTCAAAATCCGTATTTATACCTGTTAGGATTTCATGTAATGGGGAGAAGATTATAAATACTGAATCAGTTCTCCACACAAGCATATCAAGGGTATTTTTCCAATCATTCACTGCTTAGCAGAGATAGAATTATGCCACAGTCTATAGAATTCTGTAAGAGCCGAAGGGCCACGTCACTGAGACACTTCTTGGCTCCACAATGAACTGATTCAGAACCCAGCTGCAAAGTCACTCACATGTGCCAAGAGAGGTTTTGAGTACTCTTTGGGACCCACCCAACACCCAAACAATGATTTAAACAAAACGAAAACAAAACAAAACAGGCTGACTGGCTCCAACACTCCCAGCTCCATCCTGCAGGAAGAGTAGGAAAAGGTCTAGAAAAAGATGTGAGGGTTAGCCTAGGGATTTCCATGTTATTTTCATTTTCTGAGTGTTAAAAGTATAAAATAGGGTCAAATTAAGCCTGAACACACAGGCCTGCTCACACATCTGACAAAAGAGTTTACCGTTCTCATTACACCATGTGCTACCACAGGGTTATTTTTATTATTTAAAAAATCCCCAACACAGTAGTCAAAATGCAGTGAAATAAGTTTACCCCATGCTCCACACCCTGCATCCTCTTATTTGTATCAGATATTAAAATGATAATCCATTGCCTGTCCAAAGAGCACTCACCTCATTGTCCGACTCCACGAGAACTTGATCATATTCACTAAGCGCTACTAGAAACATGATAGAGGTGACATTTTCAAAGCAGTGTATCCATTTTCTTCTCTCTGACCTCTGGCCCCCTACATCGACCATTCTGTAAGGTTAACAATATTTATATTAATAGCATATAAAGAAAAAAATTCAACATAAATATAGCTTTACTTACACTCTTAGGAAAAAAACACTCTCTAAAGAGAATGGTCATCCAAGTCAATTCAATTACTTATTAAACATCTACTAATTTTCTGTTACCTAACAGTCAAAGTCAAGACATTCCGGGTAATAAGCCGCTGTGGCTACAAGAAAGTTATCTGATGTGTATGAAAATGATAACTTTGCAAAAAATCCGGGACTGAAGTCAAGCAAAATGGTGTTTTACCTAATCGTGCACAGAAGAGTCAGGAACAAAATATGGTTTGTGGTAAGCTATAAGGGCAAGTACTGACTTCAGTTTCTTTTTCTGTGAAGTGAGAATGAAGATCCTGTGTATTTCTCAAGGACACTAGAAAGGACTGTAAATACATTTAAAAGATACAAGATGCTATGTATTTCAATATGGGTGTGTGTGATGCTTCAACTGAGTGCAAACAGGACTCCACTGACACTTTATCCAAAGGGTATTGTGACTTGCTTTCTCCTTCCAATATTGGCAATAATTTGGGAAGTCCAGTCATGTTGGGTAACATGACTCAACTGGCCTTATGCACAAACCAACTTGTTAACCTGCTACAAGTCAGGTGTATACAAGTCAGGTGTAAGAGGCATCATTCGAGCTCTTTCAAGGATGTGTTTTTAACACAACTGTGTGCTAGTCAGTAGTTAGGAACCACCAATGACATCAATTAATTTGAGTTTTAATGTTCATATGAAAATATCAAGCAATATTTGGTACTGAATCCAAGTTGCTTCAAACTGTTCAATCTGTATCTCAACTAACACGTGCACCACATTTGTGGGATAAAATGCTATCAGAGAATGAAAGCTGTAGGTACACAAGTTTGAGAGTAGGGCTCTTTGAGCATTTCTTAAAAACTGCAGTTATTCCTGGTGTCTCTCTGCCTCCAAGCATTAAACATAAACTAAGAAATCGAGGATCGTCTAGGGACTGCTTCTAAAAGTTCTCTAAGGCAAAGAGGAGATATTTAAGGGGCAAAGCAATGGGTTCAGGGAGACCTATAAACTATGGACATCAAAACTAAAATTCTTAAGTTTTTAGAAATATTAAATTCTAGCTCTTTCCCCATGCCAAACAAACAATTCGCTACTCATTCACATGAAACCCTCATTCTATAAAACCCTGTCACTCTGAGCCCTATAAGATGCTTCTGATGGTGGCAGGGAATTACTCTTCTTGGCCATTACTTTTACTGTGGTGGCAAAAAAACGTCCTCTACAGCTAGTGTACGTGGTGTAATAAAAACGAGATGCTTCAGAATTCACTAATAATGATAAAACAATGAGGAGATGAAAATCTCTATGAAATGCCCTACATTTTCTGAAAGTATTCTGTCGTACAGTTATAAGAGGAAAGAAATTTGGGTGTTCCCAATGAAAGATCTTTAAATGCCAGGAAGTCAAAGCTTAAGTGATCCAGAATGCTGGAACTATAAGGAACGCTGGCGATCATCTAATGCAACCATTTTAGAGATGAAAAAAAGGAGGTTCAGAAATATTTCCAAAACATCACCCCCTTTACGGATATGTCTATGAGTGTGGCATTTGGCGGTCAGGCATAACTGTAGGGCAGAGACTGATTCGACTAAAGTCCGGAGTACTTTGTCAGGGAATGACAGACAGCCTGCTCATCTGAACCACTGTGGAGTCACTCAGGTCACATTAACTCCTATTTCATACCCCTGTAGCGTATGTAGTTGTCTTCAATGGCATAGGCTTCCCCAAAAAACTCAACTCTCTGTGCTCAAAGACATATTCACACGGTTTCATTTCTCAAAGCACAATGTGGTTTATATTCTAACTAAAAGTACAACCGAGTGATTAAATGAAAGCATATTATTTTTCTCTTCTTAAAAAAAAATTAGAACACTTCTGAAGTATTACCCACACAGAACAGTAACAGAATTTTTCATTCTTTTTTCCTACATACATTTAGACTGGGCTAACCAATCCATTTTCAAAATGACATATTCTGAAATTTTTCAAGCAAGTTATTTTAGGAATATGAAACACCCGTATTGTTATTGCAACTGAAGAATTTTGCATTGGTACCAGCACGCTTGGGAAACAACACGAAAGCTTGTGACAGCATATAGTTTCTATTATTAGTAGGGTCATAAGATCATTTATGTATTATACAAATCTAAAAATCTATCCTCACAGTTAAAATGATTCTCAAAGAGTAATAGGATCAATGTTTAAGTGACTGATTTTGTTCAACCCCCAGCAAACTAAGACTTCATTGATTTCTTTGTGATCGAATTTGAAATGAGAAACCTGCCCACACACCTTTCCTCTACTTCCTCTTTATGGAACACGTTATTTTATTTGTGTGTCTAATGATAATAATTGGTATAAAGGTGATATTGTTTCAAAGTCTACAACGGATTTCAGTATTTGTAGAGTTCACCAAATGTACTCAAGGCATAGGAGCTGGAAGGTGGGTTTTATGGACTCATTTACTACCTGAAAATGACACTTTGTAAGTCAAAGGGGTATTCGATGATCCCTGTGGTGGGGACTCGAACTCTAAGCACATCTTGTTGCGTAGGCAGGTAGGCGGGGTCGGCAACACGGTCCAAGTCATTAAGATAGCTGGAGGAGGGAAGACACAATGAGAAGGTTAGGACACCATCAGGCCAAATCTGCCTATGGAAATGGAAGGGCAAAAATAAATCCTAACAGGTAGAGAAGAGAAAGAAAGATTTCATCAAGTGACAGAGAAATCTGGAAAGTTGAAAGGTAAAGTCAACCTTCCATTAGTCACAGCAAGGTTACCCATCTATGGATTACTTGCTATACAGGTTTTCTGATGCCTTCTCTTACTATCAGAATGCATACAAAAAGTAGAGGGGGAAAAGAAAAGAAATTCAATGAGCCTTCTACCTTCTACTTGTTTAGCAGGTCTGATGGGTAAAGCAGGAGGTTAAAGCAAATAGTTTTTGAATTACTTACATAAATTTTATTTGTCTATTTGTATAAATAAACAGATAACAGTTACATATGAGGTCAGGATATATTCATATATAAGACTTGCTTGGCCCTGGAGAGGATGGGCACAGATATGGTTTCAAGCATTTATATTTATATTTATATTTATATTTATATTTATATTTATATTTATATATTTTTTTGGCCTTTTTGCAGAACATCAGTCTTTTCCTGGAATGTATTTCCTCATTCCCCAAGAGAGGACAGCAGGATACCATGTCTTAAATTCTGTCCAAAGCTGAAGTCATATGTAATTAATGTGAAGCCACAAGATTTGAGATTTCTGGTTACTGAGGTAACAATGTCTAAGGTCAGATATTTCCAGTGTTCAGAGTCATCACACCTAAGCTTTAAATTTATCTGCTTATATGATACTTCTCCATTCCTTAAAAAAAAAAAAAGCTTTTCATTTTGAAATAATTTTAGACTTAGAAGAAGTCACAAAATTATCACAGAAAATTCCCCCTGTACCCTTCACCCAGCTTTCCCCAATAATAACAACTGACATAATGACAACATACTATCAAAACCAGAAAACTGATATCCATCCAATACTATTAACTTAACTACAGACCTTATTTAGATTTCACCAATTCTTTCTTTTTTTCTTTCTTTTAAGTAGGCTCCACACCCAGGGTAGAGCCCAACGCGGGGTTTGAACTCATGACACTGTGATCAAGACATGAGCTGAGATCAAGAGTCAGACGCTTAACTGAATGAGCCACCCAGGCAACCCCTAGATTTCACCAGTTCTTAAACACACACATTTTGGGGGGGAAGTGTATAGTTCTATGACATTTTATCACATGTAGAGATTCGTACAATCCCCAACACAATCAGGATACAGAATTGTTCTGCCAACCGCAAAGAAAGTGTCCTGTGTGCTACCTCTCCTAAGTCTGGCAACCACACATATGTTCTCCATCAGTGTAATTTTGTCACTTGAAAAATTTTATGTTCCATTTACTTTTCGTTCTCTCAAGTTGCAAAAAAAAAATATTTTGCAACTCTGAGAATGACATGATTTGATATGATTAACAGCTAACTGGTGAAAAGGACTGGTCTGCATGGCACCCTAATGATTTCAAAGACTTGCTACTCTCCTTGGCCCTGGAAAGGATGGGTGGGCACAGACACGGTTTCAAGCACGTAACTACACAAGTGTAGACGCACAGTAACTCACAAGTAAACAAGATTTAAAGAACAGATGGCCCCATTCACTGAATGAGAAGGGATTACAATCATAACACCTTTACGCCCACAAACAAGACAGTAAGTTTTGATATACAAAACATGAGATGTCTGGTGCAGAGTGTGTTATAAATCACCAAGTGCACACTCAGTTGACATGTCCTATGTAGGGGAAGGATTCTGTCTCACACATTGCTATACCTGCCTTAGTACCTAAAAGAGTGCCTGGCAGATAGTCTTATACGAATATTTTTGGGATGGATAGATGGTTTTCCTCTGCTGGTATTTAGTTTTACCATTATTTAAATACCACTGTTACCAGTGGTGTTTCCATATTAATTATATTATTGAATTTGAAACTGCTTGTTGACAAGAAATATTCCATTAATTCGC
The DNA here is from genome assembly GCF_007474595.2 of Lynx canadensis. Taxonomy (NCBI): domain Eukaryota; kingdom Metazoa; phylum Chordata; class Mammalia; order Carnivora; family Felidae; genus Lynx; species Lynx canadensis. The sequence goes on from NC_044315.2 coordinate 19,264,735, forward strand.
CAAGATCGGTGCATCATTAAAAATAGTAGAGCTAAGAGACTTCAACAAGGAAATAAAAGAACTGCTTTTTTGGAGGCATATCAATGGTTTGAGACAAAAAAGGATCATCTTGGAAATTCCTAATGCAAAGCAACTAAGTAATTAGTATTCTAGTGGCCTTACCCAAAACACATCAATGATTCTCTAGCTGGTAATTAGCTCTCTACTGACTGATAGAAACCAGCCTCATATCTTCAATTATTATAAAAATGGCCGGAGGATGAAGACAGGAAGGCTGAGACAATACTAGTGTGGGGGACAGGAAGAAAAATGGACAGGATCCAGAATTTTAGTCAGTATCTTGGCATGGCCTTGGAGGTATCTGATGGGGTTAACAAGCCATGTTTTGGAAGCTGGTTTATATCTCATTCTACAGATAAACCAGCTCATCACACTATAAATGCAAAATCAGTTGGCTAGTCAGTAGAGCTGGAGTTTTCTGATTTACCAACCACATGACTCGAAAAACTTGAATGTACATTCTGAAACCCACAAGACCATCATTTATTTAACTACCGTCTATAAAAATCAATTCAGAGAAATCAGAGAACTTCTAATTTACATTGGCAAGCTGGCTCAGAAATATGCTACCCAATAAACTATTTCTACTCACTTAATACAATTCACAGAGGTCAAATGGAGGGTGGCTAATTCTTGTACATAAGGTACTGTCATGTCCCCGCAGTAAAGAGAAATCATGGCTTTCTGATTCTCAAAGTACTAAACAGGCTACTCGTTGCCACTCCACTTTTAAACACAAATGTGTATTTGCACAGGAGAATTTAAAATTTTTTTTTTTCCAACGTTTATTTATTTTTGGGACAGAGAGAGACAGAGCATGAACGGGGGAGGGGCAGAGAGAGAGGGAGACACAGAATCGGAAACAGGCTCCAGGCTCTGAGCCATCAGCCCAGAGCCCGACGCGGGGCTCGAACTCACGGACCGCGAGATCGTGACTGCACAGGAGAATTTAAAGTATCATCACATGAAGTGGGAAATTATCTATCACACTGCACATGATGGGGCAAAGACAGAATCAGGGTACTGATTCCGCAACCAAAAAAGGCACGTAAAAGGACTTACTGACTGCCCTAAAAATATTGCCCATGGGGTGTCTCTGTGAACCAACGGCACTACTAAAACACTAGCTGAGTATCTAAAGCATTCATACTTGCAAGAGCACTTTTCCTTCTTTATCTTTCTTTTGCTCCTTTTCTCTTTTTTTTATAAAGGTTTATTTATTTTTGAGAGAGGACCCACGAGCTGGGGAGAGGCATAGAGAGAGGGGTGGGGGAGACAGAGGATCTGAGGCAGGCTCTGTGCTGACGGCAGCGAGAGCCCAATGCGGGGGCTTGAACGCATGAACCCGAGATCATGACCTGAGCCGAAGTCGGACGCTCAACCGACTGAGCCACCCAGGCGCCCCTCTTTTGCTCCTTTTCACTGTCAGTATAGTTCACAGAAAGTAACAACCACCTCATAACAAACTTAGACTGAGCACTTACTTGCTGCTTGCCACACTGGGTTCCGTCTGTTCACTGCCCAGGTGGCAAGAGCAAGGAAATAACTACTGAAGATGCTCCATACATTTCTGACTAAATAAACTGCACTTCTCGCTTGACATTCTTTTGGCTTTGCCTCCGTTGGGTGGTGGAGAAGGATTGAAGATGCGTTGTGGACAGTGAAACAGGCAAAATACGTATGTGACCAAGACCCGCAGTTTCCAGGGCGCCTGGATGGCTCAGTCCGTTAAATGTCTGACTCTTTTTTTTCTATTTTTTTATTAAAAAAATTGTTTTTAATGTTTATTTCTGAGACAGAGAGAGACAGAGCATGAGTGGGGGAGGGGCAGAGAGAGAGGGAGACACAGAATCGGAAACAGGCTCCAGGCTCTAAGCCATCAGCCCAGAGCCTGACGCGGGGCTCGAACTCACGGACCGCGAGATCGTGACCTGGCTGAAGTTGGACGCTTAACCGACTGCGCCACCCAGGCGCCCCCAAATGTCCGACTCTTGATTTCAGCTCAGGTCATGATCTCTCTTGGGATTCTCTGTCTCCCTCTCTCTGTGTGCCTCCCCTGCTCTCTCTCTCAAAATAAATAAACATTAAAAAAAAAAAAAAGACCTGCAGTTTTCACGGCCAGGAGTGGGCCAATGAGGAGAGCTTGCTCCTGTGTAAGCCCCACCCATGTGCCCCCTTGGCTCTGGGCTCACAGCACTTTCTGCATTTCACGCCCGCTTAGGGGAAAAAGCCACTCTGTTCCTTTAGAAATGGGGTTACAGAGCAGAAGGGACCAGCACATCCTCATGTGTTGATTCTTGACACATTGTGAGGGAAGGTAATAGAAGAGTCTCTGAACTGAACTGTGCTTTACATCGAAGCATCTCATATTCTGAAGAAACACTTGGGTGGAATATGCCGGTTGGGCAGGGGGAGGGGGGTGCGGGGGAAGAGGTTCATGGTGGATTATTCCATTCATTTAACCTTTTACAAAGAAACACTGAGGTCTGAACAAATTTATATTGCAGAGTAAATTCAGAAAGTTAATTATAGCTATAATTTGTTTTGTAGGAATGATTCTGAGCGGCTGCTGAGGTCATTCTCAGGGTGTTGCTATGGTAACAGGCACAAGGTACATTTCCAAGGCAATGTATGTGTAACAAGTGGCTGGCAGGAGCTCTCTCCTGATGTCAGGGAGACAGATCTCCCATGGTATACATGGGACTTCTTTAACTGTCTAGGAGACAAGACATATGCAAGAGTGCTAGAAAATGGGAGGTTTAGTTGATAAAACTCACCTTACTCCCATCCATCCATCCAATAACTTGTCATCGCTTTGAGATATTTCTAATTGATAACTTGGTAAGTGATTAAAAAAAAAAAAAAGTCCTCACTATTTTTCCACGTGTGTTTGTCCCGTCAGGGTTCTCACACTCAGTGCGATCAGGGACCGTGACTACCTTTGTTAGTGTCTGGTCACCAACACTTAGTCGAAGGACTAGACACAGCAGCAGGTGCTCAACAGGTGACAAACTGAAACAATTTGGTGGAAAATGCTGTAGTGGTTAGAACAGCAAGTTACACCTTTTAGGAGAAAACACAGGAGTAAGGGGGTTGTTAGCTACCTATGTAATTACCTGGCTGGGATATTACTCGCCTGCATTATGTAAGAACTAAATTTTGAATTTAAATGCCTCTGACGAATGTAGAGACAAGACAGAAAGGAAAGGCATCATCTATTTAATTTCATTTAGCAGCTGTACTTCCTGCTCCTCTCTAGGTCCTGGCCAGAGAATGATATAATTTGTATATCTGCTTTATGCTTGTCAATATCAAGCTTTCAGGCCTTGGAATTCCCTCTAAACCTGGGCAAATGGAGGGAGTGGTACTTTACAGACAGAAAATTCTCACACACTCTCCTTAATGGAAGAAACGGGTTTCTGATGGTTTTCAGTGAAAAACAAGGCAATAAAAGAAAACTCATGTAGTAAAATTTCAATAGTTTCTTTCCTACCATGAGAAAAATGCAGGGTCATCTAGAAATCACTGATACATTTTGACCATGACATTCTCATAGGTGCTAAGGCCAGGAGACTCCCAGGACATAATCCCTGCCTTCAAGAACTTTACCGACTTGTGGCAAGAAAAGGGTTATACGAAGAGGCAAAATGGTGAAGTTTATTAGGGATAGAATGAACATTCACATATTTTGGACAGAGTCATTTTCTGGGAACTTGTTTGAACTGTCTCTAATCCTTGGTGATTATCCACAAAGCACCCTTCTGTAGTATGAGTGATTTGATTAAGGAAATCATGCCCATTAGTTTATCATCACACCTTGTAGCTGCTAAACTCTTTATATATTTAACTTCAGGGTCACCTCTGGCTACAAAAAAAATAAGAAATTCAGAAATAGGATGTAATTACTTTAAATGATTAAACATATAGGAGAAAAGCTTAACTGTCCCTAAAATAAAAGCTCCAATCAAAATAATTATGGCATTTTCTCTCTTGAATGTTTTTTTTTTTTTCCAACGTTTATTTATTTTTGGGACAGAGAGAGACAGAGCATGAACGGGGGAGGGGCAGAGAGAGAGGGAGACACAGAATCAGAAACAGGCTCCAGGCTCTGAGCCATCAGCCCAGAGCCTGACGTGGGGCTCGAACTCACGGACCGCGAGATCGTGACCTGGCTGAAGTCGGACGCTTAACCGACTGCGCCACCCAGGCGCCCCTTGAATGTTTTTTTTAAAAAAAATGCCAATTATTCCTCTTTTTTGACAATAGGTTGTCAATAACAGTTTTGAGTTCACCTTCCCATTTAATTTATGCTCCAATCTGACATGTAATGAGAGCCTGTTTTTGACAGAAACATCTTTTTAAAATCGAAGCGAAAAAAACCCACCACCTATGACTGGAAGGGTAATTGAAAAGAAATTAGAAATTAAGTGGCTTTTTTTAAAGGCAAGAAACATGAATAAAATTCAGAGATGACTCAGCAGGTAAACTATATCACATTACAGCTGTGGTTAAAAAAAAAAAAATGTAGTAAGTTACAGGCATACAACCCTCAGCAATTACACCAAAAGGGGGAATACCTGTGGGTGGTAAGTGAAAAAAGAAATCTCTGACATTTGGTATAAATCCAACCAAACATAGTAAGATAGATGAATAGCTCCTCGGAGTAGTTAACCTGCTATGGGCTGGTGCTGCGCATATGTGCCCGCATCCTTCAATTCCCGTGGAAGGGCCTGCTCTCGACAGGCTGCATTTATGACAGATTTGCAGCTCAAGTCAGACATTAAAAGGAAGTTCTGGCACAGAAAATGGCTCTGGGTAGAATTTCACATTTTTAATTATTGAAAAGAAGGTTAGAAAAACTAGGTCGGCTTCATCAAAAAACCTAAGAAGGCCTCATTGTAAGAGGAACAGTCTGAGGGGAGTTCAAAGCTAGATCACGCCAGGAGATCTTCTTTGACACTGTCCAAAGCAGCTGAAGCTAAGGAGAAATCCAGGAACACGTGATTCCTGTACAGGCACCATGTGACCACAGGGGCTCGAAGGCAAAAAATAAAAAAGACAGTCAAAGCGAACGTTCAAAGAACAACATGGAGGGAAGTAACAGTTCTGCGAAACTGCCAGTCGCTGGGGGCAGTCAAGTACAGGGTCTGGTGCCCAACCTCCTGCATCTGGCAGGTCTTGTTGCAGAAAGGAACTTGCCTGGTCATCTGGTTAGGCTGGTTAGCTGCACAGGATTACTCATTACGCAAACGCTCCCATCCCGGGAAGAGCTCATTTTGTGGGGGGCAAACCAACTTTCCTCCTTCATTTTTAACACCTAGCACACCATGATCAGCGTTCAAGGAAGGGCAGCATGTATCACGGGGAGTTGGGTCCTAAGAAGTTATTTGTTTTCAGTACAAAATTACAGATTTAAAACAAAGATCACCCAGTGGTAGCAAGTAGGTGATATCCTTATGGTTTCTGAAAACAACTCAAGGGAGAATATTCTGGGGGATAAAAGAGAAGTCTAAGAAATCATGCATTTCAATTATCCTTGGCCAAAGAACTAAACTGACTCAGGATAGCAGATTTGTAAAAGTAAATTAAGTGTCTCATAAAAAGATCCTATCGCTGCATCTGTTAAATAGTTTCAGGTTCTTAGGAATCTTTTATATGGTTAGTTGATACGAATGCTTCAAATAAAGAGCCCATCGATGTCAAATGGAAAATGGGCCAGGCAACTTGTGCATCTGCTTGGGTCATGGAGATAGATTTTTCAGTCTGTTGCTCAAACAAATAAATCGATCTTATAATTAAAAGCAAAAGCAAAATGAGAAAAGAGAGAAGAAGAGAAAGAGAAAAGGGAAGGAAGAGGCCTTTTTCAATTCGCTGGTCTGGCTTTCTGCTTTGTTAATTTATTTGCCTTTTATGTGGTAACTTTCAAAGCTGCTGACTAATTCTGACAAAATTTTTACACTTCTAAAACATATCAAGAGGGGCGCCTGGGAGGCTCACTTAAGCATCGGACTCCTCCTTTGGCTCAGGTCATGATCTCACCATTCGTGGGATCAAGCCCTGCATCAGGCTCTGTGCTGACAGCGCAGAGCCTGCTTGGGATTCTCTCCTTCTCCCCATCGCTCTCAAGATAAATAAATAAATATGAAAAAAAATAAAGCAATTCAAGAAACATCAGAAAACTGCATTTTATCCTTGCCTGCTTGTCCTGAAATGTAACGATAGTGCTTAATTCAGTTAATTTACACAAACTTATTGAAAATCTGTTATATGTTAAAGCTAATGCACTCTGTGTGTGTCAGAGGGAGGGGGGCTGGCACAGGGAGCTGGTACAAAATACTTAAGATATATATATCCTTTGCCTTGAGGGACAGGAGGCTACCTGGAAAGCTAAGATAGCACAGATGAATCAATTAAGAAATAATTAAGTGCCAAATTGTGAGCTGCTAACTATGAAGGCAATAAGGAAGGAGAGATGATTATGAACTGTAGTCACTAGAGAATAGTGTGGAGGAGATGTGGGGGATGAGTTACACTGAGCAGACAAAATGAGATTTGGGTAGGCAGAAACGAAGAGAAAAGAAAGATGGGAAGAAATTAGGAAAACCCAGAAGTTACTTACTTTCTTACTATTCAGTCATTCATCCAATTACTTTCTCTGAAAGCCTACACTGAAAGCTAGGTACTGTGCAAACATGGAGTGCCAACCATAAAATTAAAAAAAAAAAAAAAAAAAAAAAGATGTGAGTCCTGTCCTCAAGGAGCTTGTATTCTGGCAATGGAAATGAATGTGCTTTAAATAACTACACTACAAGGCAGGGGCGCCTGGGTGGCTCAGTCAGTTGGGCGTCCGACTTCAGCTCAGGTCATGACCTCACAGTCTGTGAGTTCGAGCCCCGCGTCGGGCTCTGTGCTGACAGCTCAAAACCTGGAGCCTGCTTCGGATTCTGCGTCTCCCTCTCTCTCTGCTCCTCCCGTGCTCATGCTCTGTCTCTCTCTGTCTCAAAAATAAATAAATAAACATTAAAAAAATTTTAAATAACTAGAGGCTCCAGTGGTTGTAGGCAAGCGTCAGCCATGAGAAAAAACACTACTGATTAAAGTAGGTATCTCAGTGTCACGTCCCCTTAACTTGGTTGGATGTTGGTTCTGTAAGATCAGAACTTTCATTCTGATAAGGATGATCAGGTCTGAGGAGCTGGTCATAGTCAACTAATTGTGCTAATTACAGATCAAAATTCAACTCATTACTTTAAATCAAGATGCCATAGTGATAATGAAGCATCAGGGTCATCCAGTCAGAGTTAAAAGACTGCTTGGCAGGCAGGCAGGAGTCAAAATAAAGGGACCCAAATGACCTAAAGGGTTACATGGAGAGAGCAAGGTTCCAGAGCTCACTTGTGACTGAAGCTAGAGTTGTCTTCTGCTCAGGTACCTATTCTATTACAAAAGGCTGTCAATTCTACCCTTGAATCCACAGATGGTTAAACCTATCACACTCTCCTTAACCAGCTGTTCCAGGTACGACAATGGGCAAAAGGCAAGACGTGTAAGACACAATCCTGGCTCTCAGAGTCAAATCAACTCAATGAACATTTCTGGTCACTCATAGCATCTTTGGTACTAGACGCTGTTTACATGGCATTGTAGAGGTACTGACAGGGAATATGACATAGGGTTCTCCGATGCCCACTTCCTATCAAGTTTTGTTGTGCAAAGCAGCACTTACTGAGTACCGCGGAAGGAATACAAGCCATCCATTCTCTCAGTATTCTGAAATTTAGCTTTGGGTTAATTCAGAGGACAGGGGCCCTAAGGTAAGTTCTATCTGAATGCAAGTGGACGCAGAATACCAGGTGCCTGTAAACATTCAGTCTTCTCTAAGAGATATCTGCCATTTGAGTTGTGGGGGGAGAGGGGGGCAGGCAGTGGTAAAAATCAGACAGTAAATATTCTAGGCTTTGTGGGCCATACAGTCTCTGTTGCAACTATTTAACTCTGCCAATGGGCGCAAAACCAGCTATAGGTAATACATAAGCAAATGAGCGTGGTTGTGTTCCAATAAAACTTTATTTATAAAAAAAAAAACAAAACAGGCAGCAGGCTGAATTTGGCCTGTGGGTTTGCCAATCCCTGTTCGGGAGTAACAACATTCCTGGTTTCAACTGGGGACAGTGACGTCCTAGGGAGACTGTGGAGAAGAGGCCGAACTACAGAAGCTGAAGATGCTGTGCCAAAGCGTGAGCGGGCAGCAAGCTGACATATGAAGCATGTCACTCGCACCCGCTATGCCCTTCAGGCAGGGTGAATGAATGGCAGACAGGTGCCCTTTCCCTATTACATCGCAGTAATGAAGGTTAGAGTGTAAAGCATACCCAAGTCTTATCTTAGCATCTCTGAAGTGCCAAGGGTTCTAAAAAAGGAATAATAAAGACCCGCATCTTAGAATCATCAGTTCACTGTGGAAGACAAAAATTTTGTTTGTTTTGTTTGTTTTATTCTTGCAAAAGGTTATTAGGAGATACGGCTCATTAGATGACAAAACAGAACAAAAATAGAAGTAAATATGTCACTCAAGTGAAAAAAAAAATGACATACTATTGTTGGTCTTTTCAAAAAGAGGAAACATATTCAATATCCATGCCCTCTTCTGGGCTCAAGATGGCATTTTTAGTAATTTAACCATGTAGAGAATAATCTTTGTTCATTCCATTCTCAGGTAAATTTGGGGGTGCCAGGTTTTCACTTGACTGCATAGGATAATGGTTTCTCAGATAAAGGCAGTCTACTGTAATAGATCACAGGATTTCAGAATTTAGAAGGCAATTTAGAGATTATAGATCACACACCAGAGTCTGGAGCAAGTGGGGTTTACTTTGTCAAAACCCCAGAGGTGATGAGTGACAGAGGGAACTCCATCAAAGACTAGACCTTGACCCAATGTTCTCTCGACAAGATGATAATCTTGTCTGTCTCCAAAAGCCTGCAGTAGGTTTACACTTCCTTTTTATCAGCAGATGAAGAGTAAAGTCAGGATGGCTCCAAGCGTCAAAGGAAACACACCCTAGAGTTAACTATTTTGCTCATGAGTCAGGAACTTTTTAGCAAGGTATCTCTTCAAAAGAATTCAGCCCTAAATCAGGTGGATATATTGAGTCTTCCTCTGAAATTCCTATTGCATTTTGAGCTCAACATTCAAATTCCTTGCACATTTTTTTAAATTTTGTTTTATTTTAACGTTTATTTATTTTTGAAACAGAGAGAGACAGAGCATGAACAGGGGAGGGGCAGAGAGAGAGGGAGACACAGAATCTGAAACAGGCTCCAGGCTCTGAGGTGTCAGCACAGAGCCCAACGCGGGGCTCAACCTCACGGACCATGAGATCATGACCTGAGCTGGAGTTGGACACTTAACAGACTGAGCCACCCAGGTGCCCTTCCTTACACATTTTTAAATTAAGTTAAAAATTTAGGCATGAGGTTAAAAGTAAGCTCCAACAGTGACTTACGCCCAAAAGCCAATTTACATATGTGTTTTGGATTTACAGAAAATTTCAAGAAGGTGTCTGATCTGCTGAGCTCCTTGGAGGGAACTTCAGGAAAGGTGAGATTAGGGATTATTTGGTCTCTTGAGGTGAACACAGAGCAGTCTTTGCCAAAAGCCAGCAGTGTGAGGACTTCTCTCACTACGTGCCAATGTGATGGAGATTTAGTACTGTAGGCAGTGAACTCATTTGACCTGATGCCTCAGTATATTAAAAAAAGATGGTTAACCCCAGAAAGAAAAAAAAAAAAAAAAGAGTAAACCTACAGCCATCTGTTTATTGTGCTCTTTATCTAAGATATTCAAAGCCCTCAGGCTTTTTTTTAAATCAATAACAAAAAAGTTAATAAGAAAATTCACAAAACTCTCCAGCATCTTAGAGTGCTATTTATTCTTTTGATCAATAAAATTAGAAGGATATACCAAATGAAAGTCAATTGCAAACTTATCCAAAACTGCTTATCCATCTCCTAGACTTTCCCATTTCCTTGCTCCTGGGCTGCCTGCCCACTGTTTATTATGATCAGTAAGTTGGCTAACCAAAGCAGAAAGAGGGAAGCTCAAATGACTTTGTTGTAGCTTTCTTACTGGCTCTAGTTTAACTCCAATAAAAAGTTAATGGATAGAGTATGGGGGAAAAGGGTTAAGACGTGAGGCTATAATACGAGGCGCCTGGGTGGCTCAGTCGGTTAAGTGTCTGACTTTGGCTCAGGTCATGATCTCACAGTTTGTGGGTTTGAGCCCCACACTGGCCTTTCTGCTGTCAGAGGGCCTGCTTCAGATCCTCGGTCTCCTTCTCTCTCTTCCCCTCTCTCACCTCCCCCCAACCCCCGTCTCTCAAAAATAAATAAACACAAAAAAAAATATTTTAAAAAAAGACTAGAGGCTAAAATAAAGAAATAATAATTCTGAATTATCCGTGACTTAGAACATCTTCCACGGTGTATGAATAATTGACATGTTGTTAAACTGGGTAGATTTTCTGGATGATAATCAAAACCCTGCTGGGTTTATTCTCCAGTAAACTCTACATAATTTTCCTTCTTGACCTCATATGTACGGAACTACCTATAGGCAACATTTATAAAGATTAATGAACAATTCGCATCTTCTATGGTGAGTGATTTCTCTCATCATAGACATTTATCTATTAATCTAGCATCTATTCATCTAACTATAGTCAATTTTCTATCTCTCTCTCAACCATCCATCCTCTGTAAAGCTGTATTTCACAGTGATTAAGATCTGGGGCTTTAGAAGAAGAAAAGTGATTTTGACTCCTACTCCTACTCTTACTAACTGTATGACTTTAACCAAGCTACTCAACCTCTCTGACAACCGGGTTTCCTCTACTGTTTGATGGGGATGATAGGAAATATCTACCACTTTAGGCAGCTTTGAGGATTAAATGAAATAATGCATGTGGAATCTAACATATAGTAAGAATCTAACTACATACAGTACAGAAGTACACAATCTAACATAGAGTAAGTGTTCAGCAAACAGGAGTTACGATGATAACAGAACTTTCCAGAACTCAGACCTTCAAAAATAGCAGAAGAGAAAGAAAAAACAACTTTGAATGCTTTCACGGCTCTGACTTCACAGTTCATCTACAATGGCACCTACATCATGACCGCACCTACATCATGGTCAATGAAATAGTGGAAAATTACCCATCTATTATTTCATGGGACGATCATCTGTGAAGGTCAAACATAAGCAGTCACCATCAGGCTCTGAGGAGAGAGACACTTTAGTAAACACGGTAACAGGTACGAAAGAGATGTGCAAAGTACTAACCCACAGGACACAGTGACTCACTATCTTTGGTGTTGGGCAACACTTTCAGAGAACAGACCACTGACCAGGGTCTGGAAGGATGAAAAGGAGCTCACCGCATAGGAAAGAATAAGGACATGCTTGGCCTCTGCTCTCAGTACTCCTGGCATGTGGCCGGCAAGACTCTCGCCATCAGCAGGGTCCTGGAGACAACAGCTGTCATGCTGCCGACTCTGAGCAGATGTGCGTGGCCCTGATTCTCACACTGCTAGAGATGACATCTGTACGTGTCACCTGAATCTAAACTGAAGAACCACAAGTGGAGACACTGCTCGAGAGAGGTGGTCCTGAGCTCTGGAAGAGTTCTGGAAGGTGATGAAATTGTTTAAGAAATCACGTCCAGAACACCAGTGAGGTGTTGTTTAATTGTAAAGATAGAACAATGCAGAAAAATCTTTAAGAAGTATAGGAGGGAGATACAAATACTAAAAATACACCAGTCGGGGGCACACAAAAATGTCAGAAAAGAGGTAACAGCTATCTGGAATACAGAGTCAAGAATTATTTTGAATTATTTCTATTTCATAGTTATTCTGTGAAAATGAAGTCAGTACTAGGAATCAACGGTGCTCAAGATATGGGGCCCCTATCGTTTTGAGTGTTCTTCCTGCGGTTCCCAGAGCATCCGCTCGGGCTACACACACGTGAAATGAAGCAGCAGGTGGGTGAATCCTGAAAGCCACAGGTCCTGTCTTTGTGGTGGGAGGGCTTTCCTAGCTGAGGGAAAGGAAAAGTGCCCGAGCCTAACTGGGGAAGAAAAAGGGGTCTCTAATACTCAGGGCTCCTGACACAGTGGGATTAAAGGCCGGCCAGCCAAGCTGTTGGCCACCAATCTATAAAGAGGACTAACTCGTCTTGGGAAGAGACCAGAAACACGGGGCCAGCTAACTCAGGTTTCCACATACAACTCTTTACATAACTGGTAGGATACCCTGGTTCTACTTCCCTTGAAGTAAACAGTCTTCTAGCGAAAATAAAGAGGGGAGGGGAAACCCCAAACAAAATACAAAACGCCTCCCTAGGTTTCATGTAGCTAAACTGACCAAATGTTCCTGCTTAACCAGGATTCCCAGGTTATGCCTTTTATTTCAGCCTATTAATAGCAACCCCTTCCTTCTCAAAATGTCCTCACTGGAACGGTAAGCTGTATGGTCACCATCTATTTAGTCTATAGAACAAGTTACTGTAACAAAAAGATGGAAACATATACTTTTTAGTAGAAAATTTGTTAAAAGATAATCAAATAGCACCAGCCAAGGAAACAGCCTTGTATTTCACAGAAGAATACCAATGTGGACCAAATGATAAAAGTAGAAAATGTACTCTTTTACAAATCCTAAGGGAAGCATTAAATCACACAAGACTTATCAAATGGAATGGAAGCCATTAAGTGAAGAGTTGATGGGGAACCAGAGATCACCCAGTGACAAAATAACACCACACAGATTGCTTTTGGTGGCAAAAGGAAAAATAGAACTTTATAAGGGAGGGCGTCAGCGCCCTAATACCGTGGGGAGCCTTAGCTGCGCCCATGATGGGCAAACAACATCTCTTAAAATGCAATTTACTCACAATTAGCTTGAATCGAATCAAGTCTTTAAATGTAATTTCCAGCTTACAGTAAATTCAAGAGACAACGGAGCAAGTTAATTCATACTACATAAGGCAATCAGGCTAATCTCTTCAACATGCCAGTGAAATGCATACAGGCCTCTACTAGATCACGAGAGCCTAAGGGACATATAAACCAACGCAACGTGTAGTCCTAAAACTGACCTACTCTATAGGACATCTTGGAAGAATTTGGGAAGTGGGACTGTGAACTCGGTATAATGACAAAAAGGACTGACGATTAATTTTAGGTGTAATACAGTATTATTTACTATGTGGGGAAACGTCCTATTTTTTTTTTAAAGAGATAGATCCTGAAATGTGGGTATGTAAGGATCTGTGATAATTTACTTTCTTACTTCTGCACACAAATATGGTTAAAAAAGAATTAGGTGTATGTGCATACACATAAACCCACATCTATCTATCTATCTATCTATCTATCTATCTATCTATCTATCTATGTACATAGTTCAGAAAATCAGCTTCTCCACATCGCCATTAGGGGAAAATAGAACTGTTTAAAGAATAATCATTTGAAGGAATTTAGATCAGCCTGCCCCAGCTGCCCCCACATGTCTGTCTGACTCCAGCATAAGGGATGTGTCCAAAGGCATGTTTCTATGGTTCACGCAGCCTATACGACAGGATTCTCAGACAGCGGCTTTCCCAAAATGACGGTGCTAACAGGAGGTTCAAGAAATGGTCTTAAATAGCTCTTTCCTTAAAATAGCAGATGTTGCCATGTCCTCTTATTGTACTAACTAACGGGCACCTGTCTAGAAATCCACAAATCTAAGCTAAGGAATGTCACCAGACACGTGTAGAGCCTTGTCTCAAGAATATATGTGCAGCAGCTGATACAGGTGTCCTCGGTGCACACAGGAATCACTCACAGGGTCTATTCCCAGAGCAGAGGCAAAATCATGTCCTAAGGGGGAACCCTGACCTTGGTAAGCACATAATCATTCGACACTGCTTCTCTGATGCCCTAATGGCAAGACCTCTCTGTAGGGAGAAAAGTTGCACATGGGTAAAGACTAGAACAGGTGAGAAGGGGGAGAGACGGGATTTATGATAAAAGTTAACAGATCGGGGTTAGATGCGATGAGAGACTGGAGGATTTATTAGTAAAAAGAACTTGGTAACGGGGGATTCATTCCTTACTAAGGGTCAGGAGAGGCATCACGGCAGCACAGTGAGAAGTGGAGAAGAGTGACAGGAGAACTCGAGAATGACAGATGAGGGTGGAGGGGAAGCAAGCAGATAGGAGGAGACATACTGAGCAGGAACAGGGAACAAGGGATAAAACACAACAGCACCATGGGGAGATAGATGAAATCTGAAATGGCAAAGCAAACATAAGGACAGAGGGGGCAGGAAGTAAGAGAAAGACAGCTGGTCAAAGGTTGAGGGGGCAGAATTTGGAAGAGACAAGAGCTGACTGCATCTCTCATCTCTGCACTCACAGAAACTTACACAGTAAAGGTTCCGGAGGGAGGGCGGGAGGGAGGAAGGACGAGGGGCGAAGGCAGGCAGGCAGGCAGCGAGTGGAAGAGAAGCGACAGAAGGGCAGTGAGATGAAGGTGTGGAAGAAGGAAAGAGAAAATAAGGAACGAGGAAAGCACACATTCCACAGGCACACCAGGGGATTAACACTAGTTAAAACACGACAGACATGGGGATCATGAGCCTTCTATGCCACGTTCTAGAATTACATAATGCAAATTTACCATAGGAATACAAGCACTGCTGTGACCAGGCCACATTTCTGTGGCTGACCTGAATCGTCACTGATCTTACGCAAATGCCTAGAATAAAAGTCGAAACGTGATCTACTATATTGAGAAAACAGAACCGATCAGCTCTTGGATCTTTCAGGCACCATGTGTGATGCCAACCAGCCTCTGGGGCTCCTCATTTTCCCCAGGGTCCTGCTCTCATCCAGTGGGTCACTTCATATGAACTGGCCTGAGGCTGTGGACTTTTTTCCATCCATTCTTCTGTCCGCCCGGAACCAACAGCAAGAAGCGAAGCCTGGGTTAACATAATTAATGTAGACAGAAATCTGGCTAAATACTACAAAAAGTCCATTTTTCAGGCGCCTGATTATCTAGATTGCTGACTACATTGATTACATTAATCCAACAATTGCCAGATCTTCACTTTCTTTCTGTTGGGAGAGATTTAATCTAGAGAACTAACAAATCTCTCTAGGATGCAAATCTCTCCCAGGACACGTGACTGTGATTGACAGCTCACCAAATAATTTTGGAATGCATGCAAAATTAGACTCACACGCAATTTTCATGCAAAGGCAAACCTGTCCATCAACATAACAGTGGTTCCCCGAGAGCAGTCAAGGTTCTGTGTCTGGAAACTAGAAACTAGGAAGTGTGATGTGTGAGAAGGCATAATCGAGAGTATTTGTTTGGGGTTTTTAATGTGTGTACGTGTTTTCTGGCACATGACAAAAGGATCAGAAATTTGTATGAAGAGTTATCATTACAGGATTTCAAATCACAATGGAGTATGTGTTTGAGTATTGCTGGTCTGCAATTTGGTGGAAGCAATGGGTGGGTAAATTCAGATTCCTTGAGTTTTCAGTTTGGTTTTCAAATGGAAAACAGTACAAGAAATACTCTCTCTGACTCACGATGCCAGTCTGTCCCTTAGAAGAGTCTAAATGTATGAGGTTGGCACAGGTTTAACATCTGTACTTCCTAACTGGAGTTTGAGGCAGATACCGAATACAAGTGCAAGAATACAGAAGTTATCACTGCAGAGCACACGAAACTAAAGAGAAAGATCCAAGGGGCCTCCTTGATGAATACTCACTATTTGGTAGAGTCAGACAACTGATATTCTCGTCGTCTATCATAGCATTCCTGGATTCCAGGATCATTCCATAAACTCTTTATTGCATCTACATATGGATTCTCAAAAGCAGACACCTTCTCCACATCGACTTCTCGAACCAATTGTGCATGAGCCTGTTGAAAACAAACAAATACAGCAGTTTTAATCTCTCTGTCACTGAAAACTGCCTTTGGTTTGCACGTCACACTGCGCACAACTGAGGTTTTCCTTCATGTGCTCATTTTCAACCTGGTTTATCAAAAAGCAATGCTTCATTTCTTTTTTCCTTACAGAGAATCCAGTCCCAAATCTTTCCGTCTACAGTAAACCTGGAGGCTACATAATGTTGATTAGAGGAAAACAGTGTTCAGCTTCCCATCAGAACAGTGAGGATGTCATGCTACACATATGATCATTTCTGGTGATTATCATAATCCTAAAGCAAAGAACAGGAATAATTATGCCCTCTGTATTTATAGTTCATTATAATCAAACACATAATACACTCAGCCCTTGAGTTTACGTCTTAGCATAAACTTAATCAGACTCTTCAGCTAATCAGGTTTAATTTCTATCATTCCCTTTCAAGATAGGATATAAAACCCCCAGAAGAACAATTATTATCAATGATTTAATGTGAAACACAGTAACCATTCCCCCTCCATTCCAACACACCTTGACTTCCAGAATCTTTATTTCATACATGCCTTATCAACATTATCAGATTGAGAATTCTATTCAACTTTTTAACAAGGAAAAAGGACTTTGTTATTTTCATTACAACATTTAGTAGGAAAAAGGTAAGGAGATTTTAAAAAGGTTTTTGAGGGGCGCCTGGGTGGCTCAGTCGGTTAGGCATCCTGACTTCAGCTCAGGTCATGATCTTGCTATTCGTAAGCTCCAGCTGTCAGCATAGAGCCCGGCTCGGATCCTCTGTCCCCCACCCCCCACCCCTGCTGCCAGACCCTCCTCCATTCTCTCTCTCTCTCTTCCAAAAATAAATAAAAGCATTTAAATTTTAAGAAAATGTTTTCAGTCAAAAATGACTAATGGCTTAGTCGATTGGGCTTCCAACTTCGGCTCAGGTCATGATCTCATGGTCCGTGAGTTCAAGCCCCGCATCAGGCTCTGTGCAGACAGCCCAGAGCCTGGAGGCTGCTTTGGATTCTGCGTCTCCCTCTCTCTGTCCCTCCCTGCTCACGCTCTCTCTCTTCTCTCTCTCAAAAATAAATAATAAAATCTTAACAAAAATAAAACAAAAAATGTTTTCAATAAGAGTGAAATCAAAATGTGGTACAGTCAACCCAGAATATACCACTGCCTAAAATCCCTGTCAAAATAAAAACACTGCTCACATCCATCCACATATATATATATATATATATAGTATATTCATTTAATTACATTATATCAATATATGTATGCAAATTATACATACATATAAATATAACTGTCTTGGAGACTGGAGGTAGGTAGCTGATAATACATTTACACTCTTACTTGGAGAAATACAAACTTTCAAACTAGGTTAGTGGATGGCTTATCATGATCACACGGTGACCTAATTATTCATTTCAAAGGGTTTTAAGCAGATGGAGCTTTAATACATTTTTTAAAAAATTAGTTTAATCCATGTGAGACCCTGTCTGGTTCCCCAACTTTACCCACCTTCCCTTGCAAGTGGGAAGGGTCCCATATCATTAGATTAATCTGGACTTAAGTAAGGTTTTAAGAAGCCTAAAATGACGAGACTGAAGAAATCACCTTTCTTGTTAGTTCTGTTCTGACCTTGACAGATCTAGTAACCGAGAAGTTCTAGCTCTGCTCTGGACCCCAGTCTTGGAAAAGAGATCCCTGTAGTTGCTTTTGTACCTAGTCCCTGTCCAGGCTATCTGTTCTGTTATCCCAGCAGCGAGCGATCTTGCCAGCCTGGAGTCCTGTTCCTCAGTTCTACTCCCGGCAAGCCTTCCTTAGTCACAGGTCCTGCCCAGCAAGTATGTCTCATACCTCTGCAGGGAGATCTACAGTCAGGTTTCAACCCTTGCCTCTGCCTGTGCTCACTGCAAGTTCAAACTCAGTGTCCGGAGATAGGACAATGATCACATCCTTGGTATAATCTTAAATTAGAACCCCTACAGCTACATGTGCATTACAGGGTTCTCTAGAGGATTCTGGGGATCTTGTGGGGCAGCTGGGTGCAGAAGCAGGGATCTACAACATGGCTTCCTGCTGGATATACTCTAAAGACAGGGTTTTCAATCTGACTCTACTTCTTCTTATGACCCTGGGTAAGTTACTTAACCTTTCCACATTTTATTTCTGGTGGGGAACATATACTGTCCCACCAGCCTCATGTTGTTTTGTGTTGTGTTCTAGTACTATAGCTCAGTGATTCTCAGAAGCTGGTCCGCACACCATCAGCGTTCTGTGGGAATTTGACAGAAATCCAAACCCTCTGATCCTCAAACCTTGTGAATCTGAAACTCTGGAAATGAGGCTCAACAATCTGTCTTAAGATTCTGATGCATGCAAAAGTTTGAGGGCCACTGCAGACTACAAAGCTCGCAGATGCTAGTTGTTCTGATCATAATTAATTGCCTTGCTGGCCAGGAATTGTTACGGGAAGCTAAAGAGAAGAGGCTCACAGAGGCAACAATCATTCCAAAGCAGATGTCACTGACAGATGTTCTTAAGGGCCAGAAAGCCAGGGAAATGACTCAATGGGCCGGATACAGGCAATAGGGAGTAATGGGAACTGTGGCACAAATATATTCCTTAATTAAAGAAGGCAGCTGCTCCTTAACTCCAACGAATTGTTGCCATTGGCAAGGTTGGTCCATTGTTGCCTGATCTTTCAATTCTTCAAGGAAGCCAAAAAAAAAAAAAAAATCTAGGCTTTTCTGTGAAATAGCCCTAATTTTAGGTCTTGGCAACACTATACAAGATAAATAAAACATATCTGTGACTGAGCTACATCAGGGGCCATTCAACTGCAACATATGTTCCAAAAGATGCTCTTCTGGGTGGCTCAGTTGGTTAAGCATTCCGACTTGAGCTCAGGTCATGATCTCACGGTTCACCAGTTCGAGCCCCACACTGGGCTCTGTGCTGACAGCTCAGAGCCTGGAACGTGCTTCGGATTCTGTGCCTCCCTCTCTCTATGCCCCTCCCCCACTTGCACGCTCTCTAACTCGCTCTCCCTCTCTCTCTCTCTCAAAAATAAATAAGCATTAAAAAAAAAAAGATGCTTTTTCATTGGCTTCCCTGATAAGCTTGACCACTAACACTGTCCTGCACAGAATCTAAAACACAGTAGCTGGTTACTGGTTAACACATGCTAATGAGTAGGTAATTTTCAGTATTTTTCTACAATAATATTTAGACAAACGTTTATATATCCATAGGGAGAAATGGTTGGGACCAAACTCTGAATGGGGTAAAAGCTACATGGTAACACAAGTTAGCATACGTACTATTTCTTCAATGCCCTTGATACTCACTATACTGGGCCAGTCTTGTCATTTGGAAGCATCTAGAGAAGTTAGCTTCTGCCAGAGAAAAGACCTTCAACACACCAGCCACTTTTCACTATTATGATTAAATGTTTACTGGACCCCAATGGAAAGCTAGGTAATAGAGCAATTAGAGAACCAGATGTAATTCTTTCAGGGAGTGGGGGGAAATGGTTCATACAGATGGCAGCCCAACAAAGCACAGGGTTATGTGCTCCAGGAGTAGGAACAAGAGGGAATATTTGCATGTCCGTCCTTAATTTCAGCTGACTGCCAGGGCATTAAAAAAAAAGACAACATTCTCAACAGTGTATAGTTGTGACTTTCCACAAGAGCCTGCTGCTGTAAAATGACACCGTTTTCTATTGCCAGACCTGTCATTTCTTATCTCAGGCTACCTCTGCTTGCTTCTACTCACCATTGGAATGCCTTCCCTCTTCCTCCCTTTAGCTCTTGTTCCAGGGCTGTATCCTATGCTGCCTCTCCCCCCGGAAGTTATTTCCATTTGCTTCGCCTCCAAAAAAGTTATCTTTGCATCCTTTGCACCACGGAACTTCTATATTTTGCTTTATGTCAATAGTTACGTTCTTGACTTATCCCCTTTCTAGACTATACAATGAGGGAACGGGCTGTAGCTTATTGACTCCAATTTCTTTGGGGGCCCATACAACAAATATGTGTCTAATTTAAGTGCACTTAAAAAATACACAGAAACACAATGCCAGGTGCTACAGGTCAAAGTCAGTTTCTCAAGGAAATCTATTACCCATTACTACTCTCATACAAGGGCACAATCCTCAGCAACACTTATCGGGGTGGCTGGTGCACATCTATTTGTGTGATATTTGTTAGTATCTTCCTCTCCGTTCACAGAAGAAGTTGCGAGATACGCACAACACTGCTCAGGACCTGGCAGAGTGCCTGTCACATGGGAGATGCTCAATACAAATTTACTGAATGAAGGATACAAGGAAGGAAGAGTAAAAACTGCACCATCTTGCAACCAGGACATCTACCTTCCAGTCCTGGCTTTACCCATAACGCTAACTGGCCATGACCCTTAGGAGAAAGCCCAGTTCTTTCTTTTAGAACTTAATTTTCCTTGTCTATAACATGATACCACTAGACCAAATCAAGGACTCATCCGGCCACAAGTAATATGATTACAAACATAGAGGACATGCATCTAGGATGCATACAGCACCTAGGAGCATGTCATACCATGTACTGAAACAACATTTCACTATTTCCAACCAGTGCCTCAGGAACAGAACACAGTAAGTCTGTACACGAGTAATGCTACATAAGGACTGAGCAAATAGAACTCACCACCGACAGAGGAGATCAAACGCCATGTCGGAGAGAAGACAGGATTTAGCTGTCAGGTGGAGATAAAGACACACGATGCTTCCAGGGAGGAGGAAGAAATGAACAAAGGCTCAGAGGACAAAATCAACATGGCACTCTCTCTTAACTGTGAAAACACCAGTCTAGTGAGGAAGTTTCATGCTGACTCTTAATTCAAACTAACCTCCCCCTCTGAGAAAGTTCCAATACTAGTCTCAACTATGAACCCTAACTCAGAAGTCAACGTGTACCATCTATGAAAGAATATCACTCTCAAAAAACACAGGTCACCACTTGGCTTTGACCCATATCAGAATCTCGAAGTCACCTTTACTGTCTCTTAGACTTCATTGTTTAATTCCACCCTTGCTGTTTGGGAAAATGACATCCAAATATAATCAACCGTAATTTGCATTTATGTAAGAACGTTCTCTGAAGTTCCGTAAGTTATTTAAAAGTATGACAGCATTTTACAAAATACACATAGAATCTTAAAACTGCTTCTATAAATGTCCCCAATGAAAGTAAATCCTCTCAATTTCCTTTGTAAAAAATATTCTGGATGCGTTAATAATATTCTTTTGCTATGTGAGAATAGGAACTCTATTTGTTTTCTTCTATTTGTCCAAATGTCCAATGTGAATAATAGTGAAAACCACAAGCAATCACACAAAATTAAATAATTATAAATGAAAAAGCCTAACTATGATGAAAAGGAAAGAATTCATTTCTAATAATATAAATAACAATTACGGAGGACTACTGCGCTCGTTTGGAACTCTGTACACAGTAAACAGGTATGAGTTCATCAAACAGAATGTAAAATACAATTCTATTTCATTTCAAGTTACAGTGGAACACACTGGAAATACTTAATGATGAATGCTCGCTTTCAGTGTTCTTAGCCAGCTGGTGGCCAGCCTTAGCGGAACTCTGTGAAGACGAAGTAGCTCCTCTTAGGAACTCTGGCAGAATTCTAGGGAAAGACCACATGGAAACCACAAGATGTGCCAATGTGGTAATGTCTTGTTTTCACGACTCGGTGGTCATAAAATTCAGGTAAATCTTGGACGTGTTGGTATTTCCATGGTGGCTTCGGCAAAGGGAAGGAGGAACTGAGTCCCCACCAACGTGGGTCTTGCCCTGCCCACAAAAGGCCAAGCCTTCGGATGACATAAAAAGGACCTTATAATCACTTTGGAAGGATTTTCAAAAACCCATTAACAGCTCGGGGGTGGCTTTAGGCTAGAATGTCGCACTTATTCCGGTTCCTACAAACCCAGAAGTAGAAAACCAAATGGTAACTTCCACATTTGTGGAAGCTCTCAGACACAACATTCAGCAGCTCATTAGGGCTGCTCTGTTTGAAAGGGCGCCCAACACAAGCAAAAAACCTCTGAATTAGAGTCTGAAACACTGTCAGAGTCTGTTTTAATTCTGAACCAAGGCTCAAATCATCTCATTTTTGTTTTTCCTTGGTGCGTATTTCCATTTTCACATTTGACTCTAAAAAACAAAACAAAACAAAACAAAACAAAACAAAACAAAAACCTGCAGACTCCTAAATAAAGTGTGGGGGGAAAACATCCCATGCTTTGTGTTTTATTTTCTTTTGTTCTAAGGAAGCACAGAGTAAAATAAGAGACTCTGGGATGAGATTGCTGTGTTGTGAGCCCACCTTCACCCTGCGTGAACAGATGAGACCCTGGGCACGCTATTTAACACTTTTAAACCTCTGGTTCCCAATCTGTCAAATGAGGGTAGAAATAGAACTTACCTTAGAAGGCTTAAGAGGCAGAATGCACCTAAAATACGTAAAGGCAGAGCCTAACACCTAAAGCTACCAGTTACGGAAAAAGCAAAAGAAAAGGAAAAATAGCACAGAACACATAAACCACGCTGCACGCACCTACTAGCTTCTGTGACGTTGGGCAAGTCACCCAAGCCTTACTTTGCTCATAATAATATTGAGGTCATAATAGTATTCTGGAGGTCATACTGAATCCTGGATCTCTGAGTCCTCAAACTGGTAAACACCTCTCAGCATAACATTTCCTACAGAAAACTTGGATGACAGCTATCATTTCTTAGACCACTTCACCTTCTCTGACTTCATCACAACTTAAAGAGCTGACCTTCATTAAGGTGCATTGCACACAGGCCACAGTTGTGGTGGATGAATCTTTTTATGGCCATTACCGCATAAATGACAAAGGACAGCAAAGTCACACGGAGCTCCTGCCGGCTGGGTTCACGTGGCAAATGACTCACTCCCACAGAAGAGCCTCTCCACACTTAGGATTCAACTGGTTGCTCAACAAAATTACAAGTTACTACATGATGCAAACTTGTTTTTTTTTTTTGTTTTTTTTTTTTTTGAGAGAAAGAGAAAGCTTGAGTGGGGGAGAGGCAGAGAGAGCAAGAGAGAGAATCTCACGCAGGCCCTGAGCTATCAGCATGGAGCCCAACGTGGGGTTTGATCCCACAAACCACGAGATCGTGACCCGAGCCGAAATCAAGAGTCGGACGCTCAACCGACTGGGCCACCCAGGTGCCCCTGTGACACAGCCTTTTGAGGTCCCTGACGAAGATTATACATCCTGTGTGCGGAATCCTTCAGAGCTAGGAATCTACTGATTTTCCTTTGCTAAGCACCCACATTCCTCTTCGCACCAGTATCATATGGAGACTACTGAATTTTTCACTGGAGTAATCCAGAGAACCAGAGTGGAAGGAGGAAGAATTTTAATTTTGAGACCAAACCAGACTTCAGTCTTAATTCTCACACACCAGCCCTGTGTCTTTAGGCCAGTCACTCATGCTTCCTGAATCTCAGTATTCCCATCTAGAAGATGGGAAAATAACTCATTGTAGGACTGTTAGGAAATGTCAAATGCCTAAAATATATATATATATATATATATATATATATATATATATATATATAATTACTGTGAAATATTGTGGTATCTCAAAATTACCATAAATAAATAATTGCCATCCGTAATTATTTCAACAAACATTTACCTATCATGTGTCAGGCAATGCACTGGACACTGACAAAGCAGAGAATCTGTGTGAAATAAAATGTCCCAAATAATAAAATACTAGATAAGAAAGTTTATTAGACTGTCACATATTATTCTACTTTCATTAAGACTTTACAAATTGATTCTCCCATTATTATTATTATTTAATGTTTATTTATTTTTGAGAAAGGGAGGGGGCAGAGAGACAGAGTGAGAGAGCGAGAGAGAATCTGAAGCAGGCTCTGTGCTGCCAGCAAAGAGCAGGATGTGGGGCTCGAACTCACAAACCGTGAGATCACGACCTGAGCCAAAGTCCGATGCTTAGCCGACTGGGCCCCCCTGGCCCCCCATTATCCCATTATTGAACTTGTTCTTTTATCACAGATTTTTATTTTTAGTCTCTATTACCGTGTTCACCAAGGCAATCAATGACTATAAGGCATGCTGCCTTTCCTAAAACACATTTGCTGGAAATGTATTTCTCCCTTTGATTTTGCTTCACTAATGGCTGTATCTGCCTATTCTAAAATACAATGAATTCCTTCTTGGTGGAGGAAATACTTCTTGTTTAAAATATTCTTTTTTCTTTTAAAGGACTCAATCTCTTTCTTGGCTCTACCACCATAAATTCTGTATAAATATTCTTCTGTTGAGTTCTCTGCTTATCATTTTCCTTTTTCATGTCTGTCTGCCATGTCCTAATTACCATTATCAATGACACTGTAGGTCAGATGCTTGATGCAGCATGACATAATATATATGAATCAGTCCAAAGAGAGTGTTGACTGATTAATTACATGGTTCCATTACAAAGAATTTTGCTCTCAGGTCTGTAAAATCTTAGGATGCATATTAAAATTGTGCACAGCTGAAATGTCACTTCATGATTATGATGGTAATGTCACAGTATGAATGTGACACACCTACACGTCACAAATACTGTGAAAGCCGGCTTATTTTCCAAGAGTTTGCATAAAGTAATAGTGATAAAGAAGAAATTAGAAAGGGAGATTCTTAAGATGTGCATATTTATAAAAAATAATGAGGTAAACTTTTCAGGCTGCTTTCAAAGAATATTCAAGGAGCATTAGGTACTTTGGGTTTTAATGGCTATTTGAAAAAAATGGGTTCTAAGATCAAAGGCAGATAACCGTGGAGAATGGGGGTTACAAAAAGTTAAACGGATGTCGGTACTGCAGAACTCAGAACTGTTAATAAGGTCATGGTGCCAGAAACCCACAAGCACAGGCCAGGGTTGGAGACACTACTGCACCTCCCAGACCTGCCTGGCCACGGTGGCTTCTCCCTTCTCAGGTCAGTTGATAGGACGCTGTTCTCAGGGATCACCTTCTGAGGAACTGCGTAGAGACTGCGACTTCCAACAGACAGGGGTTGATTTTATACAAGCGACACAACCAACAGATGGATTCTCCCCTATTCTGGCATAATAGGTAAATGCTTGCTTTAGGGATTCATAGCATCTTCATTTTTGAGATCACATTATGTCTGTGGCTCATTTCCTCATATAATGTCTCAGAAGAAACCTAATCATTTTAGCTCTTTGCAATGTCTGTGCTCCTACAATCTTATTAGCCAGAGGACTAAGCTGCTGCTGGCTTGGGATTTTATTTCGTTTCACAACAGGAGGAACAGATAAAGAAGCTTCCCCTGCTTGGCTTGGTAGAATTTCGAACAAAGCTGCAAAAAATTAAAAGAACAAGCTCCTTAATGAAGCATTCCCAGATGTTCCCGGCGATGCCAGAGTCCTTCCCAGCGGGTGTAATCTTTCTGGGACATTCCCTGTGAAACCTGCCCTTTATGGCTTCAGAAAGTGTGCTCAGAACCGAAAGCGAAAGGCTCCCAGTCCCAGGATCTTGGGCAAAGGAGGGAGTCTTTTAGAACACTTGTTTCAATACCTCTTCAACTCAGCAAGAAACTGTGCCAACACTTGGAATGGAAAAATGAACGGACAGCAGCATTGCCTCCGATGAAAGACAGTAATGACACATTATAACCTGAGTAGGAAGAAATAAGAGAAGTCACATCTCATTAGGTATTTGTGTGTGTGTGTGGGGGGGGGGGGTGACGGGGGCAGGTGTTAAATATTAAATTCTATAATTTGTCACTTTGATTAAGAACCCAAATTTCAGGGGCGCCAGGGTGGCTCAGTCGGTTGAGCATCCGACTCTTGATTTTGGCTCAGTTCATGATCTCGCAGTTGTAGGGTCAAGCTGCGCGCTAAGCGCAGAGCCTGTTTGGGATTCTCCCTCTCTCTCTCTCTGCCCTTCCCCCACTCATGGTCTCTCTGTCTCTCTCAAAAAGAAATACATAAACTAAAAACACCCACAAATTTCAGGAAGATTATGGATAAGAATTGTAAAAAGGTACTCGGACAAGTAGTGAGAAACTGGTCATCTTCCAGTGGGAAATAATGCTAGAGTTCACAGCCTACGCACTGACACTTTCAACTATGAAAAGGGCTACTGAAAGTAATGCTATATAGCTTTCAAATATTTTTTTATTGACCAACAAATCAGTTTGACTAACATTAGTATTATCAAAATGTTTTCAAATATAAAATTCTTTCTAAAAAATAAAACTTTCAAGTTTCCATGTAGATTAAAGTAAAAAAAAAGTGAGAAGGAATTTTCTTGGTACATTCATGTATTTCAGTCATGTTCTTGGCCATATTTGTTCTGACATCATGTCCCTGACATTTTTTCAGAAGATTATATTTTTTCAATATGGATATATTACATAATAAGCTATTTCATATCATTACCCACAATATTTTCCAAAATCGCACTAGCTGTTTCAGGTTAATAAATTTGAAATTGTTAACATTTTCAACGGGTCCTTCTCTATAGACCGTTTTTTATTTTGGAAATATTCTCTTTTTGCAGGGCTGAAATATCTGGTAAGCCCAGAACAAATTCTGCTACATGGAAGGTCCTGTTAACTCTTTTATTTTTCAACTCGAAACACATAAGTATTTCAGTTCCAATATTTCCATAGAGCTATCTTTTTGTATTAGTGTAGAATATTATCCTATCACAAATACTTTGGGAGACAAAAGTCATTCTTAATAGATTATCACAACTTGTTTGGACATAATTGACTTATTTGTGAGTCATAACTAATTCCAAACACATTCTGCTCCGTAGGCTTAATTTAATAAATGTTTTACCATGATACTGTGCTCCATCAACAACTATATTCATCTCCTTATCACTAAATACTTTTACTTTCAACAATTTTTAAAGAGGCAAAAGCATTCACGATATTATCCCAAATAATGCCAAGATATTTCACTTTATCAGAATGAATGTTCAAAAACTTCACGTTGCCTCCCTGAATTAAAGGGAGAAAAAAAAAAAATCAAACCATTAATTATTTGCAAAGATTTTCTTCTGCTGAGTTTCACAGAATAGTTCCTTTTTTCAATTTTTTTGTACATGCATAAGAAAACTTGGAATAAAAAAATGAGCTAAATTAACATGGATCACTTGATCTAAGTGAAAAGTCATGTTTCCCAGAGTAACATAAAAATGCATTTTCTGCAGCTGCCCATGCTAAAATGTCATTTTGGATACAATACTTTGAAAATAACAGCTGATTTTAGAAGTAGATGTTGATACTTTTTCAGCAGAAACGTGTGTTTTGAATTTTGTGTGGTTGATGACATCATGATGGCCACCATGGTAGATGCTAAATACTGATAAACAATTTTGTACAAGTTACAAATTATTGTTAACCCTCTTGAGAAACAAAAATTCAGTATTTAATTTTGTGTTAAACATACACTTTCGGTTTTTTTTAAGATTACGGCCAAAAAGATTTATTCTAAAAATAAAAGGATTATCCAACAATAAAACTAAGAGTAACAGATTTACACCAAACTATAAATGAGAAAGAAAGAAACAAACAAACATTGAAGCAAAAGCTTTCAGACCACCATGGCAAGAATGCTTGGCCTTAACTTCCCACATAGTTCAATTATATGGAATATAATTTCCCAATGACCCTGCTCACTGGAGGTCTGGTGTCCTCATGGCAGATAGACCAGCACATGGCATGATTAGCTAATAACAACCAACAGATGGTAAAGGCAACAGCACCCTCCAGACTGGACGGAGTTGGCTGTCCCCACTCATTCTTGTCCAAGCTTACTCCATATTAGCGCCGAGTGCCCACAGGCTGTCTTTGAAAGGGAGATGCAGTTACATTGCATCTGGAAGGATTTGGAACAAAGTTGGAACATCTTTCGGATTTAACCAAGTGTTAAAGTGAGAAATCTGTTCAACTGCATGAACAGAATCTGGAAATACAAAATGAAAATCTATCAAATCCATCCTGGTTTATTTTAATAATAAGAATGCTTACTTAAAAATCCTAAACTGCAGGGATGCTGGGCCAACAGGTGTAACCTTCAAGTATCTCAAGCAAACCAGGACTCTGGATCAGGCTATGCATGGAGAAGACTGAGGCCAGGGGAGTCAAGAAGATGAGAGGTAAGCTGATGGACTGCAGACGTACTTGTCTAGCACAATTTTTGTAAAGGGCTCAACATCTAAAATTGAGAAGCTTTGGGGCGCCTGGGTGGCGCAGTCGGTTAAGCGTCCGACTTCAGCCAGGTCACGATCTCGCGGTCCGTGAGTTCGAGCCCCGCGTCAGGCTCTGGGCTGATGGCTCAGAGCCTGGAGCCTGTTTCCGATTCTGTGTCTCCCTCTCTCTCTGCCCCTCCCCCGTTCATGCTCTGTCTCTCTCTGTCCCAAAAATAAATAAACATTGAAAAAAAAATTTAAAAAAAAATAAATAAATAAAATAAAATTGAGAAGCTTCCATTAAACAAACAAACAAACAAACAAACGGATTTCCTACTTCTCTTGATAAACTGGAAGAGACTGAACGACACTGAGCCCATCTTCCAAGAGGACAAGAAGCTATAAACAGATAGGCTACCATCTACTACTCACTACTGCCAACGATAATAGGAGAGCGCATAATTCTTCAGAAGAGTGAAGAATACCTTATGTCCGATAATGCCGAAGTTAATTATGTTGTGACAAAGAACAGACCTGGCTGTCTTCACATTACCTGTGTGACCCTGAAGTCATCTGACTTCGGTCCCATCCCCTTACCCCCTGCAGAGACTTGTGTGATGCTCCTTCTGCATATGATCAGGAGGCTTGTGCACTCTGCACAAGAGGAAACAAGAATTGCACTGAATCCAACTCCCACCAGTGGGCATTTACTCAGAGTCCTCATCAGGATCCATTAAAAATGTTGTGCACCTGGGCTCTTTCAGTGTCTTCCCCTTACCCGCCCCTTAATTTATTTCCTAGAGCTGAACTTTGAATGCTCTTGTTCTGAGTTCCAATCCACCCAGGTCTAACGGAGGGGACCAGGGCATGTGTTAGGAAAGGAATGGTAGTACAAGGTTTGGGTTATTAGGGCAGTCATGACCATCTCAAGGTATAATGTGCAGTGGCCAAGAGCCTGTGGCTTTGGGGGCAAACACTGAGCTTCTACCCTGTTCCCAGTGACTTGCTTTCGGGCCTGTCCAAGGCTCAATTTCCTTGGCCCTAAAGTGAGGATGTCATAACGTCATCACGATGCTGTCATAAGCTTAAGTGTAATACTCTTCATTAAACAGCAAAGTAACACGCACACACTAATGGTTCAGGAAACAGAAGCAACCTTTAGTTTGTACTTCCGGTACAATCCAAGGGGAATGATGGCAACATATCCTCAGTCCTTTTTTTTTGCACTCAGTGAAGTCTTTAGGAGGCTTCAAAATTTAGGAATCTGCTCCAAAGATTCAAAATAGCTTCTATGGTTCCTACCAACATGCTATATAGCACCGTCAGCTTTAAATCTTAAGGACATGCTGTTTTGTACTCTCACTTAAATAATGGATTATATACAATAACTATAGTGACCACTGGTGATTATTATACAGTTACAATTTTTTTCCAACTAAAGCATGTTGCCTTTAGTTAACATAAACAATTTGTTTTTCTCCACAGGTAAGCCTAAAACTCATACTGCATTCACCTCAGTGTGAGTTTTCAAAACAAGCAAAGACCACAACCTGACAAAAAAACCTTTTCGAAGACAGACACCCAAACAGACGTGCGTGAAGACTTTACCAAATAAGATATATCCAGATGCACTCTTCCCATTGAATTCTCGTAAGCTTCCCATGAAAAGCTAAAGTGGTCGGTGATGTAGCACGGGTCATTAAATAGAACCAAATCAAATCCATCTTAATGTAACTCAAAAGGTCTCTACGATTTGCATTGCTTTTTCAGGAAGATAAAAATGCATATTGCTTCTCTTATGTGTTCTTAGCTATATGTCTATTTTTGAAAAGCTCTCATGTAATTTCTAAGTTTAGGACCTACTTCCTCTTTTACTGTGCCGTCTGAGCGAGCGTCCGTCTCTGGTAACGTTTGGATCCTCACTCCAAAGAACCTATTTAGACAGACTCTCACAAGGAAGATAACCTTCCCCGAACCTCTTCTGTCCTTGTGGAGGGTAGAAGATGACCACCCTCCTCCAGTCTACAGCTTCTGGGGCACCACGCACGTAGATTTTAAGTATTTTAAAATCCCCTTTACTTGGTGGTAGGAACAAGCAACCTTTCTAGAGTTTCAACATCTTTGGTTAAAAAAAGTCTCTTGCTAGGAAAAGGAGTTAAAGGAAGAGGTTCATTTCTTTTAGCCTAAGGCAGAAGACTGCTGGGAGAGAAAACAAAAAGGAGGAGCAGTAAAAGGGGTTGGCACGGTGAAAGAAGTTTAAACAGTGGTGCACATACAGACAGAATCATTTATCAATCAATCAAAATCATTTATCTGGGTTAACGATCAGGTAATTGATCTTTTTATTTTCCACTCATTACTATCAGATTTAAGAAGGACAGATGAGATTATACAGAAATAAAAAAAAAATTGGGTGTGAAGGGGAAACTTCAAGCAATATATTCAACATTTCAAAGAGAAACATCCTCAAGTGTGCAGCCAGTGAACGTAGTGCTCGAGTCTTGATGTTTAGGAGGAAATCATTAGTCACCCCTAGCAGCAGCCCTTAAGTAAAAAGCTAACGTACAGATCTGGTGAAGAAAGGATATGTTGTGGGGTCTCAGTCTTCCACGAGCCCTATTCATCTTCTCATTTAAGCCTTTCCTAACGATTATCTTCTCGGGGCATTTACAGACTTCATACAACATTCATGGGACACCAAGCTCTCTACCTGCCTGGCACTTCTTTTGAACTGTTCCACGTTTGTGCACATAGAATTTCCAGAAATGCTGCAAAGGACTTTAGGACAGGAACTGTCTACTATTTCTCACATCCTAGCATGATCCTAGGGCCAGTCAATATGTATTCCGCCAGTGGAACGGAACTGTCTTCATTCTGGTATATCTGTCCAGAAATACAATCTGATAAGACTGAGGATAAGAAGAAATAATGACCAGTACTGGACAGAGAAAGCAGTCCTGCCCAGGACATTGGGAGGTCTGGCTGGGCCTCTGGTATGATCTTGGACTCTTAGCCTGTACAGAAGTGTTGACTTCTGTAACTAAGCTCTTGGATTCGAGAATGGTAGAGATGCCTTGCTCTTATGATTACACATTCAGACCTAAGCTGGGTGAAATTAAAATATTTACCCAGTGGTATGGCCTGGGTCACTGGTCAAACAGAAAAGAGCTGGACTCTGAACTTCCCTTGGCATGTCTCATAACACCCTTTTGGCTGATGGATCACAAAGGGGCCAAAAGCGTCCCAGAGTAGGACCAGGGCTGCTGGGGTCACTCAGAGAACTCAGGGCAGCAGTTATAACATAATTTAAAAGATTTTAACACTGGTACAGTGTTATCAATGGGTAAGGGCTGAATACCAGCTCAGCCTATAAGTAAGAGCTTTGAGTCATAAATATATTAATTTTACTCCAAAAGTTATTCTCATCTGATAGTGCAGGATGGCTTACAGAACTGACAAAAAAGACACAAACACAGAAATTACCACCAATTCTATCAGTAACGTATTTTTTTTATTCCACTCCCGCCCATACCTCCAACTCAACCTTTTTTGAAGTAACTATTCTATGTAACTCCTGGCTTCTCCACAATAACATTAGTTCATTTTGCAATGAAGAGTCCAAACCATATTATGTTCCTTGCTTTGTTCAATAAATAAAGCATAAAGGCCAAGAACAGACCTGACTACGGCCTTGGTTTTACGGAATTAGGAAAGTGTTATTTTTTGTTCACAGTAAAATTCCCTGTGACATGCGACAGCAATGACACTCCCATCGAGAAGCTTGCGGCCCCTCTGGACTCAGATGCAGCTTGTGGCATGCCAGCAGCCTTAAGAGCCCAGGAGGATGTAAAAGAGACCAGTGGGGAGGGCTGACATAATCCTTCTACTTAGCACTTGGCTGAACATTAGAATCACCTGTGGAGCTTAAAAAAACTCTCAAGTCTAGGTCCCACCCTTGGAGATTCTGATTTAATTGGCCTGGGATGTGGCCAAGGTTTTTAAATTCTCCGTTGAATGCATGTTGAATGCATAGCCAGAGTTGAGAATGGTGGAAATGATGCTCTCCAAGGTAGGGGCACATAACCATCCATGGAGGGGGGCAGAAAGAAACTTTGAAAGCTCATGTGTTACATCTTAAAAAAAAGAGAGAGAGAGAATTTTACTGTATTTAATGTATGGAATAACAATGGCACCTGCACCTATCAGATAGATAGCCACATGTGGTGACCAGGAGTCCTGAGGGGCCCCCACTCTGTTAGGTGTTGCAAAATATCTCCATTAATGTGTCTCCAGATAGGTAACTTACAGATTCTATTACCTTAAAGATTAGAATCCTGACAACACTTTATAATGAGACGGGGGATAATCAGAAACATTTTGAGCCACGAGAGGTTTCCTAATTATGTGATGGCAAACTACTTAGAAAACTGTCAAACTTAAAGATGAGCTGCACATTTTTCTTTTACAGAATGACAAGCGTTCCAAATAGGCTGACCTTTCTTTTGTCAGGACCAGGGGCTGAAGCAGCAGCCTATTTGGCTGACACTTTTATAAAAATAAATATATTTAATCTCTCTCTTCAAGGCCAAAGAGCATTTTAACAACGAATGAGAGAGAAATTGCCAGGAAATGTGTGCTGTGGAAAGTGCATTTCGAAAATGGGTATTTGGAAATGTTTTCATCATGATGGGATTGTGCTGTCAGCACCAATGTAAGATGTGACACTAGAGAAAGACCGTTATGCATAAGCTTGAAAAAGTTGGGAAAAAATATATCAGAGATAAGAGTTTAGGTGAGGTTTTAAACTCATTTGTTAAAAATGAATCATGTAAACTTAACACCTTTGGATTAGTTTGAAAGAACAGCTGACTGATGCCAGCAAAGATGGAAATTTACTAGCAAAGTTTCAATAAGAAACTTCTGTATAGGTGGTCCGTGGGATCGAAATGAGCATGATGATTTAGCAGATACAACCCATGACACAGTTCCATTTACAGCCACATAGCTCGTGAGAGATATTAAAATTAAGTAATGAATGAAACTGTATTTAGAACCAGACTACCCAGTCACTGTCACACAGAACCAATCAAATTTAAAAAAATCAGGGGCGCCTGGGTGGCGCAGTCGGTTAAGCGTCCGACTTCAGCCAGGTCGCGATCTCGCGGTCCGTGAGTTCGAGCCCCGCGTCAGGCTCTGGGCTGATGGCTCAGAGCCTGGAGCCTGTTTCCGATTCTGTGTCTCCCTCTCTCTCTGCCCCTCCCCCGTTCATGCTCTGTCTCTCTCTGTCCCAAAAATAAATAAACGTTGGAAAAAAAAAAAAAATTTAAAAAAAAAATCATTAAATGTTTTATATCACAGAGGATTCAACAATTTTATCAAGTATAATGTCATGCAAAGTAAAATAATTTTTATCGATGGGGAGCATGAACAAGAAAGTCTGGACCATACTCTTGTCTGACAGACTACCCTGTGCATTCAATTGGCCATTCCAAAATCAGAGATGTGTAGTGAGGGGAGAAGAAGCTTGCCCTGCACACCGTGGTTATCGTGGGTTGGTCATGTGCAAGACAAAGGTGAGGGAAAAGATGAGGAATTCTGTCCCTCAAGAGTGAGGTGTGAAGAAACTTCTGGAACTCTGCTAGAGATTGGTTTGGAGACCAAGTAGGCAAGTGCGTATTTCACCAGTTCAGGGAACCTGGGGAGCTTCATATTTTTATTGCCCCAATGTCTCATATGATAATGTTATATGGGGATGCTTAAGAGATGCTGTGAACAAAAGCCAATTATTTTTTGGTTAAAAAACTATAACTGGTCTGCAGTTTATCAGTAAGATCTGCTTCCACTAAGGCAACATAAAATCATTATAATTGATAATGTGTTCTGATATCTACAATGGTCAGCCAGTGGGAAGTGGAAAAATTATTAATTAGGATCAGTGAATTATAAAAAGCCTCTGCTAAATATGGTGCAGTGGAAAACTACGAGACAGTGTTCTAAGCCCAGAAGACACCCACTTTCAATGTGTTAGAATCCTCTGTTTGACACTCCATGTATTAATATTTGGTTTAGTTGGTAGAATCACTAAATATCCTGATCTTAATATTATGGTGACAGTAAAAATGCTCAGGTGATGTAAGGGAAACTGGTATATAGAAATCATATCATATATGATCCTAGAAACATTGTCTATGCTTTTGTGAAATCTTACTCTTAAAAGCTAATCTTTAAAGAATGGATTAGCTATTGGTGATCCTTCTTCATAAACATTTTGATGTATTCATGTACCTCCCCTTTGGTTTCCTCACAGTCTCAGGGTCTCATGTGACCTAAACTACTTGTATGCAACCGCTCTCACTCACTCGCCTCTCAGAATGCATGAACTCGCAGAAGAATCTTCCCCTGACTCAGGATCACGTGCTTCTCTCGCCTGAGGTGCCCCCGCCCTGGCTAACTGAGGATACAGCACATGTAGGTCAAAGACATCCTCTGCAGAGATTTAAACCCATCCCACCCCACCCCCCCACGCAGCATTTAGAGCACTTCCCCCCACCCCTTCCACTGATTATTTTTCAATATGGGATACAAAAACTTGAATTGCAGTAAGACAAAATCAATCCCCTGCTTCTTAATGTTCTCCACACAGTGCCCGTCACATACAACCGTTCTACTCATTTTATTGAAGTGTCTTTTGTGCCCTGCTTGTTAGTTCGTAATGGAGAGGACTATAAAAGGAATGAAGTAAATCCAGGCTAGGCTTCACCGACCAAAACGTGTCTCCTTAAACTCAGGTGTCCAAGGCTCACTTGTTCCCAAGTTATTTGTTTTGAACGTTATGATAGAGACTAGCTATCCAGCTCTGCAGAGCCATCCATGCCTCCCTTGGGTGCTGCACAAGGGGTGCAAAGAAACGCATATGGCTCACCTGGAAGAGGATTCAGCAGGTGGCACCTGGAATCCGAGGCTAAGGTAACAAAATATGCTCTCTGGGTAGGTGAGAAACCACAATATCCATAAAGTTAATACTGAAATACATATTTAGAAAAGCACCAAGGAAATCCCTGGAAACATAATCCTGGGAGTACTCCAGTCTGTGATAAAGGGTATCACGTTTCCCCCTCCTTATTCAGGTTAACAGAAATCCTATTTCCCAGTCTTTCTCTACTATTTTTCCTCCCATTTAATTCCTCCCACCATTCCTATGGTATGATGTATGAATTACTCTGTTTAAAATCTAATTACCTACTCTGTGTACAGCACTGTGACAGGCGCTTTAGGAGACACATAGAGGCTAATGGTTATAGAGATCATTATGAAGACAAGTAAGAAAAGGTAAGAACCTGGGGGCCGAGAAGGGGGACCAAGAAGGGTTCAGTGAAAGGCATCTCCCAAATGAACATGCCGGGAATACATGCAGATCCTCTGGAGCTGTTCGGCACGTCCATCCCCACACTGAAGTCTGTGACGCGCCAGGAAAGGAAGCTGAGTGAGCACGGTCACCTTGGACAGCTGGTCAGGTTATTCACTGCACAAGACCCTAAGCCGAGGGAGCAGTGGGAACCAAAAGCCCACCCACACGCTACTGGCCAGGCACAGTGTCCCCTCATAGGAAGGCTTCCTGCTCAGATAGCACACGCCTGCAGGAAAGGCACTAACTGTACCAGCCCACAGATATTTCTCTTTGCTTCTGAGTAGCGTTTACAGCACAATTTAGCTACGTGATTTAACAGCTAATTATATACGGTCTCGTGCCATTCTTGCTTTATTTTATATTTTAAATATCATCTCCCTAGCTAGACTTTCCCTGAGGAGTAGCAGTATGTCTCTCCCTTGGGCGGTTCGATTCCCTAACGGGCCTTCCTTAGTTGGATGGAAATGTCTGTGTTTCACATGCCCAACTGGATCAGAAGTACAAAGTAAACAGCTAGTGCAGTGGTACCCAGCCGCTTCAGGTTGACAACTCCCCAGGCCATGTGGTTAAAAACTGCTCATGGCTTTCTAGCGTTTTCTGGTTCGTACCTCTGGGCTTGGCCATGAATAGACATGAAACCATTCCTGAAAAGGCAAATGTATATCCTGGGCTTCAAGATTAGTGTCCGCTTCCTCAGATGCTCCTCAAGAAAAACTGGAAATTGAGAAGTGTTTGTGAGAATGTCTTTCATGGGACATTAGCAATGGTTCTGGACAGCAGGAATCCCAAGGAAGCTCCACTTCCTCTTCAGGCAGCGAGTCTGGTCAGACCTATTTTTAATCCTGCATTTTATTGCTAAGCAGGCAATTTGCTCAATAAGGCAAATCGCAAACTTTTTATGTAAATCCTACAGTTGCCACTCCTTCTTTTATAGAAATAGGCTCTACGCAAGGAGAAGCTGATCCAATAGTTAAAGTATGAAAGACTTGGCTGTTCTAGAAAAAATATTTTCTTCCAACATCTAGGCAAAGACGGTTTCCAAAATTCCTAGAGTCAGAGAAAATTAAAACCACATGGCCAATGGCGTTGGATATTGTGGTGTTTCTTTTCACATAGGGAAAAAGATTTTAAACTATGCAATAATACATTTAGAACTTAGGTACTGGGTATCAGTGAGTATTAACTGTTTTGAAAGTGAGCGTCAGGATTCATCAGTAATAATAATACTCGCACGAGGCTGACTTAGTGTCACCCGGTAACTACGGTTATTGTACTCTTCAGCGGCTGAACTAGCGAGAGCAGTTTGAGATTTTCGTCTTTGTCCTTCATGCAGAGCAGAGCTCGGTTACAGTATTTCCCACTTTTTCATCTTTGCGCCCCTGTCGTTTACAACCATTTCGGGACACCCTGGCCATTGAGATGTTGTGACATGCCTTATGAACTGCTAAATAAAAGTGGGATGTGGCTTTTTTATCCATTTGTTTAAGGTTTGTGATTTTTAGCAGAGATGATTTTATACCTTTAGGCCAAATACAGTTAAGATCCCAGAGCTTGGAGGATTTGGGGCAGAGAATTTTCTAAATTAAGAACTGTCCTTTCAAATACACTGTGACTCCACCCCATTTTTTTTTTTTTTTTTTTTTTAACAGAACACTGTGGAGATCTACATTGTTAGCCGAATCTAATGCACCACATTCTGCAGCTCCGGTTGATTTTAGGAAGAATTGCAAGCCTTCCTTTGAGAAGAAAGCCTGGCCCGAATTTGTTTAGAATGTCCTGAAGCAACTGGATTCCTGGCAGTGATGCCGGCAGGACAAGGAAACTTCTGCAGGTCTTGGAAAGGTAGTGACTTCTGAGATTTGGTACTAGGAACGGGGTTGCAACGGCCAAGAATTCATGCCCAACCTCCAATCTGCTTTTTTTTTTTTTTTTTTTAATCAAGTAGGGGGATGGGAATAATGAAGGTCTATTTTCAGGTCCTTGAATTGAGGGGTTTTTTTGTTTGTTTTGTTTTTTAACATTTCTTTCTTTTTGAGAGAGACAGTATGAGCAGAGGAGGGGCAGAGAGAGAGGGAGACAATCTGAAACAGGCTCCATGCAGTCAGCACAGAGCCCCACATGGGGCTCAAACCCACAAACCGTGAGATCATGACCTGAGCTGACGTTGGATGCTTAACTGACTCAGCCACCCAGGTGCCCCTTGAATGGGTTTTAACAGACCTAGACAGGCAAGTTCTGTCATGGTATTGCTTATTTGAGTACCAAGATAACACATTATTCGGTGATGTAATTCTTTCTCAGTCGTTAAGATTAAACTCCACTAAAAACAAAAACAAACAACATATTTACATACTCCTTACTAACTCTCCAGACTAGAAGCGACGAGTGAGGAAATAAAATCTAATGCTTTAAACTGTAATGATTTACAATACTGGTATAGGACATTCTGAACTAAAGTAGAGAAAAATTTTATGTAGTCTAAAATTACATAAAACCACACAAAGAATGGAAAAATGGCTATCTCTGAGCACTTATCGTGCTAGGGAGGCACAGTTCTCCACGGTTTATACAGAGTATACATTTAATCTTTACAACCACAGAAGGTAGGTACTATTCTTAGCCACATTTATTGGGAGGTGTTGAGGGGAATGGTCATTAACTTGCCCAAAGTCACTCAAGCTTATAAATGGCAAAGTTAAGATTCAACCCAGTAAGCCTGGCTCCAGAATGGTGGTGTCCTAATGATAGATACACTAATAATGGAAACATGAGTGAAAGTTACTTGTCTATATAATTTAGATAAAGAAGCTGAAGATAGTAATTCTAGGTTACTGGTAGAGTGGGAATGTTCCAAAAGTGACTGCAAAATAGGCTTCCTGATAACATGATTTTAAGGTATTAAGAAATAAAAGAGGGGCACCTCGGTGGCTCAGTCAGTTAAGTGCCCGACTTTGGTTCAGGTCATGATCTCACGGTTCCTGGGATCCTGGGTTCGAGACCCACATTGGGCTCTCTGCACACACAGCCTGATTCGGATCCTCTGTCTCTCTGTCTCCCTGTCTCCCCTTCTCTCAAAAAATAAACATTAAAAAAATTAAAAAATAATAAAATAAAATAAAATAAAATAAAATAAAATAAAATAAAGGAAAAAACACCCTGAGATCTGAATATTCAGTATAGTAAACTCACGGCCCAAATAACCAACCTAAGCAGCTACATTTGAAGAACTGTGATTGAAGATGAGGGATTGGATGGAACCTTACTCGATCAGGTGGAGTAAGAATTAGGCGTGCAAATCTCCTCCTATATTTTCCCTTTAGTTAGCCTCATTTTATGACCCCCATGACTGATCAGAGGTGCCCTGGAGCTGTCAAAGCTGACTCCAAGAAAATCCAATACCTTTTCAGATGTTCCATGACTAAGCTACTTTGTTAAATTCTTGAAATTAGAGGGGATAAGAAAGTAGCAGGACTCTTTTTTTTTTTTTTTTAACAGTGAGCTTCCGTGTCTAAAAACATGGATATGCTCAGATAGGTTCCTTAGAGCAGCCACCACTGTTTGGGCAATGTTGGTCTGTTTGAAATAATCAGTTCTATTTCTTCTTTTAAATTGTACACCAAACCTGTAGACAGGTTTGAACCTCAAGCCAGGTTCAAGGGGGGAAAGTCTTTTTGTTCTTAGTCTTCTCCATAATAATCAGCAATGCCAGAAGGTACTAGAGTGGTGTCTCTAAAGTAAGGCAAGAACCAAACAAAGCTTCTCAACACACCAGACGGCAGGGAATACTAGGGAATACAGTACTCATCGACCAATCTTGAAATAACAAAACCAATGAACTCTAACAGGTTTAAATTCAGTCAACTTGAGGAAAGAACTAGCAGGAAATCCTGTATCTATTAAGCCGACAACTAAAATTGAATTGTGAACTTGATGTTTACAGAACAGAGTATGAACAGTATTCATCTTGACAATGTAAAAATAATGCTAAACTATCACCTATTGAAAGGCAGGTGAAGAAGGAGCAGATAAATGTTTTCTGTAATCCCCATTTTTTGTGAGTTTATTTTATTTTTTAAATAACCTTCACATCCAATGTGGGGCCTGCATTCATGACTGTGAGGTCGAGAGTCGCATGCCCTACTGAGTCAGCTGGGCACCTCATTTTCTAATTTCTAAATCTTTCATGGCAGTGAGTACACAGATGAGGCCTACCTTAAGTGTCCAGTTCTTAAAACTCGAATGCTTTCAAAATTATGTTTCCTATGATCTTCTACTTTTAGTTGTAGGAGGAACTATCAGCAACTAATTTCCTGGGGCTTGGGGCACCTGGGTGGCTCAATCAGTTAAGCGTCCGACTCTTGATTTCAGCTCAGGTCATGATCTCATAGTCGTGAGACTGAGCCCCAGTTCAGGCTCTGTGCTGATAGCGTGGAGCCTGCTTGGGATTCTCTCTCTCCTTCTCTGCCCCTCGCCTGCTCTTGTTTTCGTTCTCTCCCAAAATAAACAAACATTTAAAAAAAATAATTAATGTCCTTAGTGAAGAAATAGGATCTGAAATTCAGTTACTTCTTTTCAGTGTCTTAAAGTCTTTCTACTAGTTCTTAGTTCAAGTAAAATTAAGTTAAATAATCATTGTATATAAGAACATAGTAAGTTCATCAGTGTTTCTCCATATCCACTGGGAATGGTGTTCACCAGATGCTGACAACAGCTGTTTCTCAGGGCTGGGATACTGAGGGACTTTTTGAAGTTGTTTCTTCATAACAACTGACTTGAAAAGCAGTGTATCACTTTTTCAAAAAACAAATAATATTGTCCTTATAAAAGAAGAAGCATCAAAATGATTTCAAATCCACTAATTGGCATGAAACAATGCTAAAAATATATACTGGCATCAAAAGGAAGACTGGAAAATAGTAAAATGCCATTTTTATTTTTTTTAAATCTTTATATATAAAATAAATCTCCAGAAGAAATACAACATATTAGAGGATGATTATACCCAGTGTAATCCCGAGTTTAATTTTTAAATTGACGTTTAGCAGTATTTTCTGATTTGTCTTCAAAGAACAGCTTTGCTTATGTATATTTAATATAAATAAATGTACACATTCAAAATAAAACCCTGACAATTTTTACTGGGGCACAGCTGAGATTTTTAATGGAAATGCTGAAGAGAAGATTTCTGGACAACATTTGTGACGCTAATGAGAAGAAAAAAAAAACCTATTGTGAACAAAAGCTTTCCTGAGAGCTCTTTTTAAGAGATGTAGGCTGAACTTCCACGGCCCCTTCTTTACAACCGTCTTTGGGGTTCATACTGGCTGGGTTGGAAACTGCCCTTTTCCTTCCCTTGTTGCTCTAAAACTTCCACTTGTGGTTCTCAGGCTCTTTCTACACCCTCCCTCCCCAGGCCTCCTGATGGACAGCACTCTGTTATTAACGGGTAATACTCAAAGTTCTTTCTGGACCCTGGGTGAACCCAATCTAGAAGTCTGACCTGATTGATCAAGACCGTAAGACCTCAAGAGCCTCAATTTTTACAGTAAAATGAGAAGGTCATTCAAACATTGATTTACTTCAGGCAATCCCCTTTTGGGATTAAAATAATTAAAGACGGATTAATAGGGGGCAAAAGGTGGCTCAGTCGGTTAAGCGTCTGAGTCTCGATCTCAGCTGTGATTTGTACTCACAGTTGTGAGTTCGAGCCCCACATTGGGCTCCACACTGGGCATGA
The DNA here is from genome assembly GCF_007474595.2 of Lynx canadensis. NCBI lineage: Eukaryota > Metazoa > Chordata > Mammalia > Carnivora > Felidae > Lynx > Lynx canadensis. The sequence continues at coordinate 19,306,225 of NC_044315.2, forward strand.
AGCCTACTTAAAAAAAAAATAAAGCAAGAAAGAAGGATTGATAGGATAATTTCTGAATGGACTGAAATCTGCCCTTTGTAAATCATCACACCTCAACTTTAACCATAAGGACTAGGAGTTGCAAGGTATCCAGAGTCCTGACGGAGCATACTGAAGAAAGAATGAAGAATCGACAGTTGTAAATTATAGCCTTCACATGAGGCAGGCCAAACTCTTGGTTAGGACTTCTCATTGGATTTTATTTGAAATACAGGTTTCCCGAAAAAGGTCATGTCACACTTTCCAGCACGTGCTGCCATATAGTTGTAGAAATCATCCTGGGACCACTGGGGGTACCGGGGGCCTTCCGCGCTGAAATATCATCTGAGCCCCAACCTCGACGAAGCTCCCTGGACTGAAGAGAACGAGGAGGGTGGGGAGGTACCATTTTGGTGGCAAGAGTTGCCTCTACTCCACTGGGAAGAAACATCTGATTAAGATTTAGGTGTGGTATAGTTCTCTTATTTAAAACAATGACCTCCCTCCATGCCACGCAGTGGGTTAAAAACCTGAACCGTATCCTCCCCTTTGTGATAAGGTACGAGCGCTAACAAATACGCAAGAACTATGTATTTAATTAGAACACGAACCAAAAGATGCCTTCTCTGATACATTAGCATCCCTGTGCTCAGCTCATGATGACAGAGAACTTTGTTTTTTAGCACCACTGGGATCTCTGAGAGGGCCAAATTCAACTTTTGACTGTTTTATTTTCTTCACCAGCGACTGGAGAGTATAACCTTTCCAAATGACTCAGTGATTCATCTTCAATTCATTTTTCCTGTCTGGGAACCTGGAAGTTTTTCTCGGCAAATGCTCAAGAAGCACATGTTTCATTTTTTAAAGAAAATGTTACAGTTCTTCCTCTGCCGTTTTGGATGCATGGTACACTCAGTAAACAGTTGACTGAATAATGATTTGGAAAAAAACCTCGTCTGCTGAATATGAGAGAACCCATGTACTTCTAAATAGAGCATTTCCTTCCTCCTTTAACAAAGTGAATGGACTGGCATGTACCTAAGTGCAAGTTACCATCTCTGCTCCCCCTTCTTGGACTGGCTGCTCGGTGCACAGGTGCGTGTTCAATCACATTTTATAACATACACATTATGTAGGTAGAGTCTTATGTCTGCATTGAATATTATATTTATCTTTTAAAGTTTATTTATTCTCCGGGGCGCCTGGGTGGCGCAGTCGGTTAAGCGTCCGACTTCAGCCAGGTCACGATCTCGCGGTCCGTGAGTTCGAGCCCCGCGTCGGGCTCTGGGCTGATGGCTCGGAGCCTGGAGCCTGTTTCCGATTCTGTGTCTCCCTCTCTCTCTGCCCCTCCCCCGTTCATGCTCTGTCTCTCTCTGTCCCAAAAATAAATAAACGTTGAAAAAAAAAATTTTTTTAAAAAAATAATAAAAAATAAAAAAAAAATAAAGTTTATTTATTCTGAGAGAGACGGAGACAGCATGAGTTGGGGAGAGGCAGAGCAAGAGGAGAGAGAGGCAGAATCCCAAGCAGACTCTGGACCACCAGTGCAGAGCCCGACGCGGGGTTTGAACCCACGAAGCCTTGAGATCGTGACCTGAGCCAACACCAAGACTTGGGGGCTCAAACAACTGAGCCATCCAGGTGCCCCTGAATTGAATTATTTCAAAACAAACAAAAAACGAAGGGGTGGATGATCAGCCTTCCACTGTTAACGTCAGAGTCTAGGTCATGTCAATGTGCCAGTGTTGGGGGTGGTGAGAGGGAGATGCTTTGCTCTGGAACCTTCACTTGGCACTGGCAGTTTCTGTATCTCTGACCCTGAGGTCATAATTCAGTCTTCCTTTCCCTTCAGGGAACGCACTGGAGAGAGAGAAGGGAACGAGGTAGCAGGCAGGCAAAGCAGGGCAGGTGTGGCTACTTCTCAGCCCTACAGAAGGAGAATCTGCAGCACTCTGGTGATAGGATATGGATGGAAGGAGTATCATTCCGTCTGCAGTGGCCGTTGAGCTCCATCCTGTTACGCTTGCACTCCCAGACATTGTATTATGCCTCATGCATTCACGTTTTTTAAAAACTCAGCCTTGGGGCGCCTGGGTGGCTCAGTCGGTTAAGCGTCTGACTCTTCATTTTGGTTCCGGTCATGACCTCAGTTTGTGAGTTCAAGCCACCGCGCCGGGCTCTGTGCTGACAACACAGAGGCTGCTTGGGATTCTGTCTCCCACTCTCTCTGCCCCTCCACCACGTGTGTGCTGTCTCTCTCAAAAATAAATAAGCATTAAAAAAATAAATGAATATTAAAAACTCAGCCTTGCCAAAATGGATTGGAGCACAGAAACACACACACACACACATACATACACACACACGTTTCAATATTTTCTGCCCCCGCTATGGGAGTTTATGCTGACCCACAGAAGAAAAAAATCCTTGTACACATAACACATATATTAGAGAACCTTTCTTAACTGCTTTGTGAGGGAATGGCATTAAAAAGAGTCGTTGGAAGCATTTAAATAAAAAATTATCCAGCATCTCACACTGGAGTCAAATTTTGCATTGACATTTCCTACAAGGGTAAATGGGAGGAAAAAAGCCCAAAGCTTTCAGCATATATTTAAAACAGCATGGCCACAGAGAAATGATTGGCAATGGAACAATCATCGTTCTGCAATTTTCACATAATAAATTGGGCAAAATCACTGCAATTTGGTATAAATGTTCCTTGCAGGTAGATTTCTTAGGCAGACATTACGTTTTATTTTAATGTTCTTTTTCCCTCCTTGCCTCTGACTTAGTTGCATTCTAGAATTTTTATTTAAAAGGAATTTATGATAATCATTATTTGTTATTTGTTTTAGATTTGTCAGGGGTTGCACCCCGCTATTAATAATTAATCAATACATAAAATAAGTGAAACAAACCACATATGAACGATGCCAGCTTTTTAAAAGGCACAGTTTGGCATTGGTAGAAGTCCTCTGACACATGACCTTCATTGCATGAATGAGTGATGAGGCACCACCCTTAACAATCACATTTTACTTTTAAAAAACAAGAAGAAGCTGAGTCAAGGAATTCTCTCCTGTCTTATGGTTGGTTAGTGCCCATTATTGCCCAAAACCATGGCTTGAGTTATGTTATTCAGGAAGCTCTGTGAGATCTATGCAAAATCCTTAAAAATGAGGATAGTCTTTTTACTCATCAGCAGGTGTATAGCTTAGAAATCATTTAATGACTATTTGACCCGGGAGTTTCATTTTCAGTCAGTCAAATCCCCTTATGGGGACTTCTATGCCACAAAAAAATGGTATTAAGTTGAATTCCTTGACTATCTTCCCCCCACAGACAGATGTCCCTGCAATTCAACAAGCAGCTTTAAAACCTCTGCGCCCCGTCCTGGCTTCCCGCAGCTCAAACCTCGACTATACTTAGGGAGGCTGGTAGTATCTTCTGTTGACCTTGAACTAGGACGGGAGCTACAAACTAGACTTTTGTGCTCTCCATGTGGCAAGGAAAGCTGGACTGAAACCACCAAATGACTTCCTTCTTTACGGCCTGATCAATCCTGACAGTACAGTATGAGCACAATGGCACAGACCCAACAAACAACATTCCTCAGCCAAGCAAATGAATCCGCTTTTCATCAAAACCAGTTTAGACATGCTATTGGGTGGAATGTAGGAAGAAGTTCGATGAATATTTGGGGATGGAAAACAACCTTGTTCTGAGAAAAGAGATTTTTCTTCATTGTGACTCCTCTTTGCCACATCCTGGAGCTGTTTTGTTGAAGACTGCCTATAGGGACAGGGAAGTTGAAAGGTGTATGTCATCATGCTTAGGGTGGGCTTTCTCAGGCTGGGGATGCCGAGGCACGGAGATATTTGCCTGGTTCTCCGCATGCTGCTGACTCTTAAGGCTTGGGATTCTCTCAGTCTTGGCAGGACAGTCCCTGTGCTGCCTCGGGGACCTGTAGGTGTATGGCCCAACCAAGGGGAGCTGGCTTTTGTGCTCCTGGGATACTCAGATGAGCACATGCATCTTTTGCAAGGCTCCTACGGGCATGTGCACATTCTGCGAGGCTCCTACAATTCTACATGTAATCTCAATGCTAAGAGAGCTACAGTTAGAGGCACCGCACTGGCCCACGACTCCTATTGTGGCAATGCCTAAAGGACACCAATCTCAGATTCTCAGGACACCTCGTTCTCCAGTGGGTAATGGTGTACACACGGCCCCCTTAAGCCTTTACCTGGCAGAAAACAATGAAAAGTACCAAGGGCTTCGCCTCTAACATAATGATTTCATTCCTGGGCAAGAGGATAAGACCAAGGCAAACTGGCAGAGGTAACGAAGGGGCTCCTCATTTTCTTCCTCAACCACCTCATCCACCCTTCTCCCATGAAAATAAAATCTCGGCCCCTCCCCCCAAAATCCATTCAACTGACTGAATGGATGTTTACATTATTCCTTATATTATTTTCCCAGGGACTTATGTGTTGAAGCCAGAAACACGTTAGGAATCATATACACCAGCAGCATGAATTCTAATTGGAAGATTTCAGGTCTCAGCTGCTAAAGTGTAGGATGAATCCCTAATATTCTGAAAATCACAAATTGTAGGAAGAAATTAAAAACGGAAGATGAGAGTTTGAATTTCACTATACCACTTGGTCTCTGCGTGTCCTTGGGCAAGCCATGTAACACCTGTGAATCTGCGTATATTTAATATACAAAATAAAATTGGAAATGTTTTTAATACTCTCTTACCTACCTCATCATGAAACTATGGGGATTAAGTGAGACAACTATATATGGAGGAGTTTCTAAACTTAAAGTGTTACTCTAACTTGCAATTACCTTCTAGCATTTCAGGACTGATGGTTGGGAACCATAACTCAAAACCCTAAAGATTTTTAACTAATCCATTTTTGCATTAGTTCTTGGTTCTGCTTCTTGTCAGAAAATCCAAAATGGCATTGCATTTCACTTTTCCCTTGTTAACATCTACCTCTTCCTGTAAGAAGCCAGTGGTGAGTGTCAGAAGCAACTGTAAAATCTAAGTTGAAGTGGGCCTTCCTTTTTTTTTTTTAATTTGAGAGACAGACAGACAGACTGCGAACGGGAGAGAGGGGCAGAGAGAGAGAGAATCTTAAGCAGACTCCACGTGTAGAGCCCAATGCGGGGCTCCATCCCACGATCCTGGGATCATGTCCTGAGCCAGAAATCAAGAGTTGGGCTGATTGAGCCACCCAGGCACCCCAGAGCCTTCCTTTTATAAACAAAATACTCTGCTGGTGAGCTTTGTCAGTGTATTATTTCATTATAAACTTGAGAGGGGATCATGGCAATTCCTTATAATCCACCTGGCATCAGGAAGAGATGGTAAGTACACAGAACACATTAGAAAACCTACTGAGTTTCTTTGTGGACATGATTGCAAAAAGTAGTTTCATCGGAGCAGGGCTCCTATGTGTCCTCACATGAACCCCCCCAAAGTTACTAAAGGAAAACGATTCCAAGATCACCACATAATTAGGGCTTATGTCAGTCCTTCCCTCCATTTCTTTATAATCATAAAGATCATCTCCTCATCCAGAAACACTGAAAGAAGCAAATAAGCTTACCACCCACAAGTCAGAAGCCATCTGTAGTAGACCAACAGTGAAAGACGTGAGAAGTCACCCTACTTGAAAATGTAGTATCTTATGAGGTCCCAGCACAGGGAGATCTGGGAGCAGAGGGTCTAGGCTACCGTAGACAAGAAGTTCCTAAAAGAATGTCACCCGCCGTCCACTAGAGAACGAGCTGCTTGTCTGCAGTGTGAGCCACGTTACAGCAGATCAGAGAAGCATGGCTACATTAAACTATGGACGGGCAGAGGCGCGAAAGGAGGCCCATGCTCCAGCAGAACACTGTGTCGAGAGATGTGACCTTTTAGGAAGTGAGGTACACATCACATGGGCTCAGAGACCAGGAGTTCTTCGGGGAAGCACAGGTCACAAGTGTGCTGCTATGTGTCTACACTCCGTTGATTTGCATATTATTACTAAAAACATAATGGAGTACCCCCCAATATTAAAAATTGGCAAATTTCGGGGGGTCTGACGGGCACAGTCGGTTAAGTGTCCGACTCTTGGTTTCGGTTCAGTTCATGATCTCATGGTTTGTGGGTTCGAGCCCCGTGCTGGGCTCTGTGCTGACAGCTCAGAGCCTGGAGCCTGCCTGGGATTCTCTCTCACCTTCTCTCTCTGCCCCTCCCCAATGTGTACTCTGTTTCTATCAGAATAAATAAACTTTTAGAAACATGGGAAATTTCACATAAAAATCATAATCACTACCTTGACTTGAGAAATCAGGGCCTGCGATCCCGCAAAGTAAGAGCTGCCTCAAGCTAAGGTACTTCCAATGGACGTGGATGTGTGCTCGCCAACCTGCTGCCATACTGTCACTCCCTACCCGGCCTCCACCAGTACTCCATCCACTTAATTCACCTGCAGATGTGCAGGGATTTGAGTTGTTTTCACCCAGCTGGAATAACAAGGTGTTTGAGAGAGGCAGACCATGACACACAGAGAGAAAACGGTTGGGAGTGGGGTCCTTGTAGGGGTGCAATGGCTCCAAAGGGCAACCCTGGGTGGACCAAGAAGACCTCTTCCAAAGTATGAGGCAGTCAGAGACCTCGCTTGAAGGGCAAGGTAACATATCTAAGGAGCAGAGAGATGGCTGGATATTTATCATCTTACTACGTTCTCCTTTATATGAGGAGAAATGTGGCAGAGTAGAGCACGTGTCCCTTTTAACCTAAATACGGGGAATAAGGCTCTCTCCTTGGTTAATTCTCCCGTGGACAATGGGATCCTTAGAGCCTAATATAAATAACATTTTTATAATGCTCTAGAGTTATTAGCAAATCCATTTTACATACATTTTCTTTCATATACTCCTCAACCACAATTTTGTGAACTACGCTGGGCAAAGGGTACGAATGCATACTCCAGATGAGGAAACCAAGGCTCAGGAACTTGGCCGGGATGGGATTCGGACACGACTTCTGTTACTACAACCCACGGGCTCACCACTCCTTGGCAATGGCCCGCCCTATATCGCAGGGAACACTGGGCTACTTCAAGCTGCCTGGGACTGCGGTGGCTCAGACGCCACCAAGGCTGGCTAGGGTTTAGGAGGCTTTTCCCTTACTCGGATCATCTTTCCCCGAATGAATCCATCCCCTAAAGCTCAGACAGCCAGGAGTTAGCTCAGCCTGCAAGGCAGTGGTCAGTCATGTCTAGAAACATCCCTTATTTGTTCATGAAAGTCCTGCAAATATTTTGGCAAATAAATTCAGAAAGCCGGAAACGCTAATTATTAGGCAGAGACAAACCCACAGTAATAACATCAACAACAAAGTGCCTTTTCAGCGCAGCTATTCAATACGCCTTCCTGTTGCCCGTGCCACGAAAAACACGCCGGGAATGGCCTGGAGGAGATGAAAGAGGAAATGACTCCTTTAAAGACCACGTCCTGTGGGCAGACTGCGGCCCTACCGTTTGCTATAGCAGATATCAGAAAGGAAGGGCGGGCAGCAGAATTTTCAGGGAGGAGGGGAAAAAAAATGCTTTTCAAAAACGGAGTTCCTTAAGAAGGTTGTTAGGGTAGGGCACTTAACAACTCTGTAATGGATGAACTTTCTAGTTTCCAGGTTGGGAATGAAGTGAGTGGGAGACAAAGAGTTTGCTCCGCTGGTTGCCAACGACTTGTGAACAACTAGCCCTTCGTCAAGTCAGAGGCCCGTCGAGGTCCTTCTTGGTCGTGCATTTGATGCCCTGTGCAAAGGTGCACCCAGCAGGGTCCACCCGGGGCCGGCAAGCCAGTCGGCACTCTGCTCGCCAAGCTCTGCGCCTTACTCAGCGAGGAGGAAGCACCTTTTTGCAACTGGATGCCCGTTTTCAGTTGCACGGAGCTACTGCAGGTGCTAGCGGCTGCCCTGTGCCGAGACAAAGGTTTGCCCGGTTCACCTTTGCCCTTCAGACCCACGCCATTTTACACATCAGGCAACGTAGTTATGTTGGATGTCCTGGATTTGAGTACCTGCTGGGTAGAGCCTTACACAAGCTTCTAAGTGATTTGTTGCTTTACTTTCTCCAGTGGGGACAATGACAACAGCCACGCCTGCCCCTGTCTCCTTATCGCTGCTATGAAGCCCCAGCCAGAATCTCATCATGTTTCTTTCTTCAACGTGTCCAAGAACGTCTTCCCCAGAGCGACCCTTCTGTCAACGTCACAGTCTTCCTCTTCTTTTAGGTTCAAGGTAAAGGAAGGCGTAAAGAATCCAAGTTCAATGATGTGCTAAGTGACGAAGGACCACGGGTCCACTTTAATGGGACGGCTTCCATTTCCCAGGCAGATCGCACGCTTTCGTGCGCCTCGGTTCCAACCGCCCTCACGCACCTTCTGGTCACTTCCCCAGTGTCTTGTGGTGCGCCTCCCTTCCGTTAAGCAGCTCCATTGCTGGCTTCTCTGAGGCAGCGAATCAAACCCCACATTGGCTCACTTCCCCTGCCAGACTGCTGGGGTACGGATTCCCGGCCAAGAGCAGAAGAGCTGGCGGCCCGATACCTCTTCCAGCGTCGGCTTGGCCAGGGCGACGCCGGAACAATTGGTCCTGTTGCCTTCTGAGATGACAATTAATTAGCGCGGTGGGAACAAGGGGCGGCCTATCCAGGGAGCTGAGCCTTTGCCCTTCTGAGCAGAGCCAGCGTCTGCATCATACGTTCCACTGGGGATGGCTCTCACCACCCCTCACCCCCTGAAGACCGTCGAGCGGGGACCCAGGGATGGAAGGCGTTACGAGGACGTCTTTGGTGGGGGGAAAAAGGAAAAGGAAAGAATACTGGTAACATTAAACATCCAACTCAGAACCGGAGATAAATATCCAGCAGGGAAACGCAATGATGTGTTAGAGGACACAGCATTCTAGACAAAATAAAGGCAAAAAGGACAAGTGTTTCATTGAGAAGCGCCTCAGAGTGTGGCATGAAGAAGAATGTGTGGTGACAAGGAATCCAGCCCCATTGAGGAAAATCTGAGCTTAGTGACAACATCCTCAGCAGGCTTTATTAGGCACTCGTCCCAAGCGCATTGCTCAACATGCTGTGAGTGAGAACGCATGAGTCACAGGATAGCACCCCTCTGACTCGAGCTGACAGCAAAGGACATCATTTATTTAGCTGTAGGAGAGGATCACGGATGACTCTCAAGGGCTTCCCAGAAAGGAGCATAAGATCTCATTGCAGGGATGGGTGAATTAAAACAGGACTCCCAAAACAAGCATCCTAAAACTAGTTGTAAAGAATTATTTAGAAATAATGCATAATCATTTACAGAAGATGTAAATGTACGCTTCTAAGTGTTCCACGGTTCCTAAGCTACAGGTGAAGCCTTGATCCTGTGGTGGGGTTTCCGTCAGTGGCCACGTAGTCTAAAACAAGCCCTGGTTGAACTTCGACCCCATGGATTCCCCACCTGCTGGTTCTTCCAGTTTCCTTTCCCAGCCAGACTGAACTACAATAGTCATCCATGCTGGCTTTTCCACCTATTCCCCTGGCCTCTGAGTTCTCAGCCTGTTAGGATTTACCTGCTACCTCCACTGCTCCAATGAAAGTGTGCTGGTCAAGATATCAAATCCAATGGGCCTTTTTCAGTATTTGCTCATACTTAACCACTCTGTCCAAAATTGTGCTCTTCTCTGATTTTCTGATACTACTCTCTCCTTTTTTGTAATAGCAGTAGTGCCCAACCTTGCCGCTAAGCTGGTCACCTGAGTCCCGGGTCAGTACTTCCAAATATGTCTGCTGGACACTTCACCTGATGTCTACAGGCATGTTCTATCCCCAAATGTTCCAGACAACACCTCATCTGCTTCCCCAAACTCCCAAAGCCGGTCTTCCTCCTGTTTCTCTGTCAGTTAATGGCACTCCATTTACCAAGTCACCTAAGCCAGAAACTGGACAACCTCGGCTCCTCCCTGCCTCCTGAATCCCCCACATCTAATCAGTATTATTAGTATTATTCAGCCTATTCTTACCCATCTCTCAAAGTGTCTCTCTCCTCTCCAATCTCCACTTTCACTGCCTTGGGTCTGGGCCTCATCCTCTCCTACCTGGACCACAGCAACAGCTTTTAAACCCATCTTCCTGTATTCGGGAAAGCTCTTTTGAATCCGTTCCCTACGCTGCTATCAGATGATCCCTCCTGAACACGAATCCAGTCATATTACTCACCTGCTTAAAATTCCCCAGTGGCTCCCCACGTTCTACAGGACAGAGCATTTGCAAAGTGAATCCCGTAGAACTTCCTGGTCTCCTCACCTCCCATTCTACACCTTTAATCTTGGCTGAGGGGGTTTCCTTTCAGCTCCCCAAGCCTAGACAGCCTAATATTGCCATGCCTTCTCCCCACCCCCCACCTCTCTCTCCTTCTCCCTCTCTCCTCCTCTGGGTTCTCCTTGCCTTGCATGCCATGGATCCATTCTTAAAAGCTGTGACTTGTCCTTCACGATATAACTTAAATGCCTCCTTTGCTATGAGGCCTCTCCTGACACTCTCCGTGGCCACTTTCAGGCCGTCAGTCTTGTCTCTTTCCCCTCTGAGCAAATGTGGGTCTCCATCCCCGTCTGTCACACACAGCGTCTAAGTGTATCCTGGCAACAGAGACCACCACCTTTCCTTTTTCTCCTCCTCCAAAGCTCCCAACCAAAGGGCTCAGCGCCTTAGAAACGATCAATGAGTGCTTACTGGAAAACAACAGAAGAAGTCACTCTTTCCTAGACCTTGACAGGAAATCCCTTCATTCCACGCAAACCTTCGCTTGGGAAACACACACATACGTATTTATTTCACCCAACAAGGGCATTTCTAAGGTGGGGAACGAGGAGCACAGTTGTACAGCTTGCCTAAAATCTAAGAGGCAAGGATTCAGAGGTTCGGGTTTTTAGGTAATAGACTTGTTTTTCCCTCAGTTAATTAACAAAAAGTCTCTATAATGAAACCTCCCTCAAAACAGGATGCATATGGTATAGGTCATGTTTCCTCCTCCCACTCCGTAATTTTAAATGCTCAATGATAAGTCTTCTGATTGTATCATTACTTGGGTATGGTCGGTCTTTTTGTACGCAGAGCCAACATCTGTGATTCCCTAAGAAAGTGTACTGGACTTAGGTCATTCTTACCCTTACAGAGGTCATTAAAAGGGACCCAAATTCAGAGGGACAGGTAGAGAACATCAAGCCAGTCTTAACATTACTGTTCTCATTATTCTTTTGTTTCATTCTCCGAAGTTTATTATGTGCCTCTTGCCCTAATAGCCGTGTTCCTGTGTGGTCCCCTCCTGTCAGTCTCCAACTTGGTAACCCCCACCCTCTGCAGTCCTGTCCCACCCAGGAGGTTAGTACAAATGCTGGTAGACACATATGGTGGGAAGCTTGCTCTGCCCACTTTAATTGCGCCCCTCCTTCTGCCTGCTACACTTACTCTCCACTCCATGACTTTTCAGCTCCATGCAACGTCTACCCCTGTAAACCGAACCCACATCTCCCCCTCAATGTATTGTTGCGGAGGAACGTTATTTTTTTTGGCTTAGGAGCCTTTCTCTTCCAGCTCTGGGTGCAAATCAGCAAAGATTCCTGTTCTTATCAACCGAGTGCTTAAGTAAACAGAGTAGGTGCCAGAGTCAATAGGATATAGAAAATGAGATTTTGCTGAAGATTATTTGCAATGGGGCTCTACTGCTGACAGAGAATCAGGAATTCACACTGTGAAAGGGGCAGGGGCCAGAACTTCACAAGGGGGGGCAGGGCTGGTTTGCCGGCTCCAAGGTGGTCAGGTAAGGTCTGCGTTCTTGGTTAACGGGGCTGCTTCCTCCGCTCACGGGAAGAATGCCCCGGTCTGGATGCACCGAGAAGAAAACGTTCCACTCAGTCCCACCCGGATTTCCAGGGATTCCCAGCGTCCACTGCGCCACCACCCCGATTCGCCCGCATTTGCAGGGATTCCCAGCGTCCACTGGGCCACCGCACCGCTTTGCCCACTTTAGGCAGTGCCTCCCTTGCCCGGGCTCAGCCTTGGCACAAGTGCTTTGGCAGAGCGGGAAGGAGAGGGGACGAAGTGAAATGTGCCAGGGCTAGAAGAACCCTGGCAAGTGCGATTTGCCACCCCATGCTGCCCGGGGAGGCCTGGGAACCCTGTGCTCACGGAACAGGGCGTGCTACCCCCAGCCCTCACGCCCAACGCCAGTAGCAGGACTCAAACAGCTGCCTCTTCCAGCCCTTCCCTGCAATGGGAATTTGCACCTTCCCTCCCGTGCGCGCGTGTTATCTCCAGGGGGTTGTGACTCGGCTCCCTGCCCGGGGTTCTTTCACTCTGTCCCTCCAAACACAGCATTGCTGCTCAGGTAGCTCAATATCTGATGAGGAAAACTCACAGTTTTACGTTTGCAATCACACCCCTGGCCTTGTATTTACAAATTATTCTTTCTCTAAGGAGCGGAAAGAGCTTGCTTGCCTCAATCACTTGTCAGTGCTTTGATGGCAAGGCAGAGTGGGGAAAGTGACACGAAAGGTTGAAGAATTTATATGGTGGCAGTCAGTGGTCATGCTCTCAAAACCGTGGCTCCTGCCACCCCCACCTTTCAGCATGCACAGATATAAAGACGACTTGCCGGCAGGCCGTGTATTTTCCCTTTTCTCTTTCTATAAGCACTAATGATGTTTTAGAGAAGGAAAAGAGAGAGATGAACGTGTGTAAGAATTGTTAACAACCGAACTCTGCCAACAGGAAGAAAGTCTTTAGGAGGCTATACTGCGTATCACTTCTCTGCTTCAGTGGAGAAACAAAGAACATTCGTCGTAGCAGTCAGAAGTCAGATGTGAGCTGGAGTTATCCTACAGTGTGACTCTGAGCGTATTTTAAACTTCTTCGTTCCTTATGTGAAAATGAGGCCGGGGGTGGTTACCTCAAAGGGACGCTATGAGAATTGTGTGTGGAAAATGGGCATAAATGGTAATAACAGAGCACAAGGCACATGGTTAGCAAGGTTAGCCGTTGTTGTTGCTGTTGTTTACCCCACTGGACGAATAGCAGATCCTGTCTTCAGCAACTGTGGGCACGACATTTTATTTACAAAACCATTTACCATGAGAGCAACCCAGGACACCATTCTCTTGACCAAGACCTTGACGGTCGTTCTGGCAGTACAGATGGACCCAAAGAGACACAGTAATCCTAGATTTTGCATCAAGCCCTAAGAAGTCTTAATCAACTGGCAGTTTGAAAAACAAACCTATCATACACACAACCATGAGTCACAGACAGAGACATGCTGGCTATAATACGGAACAGCACACAGAGGCTACTCCTGAGTGTCCTATTATTCCATTAAATTTCAATTTAAGATCTTCATGAAATTACGACCAAAAACCAAAGGCTCTCTTTCATTAGAAAAAAGCAATTACCTTATATCCACCCTGTCCCATTTCTAAGACTCTTTCCACTATTACGTAAACCACCTTAATGAATTTCAGAATGCCTTCAGGCAAAAGGACAGAGCTTGATAAAATCTGTTGATATGCTAATGACAGGTCATTGCTATAGAAAAAAAATGAGGTAGGGGGTTCAAACTATTTTTGGACCTAAATTAGAAAAATCTCTTTCTGACTTTTATCCTGCAACCCAAATATAGAGCAACTATTTCATATGGGTCACATGTTTCCCTTGCATCCTGTATATTTTTATAACTCTAAAATGTGGACCCATAAGTACACAGTATAGGGGACTGTTGAGTTAGCATTTGCAAAAGTTTTCAGTTTGTTTTTTTAGCCCACAGATTAATGAACTTAAAAGACTATTAAAGAGGCAATGGCCAAAGAACACGGTCTCAGGCGAAGTAAGAACTGATCAAGTTCAAGGTTAGATATAATACAACTGACCACCCTCACTTACCTCTTAGGAAAGGTAAGTCACATCAGCTTTGATGTGTGCTATGGAAACTGTCATGAAATGTTCAAAAGAAATGAAATCAGGGAGGATCCATCACGTGGCCAGACGAAACACAGGTTAAGTGTCAGTGACGTGCATGCTCAAGGAGTTATCTGTTCATTCAGTGCTTCAGGTTTGGTTTGCTCATGCTTACTCTTTCTTTTTAAATGGCCCCTGAAGCCAGAAACAAATCAGCAAGACAGGAAAATGTCCTGTTTTTCTCTGCCCTGGACTGTCCTATTCATTCATGAACAAATATCTGAATGCCTTTTAAGGAGACAAGACCAAGGCAAGAATTCATGCAGTCATATGATCAGAGTTCTTTTGGAGCAGGGCACGTAATACAATCCGTAGGGGCTAATTTATAGGTTGGCACAGTATGCAGGTAATGGTATTGATCCTGCTTTTCTGTTAGGAGACTATTAATTATAATGGGTAAGAGTTGCTCACTTAGAAGTTCAGTATTCTGTGTGGAACAGATAAGTTTAGTTTATTTAAAAAAAAACAACTTATATTTTCAAAGAGCAAATAACCAGTCTTTCTGGGAAATAGATGCTTGAAAAAAAGAGGAAAAGAGAATGTTTGATAAAGCTCTGCAAACAAGTTTACTGGTTACTGTCTCTGTCCCAGAAATTGCTTCAGTGACATGATATGAAAGGACCATTGTGTCCCTATCCCAGCCCCAAAGAAATTACACAGACTTGTATCCTAAGAATGGTCAGACGGCAACTTAGTGATTTACCTGAAATTTATCTGAAAACATAAATGGAAATGTAGAAGGAAAACAAGAAGAGATATGAAAATGGGTACAATGGGAGGGGCAGGAAAAATTAGGCAAGAAAGCAAAAGTAATCAGGGGATTAAAGCATAGGGAACCTTGTTAAAGTTTAATGAATAGGTGCTTTTTTTTTTTGTAAAAATTTCCCTTTCATGAGAAATAAAAATCAATAAAAGTGAACTAAAGCATCTGTACCTTCTTGGCTGAGATGTAATATGCTATGTTTTATTTATTTTTTTAAATGTTTTATTTATTTTTGAGACAGAGTGAGACAGAGCATGAACGGGGGAGGGTTAGAGAGAGAGGGAGACACAGAATCCGAAACAGGCTCCAGGCTCCAAGCTGTCAGCATAGAGCCCGACGTGGGGCTCGAACTCACAAACCGCAAGATCATGACCTGAGCTGAAGTCGGTCGCTCAACCAACTGAGCCACCCAGGCGCCCCAATAAGCTATGTTTTAAATCAAAGTCCCCAAAGGGGCACCTAAGTGGCTCAGTCGGTTAAGCATCCGACTCTTGGTGTCAGCTCAGGTCATGATCTCATGGTTCCTGAGTTCAGGCCCCACATCAGGCTCTGCGCTGACAGCATGGAGCCTGCCTGGGATACTCTCTCTCCCTCTCTCTCTCTCTCTCTCTCTGCCCCTCCTCAGCTCTCTGTGTCTCTCAAAATAAATAAACTTACAAAAATTTAAATCAAAGTCCCCAAAGAATGATTTTCTAGGTTTATATTTTGAGGATACTGGTGTACCTACAAAACTAGCTCAATATCTTATCTTTGTTTCCTCTTTGTTGGCTGAAATGAAGCTTATTTTGTATGCAAACATAGAATATATCCATCATTAGAATAAAAAGCCCACAGTTAAATATGCAGAAAAAAATAAGATTACCCACAGCAGGAAAACAAATGTCATCACTGGTAATGTTAATCTATTAAAACACTTTAAGGGCAAAGATACTGAGATTTAATTTCCTAATCAAAGTCAATTCCACTACCTATCAATAAAAACGCAATGAAATGAACTCTAACGAGAAGTCTTGTGTCACTTGCTGTAAATGTCATGACTGGCTATGATACAAGAACTTAAAAAAAAAAAAAAAAAGAAAGAAAAGAAAAAAACGTGAACCGATCAGATGCCTCTACTGACATTTGATGAATGCATTAAACACAGGAAAACATTTACTTCAATTCTTATATTTAACACCTGCTTTGGTCCAAATACACATAGGTAAACCTTCTAGTCAAAGGAATGAGAACGTAACACAAGCTGTCACTAAATTCTGGCATAGGTCCTGGCTCATGGGCTTTGCTCACCGAATAGCTGTTGAATGAATAAACAATCTAAATGTGATTTGAATTCGCTTTGTATTTTGGCATGTGTGTAATGTCAGCTTCTCAGCAAAAGGCATTTCTGGGCCCACTCAAGTATTTTCGTTTTCTGTCTCGTGTGGGCCAAAGCTAGGATTTACAAATAGGGTTTACCCTAGAGTGAAACCTCCACCTCTGGAGAAATCAAAGGGGTGTCTAGAGTCTTAGCTTTGGGACTTCAGACTCAGCCTCTCCCTATGAAAGCCAACCAAGTGCCACACCCAGAGGAGGGGAGATGAACCTTTCATATACAAATGATCGGTGTTGCACACAGAAAGAATTGGGGAACCTGGGGAGGGGCACCTCGGTGGTTATGCGTCTGACTCTTGATTTTGGCTCAGGTCATGATCTCGAGGTCTTGAGATCAAGTGCTGCATTAGGCTCCATGCTCAGTGTGGAACCTGCTTAAGATTTTCTCCCTTTCCCTCTCCCTCTGCCCCTCTGCCTTACTCATGCACTCTCTCTCAAAAAAACAAAACAAAACAAAACAAAACCAAAAAAACTGGGGAATTTAGAAATACATATATTTCTGTAAGAAGAAGTGTGTGTGTGTGTGTGTGTGTGTGTGTGTGAACTACTACTAACAAGTAATTAACTGGATTAGCACAATCTTTTAACAAACTGGAAACTAGGATTTTCTCTGGAGTGAGTGAATACTGTCAGTAGTCCATACACAAATAATTTACAGTTGGCAACACATCACATCTAAGTGATTATTTTCTGATGGAGAACACCTTAAGGAAGCTGGACTTTACCCTGGACCTCCACTGAGATGATAGGTGAAGATCAGAAACACGAATTAAACTTTCAATATGATTATGGCAAGGATGGAAAGGGCAAAGAAAGATTGTCAAAATTAAGAGGACTTCTTTATATAACCACTTAAAAATTATTTTTATGATATATACTCAGTACTTTCTAAGTGGGTCTGCTCACCAGGCAATTAAAAATTATTCCTGGAATAGTCAGGCTGTGTCACGTTTAAGCCTTTGTTACTTTTTCATGCTTTTACCTTCAAAACCAATAACATGAAATAAACAAGGGATTGAAACATGGCCTCTTAGCCAGCAGTTCTTGTACATATCTGTTCATGTTGAGAGGGGACTTTGTGAAGAGGGTGGAAATAATCTTGCAATCAAGAGGTGATAGTACCATCTCGGTGGTCCACCCCTCTTCCAAATTCCCTATGGTTCTAAGCTTTCTCCTCCAGCATCATGGAAAACCAGAGCCCGTCTTCCTGGTAATGTGATCACCTCCACTTCTAAAGCCACAGAAAAGCCGAGGACTTAAGCAGGGCAGCTAAGCAAGGCAGTAAAGTGAAATTCAGACCCTTCCAGGTTCAAGGGGGGTGGAAAACCCAAACACGGAGTTGGCTGGGTTCTCTTCATCACTGTTGGCACTTTCTTTACCAAACATGGAAGTCTGTGTTGTGAAATTCAATCCCTTCCCACAGGCGTCTAGAACTTGACCTACATCTTGTAGCTTTGTGAGATTAGTGGTGTACAGGTCCCCGAAATACCATTTTTAACCATATCACACTCCTTGTCCAGATCTTTGTTTAACCTGCAGGGATCCAGGTCCTGTGTAGCACACACTATATTCCAATCCAAGGACTGGAAGGGAGGGAGGGAGGGAGGAAGGGAGGTGGCGGGAGGGACCTACCTAAATTCCTGTCCTGAAAGCTAATGTCTGGTAATAACACAAGGAAAGAACTTTATACTTTTTTTTTTTTTTAAGGCCATATTATTTTCTGATGTCTCACTTCATGAAAAAAAAAAAAAGCAATTTATAGGTAAAGCATGTTGAGAAGGCAATAAAGGGTTTTTTCTTTTTTCCAATTTTGAATTTAGGTTACATGTTTCACATAGTATTAGACTTCTTTTGATTTCCTTACAAACTCCCCCAAAGCTTTTTTAAACAGAGCTGTCAGCTCTGTTTGTTCCAGTGTCTGATTTACAAAGAGCCCATGGATGAGAACAAGTACCACATCTGAAAAGTTGCTGCAGCATTTCCACTGCAATCCTTTTGAACCCATGAGTAGGAACCTGCCCTTCCTGTTTTCCAGAATTTCTCTCTCCTTCCCCCCCGCCCCAATTCTGGCGAGTGGCACACGGGGTCAACTGAGATTCGGGGGGAGGGATGGTTTTCAGCTCTGGTCCAATCATGGAACTTAGGCCCCAGGCCCAAGAGTCACGTGGACTCTGTGTTTCCTTCTCCAGCACTGGGACTCTCATTCTAGAGACACATAACCTGGGCCGTGTGACCTGGGAGGCCTTTTCCACACCGTAACACAGCCTGCTCCACTTGAGGACCATGGCTCAAGTCCACGGGAATGAAGAAATAAAAGCAGCTAGGCTGTTGGGCTATTCCAAATCAGTCCCCTTGGCCACGTGGATGGACTGCCTCCGCCTTCTTTTCACCACTAAACCAAAGGTAGGTGTCCTCACTTCTCACCGTTCCCTAATCCCCCTCTCTCAATCTTCTCCTCTCAGTGGGCAGCCGCCATGGCTATTTGAGAGACCTCCAAGGCCTACCTGTGGGCCTTATCTCTGTTCATCCTCCTGTCTAGTCTCTGACACCATTAGTCACCTCTTCCTTCTCAAAACTGCTGGCTGGTTCTCTGCCACACCGTCTACCCATACCTCTTTGACCACACCCTGTCCTTTGGCTGAGCCCTGTGGACAATCATTCCCCCAGAACTCTATGCCTAGCCCACTATTCTTGTCTTCACCCTTCACCATCGCGACCACGGGAGCTGTGGCTATCACGTGCATGTAGGTAAGGCAGGCATCTCACTTCTCCAGCCCACACCCTCTGCAAAGCTCCTGAGCCTACCCTACAATGACCCACGGAGCATTTTTACTCCTCCAACCCCGTAAGGGCTGTGAGGACCTCAAGTCAATGAACTGGCCTCCTGACTTTCCTGTTTCTGTGACTTCCATTCCACTTTGGGCATCACCATTCCAGCTATAAATCTCAGCTTCTTGGACTGCTCTTGCTCCTTTGCCCTGAATGCCAACCACAGTAGCAGAGTTCTGCCTGTTTCTTCCAAAAGTCTCCCTGTGTGGACATCCGTAGTTTCATGGCACCTGTGTAAGTGCCCACCCCTGCTAAAATACCAGCTCTCAGAAGACGTCTTCTCCAGTCCTCTTTGAACACAAGGCCTCTCTTCTTGCCATTAGTATTCTGTAACACAACTGTGACATTTGACATATTCCTTGTGAACAACAACAAAATGAAATTCAGAAACTAAGAGCTAAAGAAGGTAAAAACTTATAGTATATGCAGGAGAATTATCCTAATCATTCCCTTCATAGATCTGGTCGCTTTGCTTTCCCTATAGAAGAAGGTGGATGTGAATTAATAATAAATTTAATAATTTCATTAAATCAATCCACACTTCAATCCATTTATCTGTTTGGCTACATTTTGTTTAATAAAAAAAAAAAAAAAACAAATCGAGCTCACTAAGTCATCAGTATGCAACTTGAAAACATGATTTGAAAAATCACCTCCATTTGAGTGATTTGAAATCTTTGTCTTAAGGAAGCAATAGTTGCCCTTCAACTTAAAGATATCAACTCAAGGGGCACCTGGGTGGCTCAGTTGGTTAAGCATCCGACTTGGGCTCAGGTCATGATCTCGCAGTTCATGGGTTCAAGCCCTGTGTCGGGCTCTGTGCTGACAGCTTGGAGCCAGGATCCTGCTTCAGATTCGGTGTCTCCCTCTCTGCCCTGCTCGCACACTGTCTCTCTCTCTCTCTCTCTCTCTCTCTCTCTCTCTCAAATATAAGTAAACATTTAAAAAATTAAAATAAAAAAGATATCAACTTGAAACCTCATCAACTGTAAGTTCTAGAGTTATAATAACATTTGAAGGTCAAGAAAATTAGCTCCATTCAGGATGTTCATGTGTTTGTAGATTTGGGCACTTTTTCAATGGGAGGCAAGATTTTTAAGAGTTATTTGAAGGGACCATCAGGCAGGCAGTGGCCATACAGAATGCAATGAAGTATGAGACCTTCTGTGTAGGATGAAGAGTAACCACATGAACCTACCTTGCAGCTATTCTGGGTCTTTAAAGAGTGAGGCTCTCATGGGGCCTCGACAAACCACTTGTGAGCTAGCAAAATTATAACTTTCTTAAAAATTTTGTTTTAATGCTTGTTTGTTTTTGAGAGAGAGGGAGAGACAGAGCATGAACAGGGGAGGAGCAGAGAGATAGGGAGACAGAATCAGAAGCAGGCTCCAGGCTCCGAGCTGTCAGCATAGAGCCCGACGTGGAGCTCCAACTCACAAGCCGCGAGATCATGACCTGAGCTGAAGCCGGACGCTTAACCAACTGAGCCACCCAGGCACCCCAAAATTATAACTTTCTATGCTGCATGTATTGAAGTATGTAGTGGTAAAAAACCAAAACAAAACAAAACAAATCTGCTTGAGCAAAGAAAAAAAAAATCCCTACCAAAATCAAAGCTATACTTTATCCTCTATATTAGGAGGGCTGCAAGAGAAATGATTCAGTTAAGTGTGGTCGCATGCAAGAAATTTCAAAGGAGGCTGACTTGCTGTTGTTCCACAGTTATAAAGGAGCCGTAACATATTCCTAGACAGTGATTTCGTATCTAGGTGGCCTGGGAGCGGAATCGGCATTCGTCAGTAGCACAGCCCATGGCCCGCAGGCACCTGCCAGCCGGCTGTGGCTGTGGGAGGGTTAGCCCGGCCTCACAGCTGGTTTGGGAGTGAAGGGAACTTTGCTGGTTATCTGGTCTCTAAGCACTCCCTCAATCCTCGTGTTCAGATAGCCCACCTCTCTGACTGGTTTCCCGGCAGGCAGTGGGCGAGGGAGGTGGCTCATAGGTGTTATCACTAATACGGCCAACGACCTGGAAAAGCAGGTGTTACTCTCCCCGATCTACAGACAGGGAAACAAAGTCTGGGAGAAGGTAAGCAGTGCGCCCAAGACCAGGGAATAAAGACTGCCTTGTCATGGCCAGGGTTCTCAATGGAGAGACAAGGCGACGGCTCCCCCAGGAGGTACTCTGGCTGCTCCAATGATTATGGGTGCTACTGTAACCGAGTGGGGGGGGGGGAGGGGACCAGAACTGTTTAATGTTCTGTAACACACTGGACAGTCCTCACCTAAGGAAGCATCGTCCTGGCCCATGTGCAAGAGTGCCCCACCAAGAATGCTGCACCATGACGCCACTGGACTTTGAAGACAGAAACCGCCTCGAGACGGTTTCTCAGCCATGAGTGTCAGCCTGAGGCCAAAACTTCCAGGAACACTGGTGTCTAAGTGAACGTCCATGAGCCTTTTCTTAATAAACACCATGTCGCTGACAAAAGATGGACCCATTTAAAGACTTAACTAAATACTTGAGGATAAAAGGGAAATCGTGCGCGGTTGAAACCTGAAACCAAACTGTACAGCTTCTGCAAACCCAGCTTCTCGTCTCCATCACTGTGGCTCAAAAAACCACACCAAGACAATCTTCTGGAAGTCAGGGCCTAGGAAACCTGCAGTTCTTATGTGGGATGGCTTCAGCGTGCCCCTTTTGGTCCCCTCTCATCCCTTCTCCCCTGCTCCCCGTACACATCACACCACGTCAACAGCGTCCCTGTGCCCTCTGGCTTTCAGCAGGTTCAGTCAATGGGGGACCCTGGCAGGAGACTTCCATGTGCGGTTACCTCGACCTAGATGTGCTCCAAACTGATGTCCATGGCTCTGCTGAAGGTAACGAATCACATGATTTACTCTTGTGTACCAGGCAGAAGAATGCCCGCTCCCCCTCGACCGGCCGACACACAAAGATATTGATGTCCTACTCCCCAGAACCCGTGACTATGTTACCACACAAGGCAAAAGGAAAGTAAGCTTGCAAATGAAATTATTAAGGTTGCTAAGCAGTTGACCTTAAAATACGGAGATTATCCTGGATTATCTGGGTGGGTCTAACGGAATTATAAGGGTCCTTAAAAGTGAAAGAGGGAGAAAGAAGACGTCACAATGATGTCATGTGAGAAGGACCTAACTCATTGCTGCTGGCTCTGGAGGTGGAGGAAGGGGCCACAAGCCAAGGAATGCAGGAGATTCTGAGGCTGGGAAAGGCGAGAAAAGATTTCCCCTAGAACTGCCAGAAAGGAGAGCAGCCCTGCTGGCACCTTGACTTTGGCCCATAAAACCCATCTCAGACTTCTCACCTCCAGAAGCCTTGTGTTGTTTGAAGCCACTGGTTTAGTGGTGCTTTGTTTTAGCAGCAACTGGAAACTAATGCCCTCCTTTCAGATTATGGTAACCATGCATTCTCCGCTCAGGCAGAGATCACTGAATCTCCTGGGTGGTTCCTATCCACACCTTTGTAGACAGCCTTTTCATGAATACACCCAACTCCACCCATTTTGACTGTGCCCTTGTTGGAACCCGGAGGCCTCTATTCCTGCCTTTTCTCCTGCTAAAAGAAAATCAGTCCCTTTTCACTTTTAGCTCCAAATGGAGCCAAATTTATTAAAACCCAGAACTCTTCTCCCTTTTCAGTGATCTATGAATTTATTTCTCTTGGCAAACGGCTCACTTTGCTGTGCTGTAATTCCTCCTCTGCCTAAAGGGTCACTGGGCCAACCAGCAGGTCACAAGTCAGTATCAAGTCGGTCCAAAATGATGACGTCTGGCACACACTTTTTAAAAAATATCATTTCAAGAAACTGCCTATAGTTTAAAATATTACAAGGATCAAAGGGTCCTCCTCCTTTTCTTACCCGTGCATTTTTTTGTGAAGCTACTAAACTTATATATAAGAAAGCTATTTGCTTCATATAATCTGTGGCTCAAACTTCAGGCACTTTCTGACTACATCAGATGTCAGCCTTGGTTAGGAAATTGTTATTTCAGGATAGCCCAATTAGACATTGTAAATACCAAGCAGCTAAGTCCTTGGAGCTCTATGTGTAGAAGGCAGCATTGCCAACCACATAAAACATGGAAGATGGAGGTTGACAGATGGCTAGGTGGTCAATGGGCAGGCGCAAGGGGTATCCTGGGAACAAAGCCCAACCACAAGGTACCCTGAGTTCTAAGCTAAGCTCTGCCAGTCACTGGCTCCGTGTTCTCTTGGCAAATCAGCTTTTTCTCTGGACATCAGCTTTCTCCCATCCATTATAAAACTGGATCACTTTTAATAACACTCCAGCCCTCATGTTCTAGGAGTCTATGAAATACAGGGTTTGAAAGTGCTACAAGATGCTATTCCAAAGTTAGGTAAGATGATTGTAACCAACCTTAGCAACGCTCATCCATTAATTCCTTCAGACAACAGTACTGAAGAGAGCTCTGTGTCAAGCACTATTTTAGGTGCCAGGAATAAAAGGACGCATAAGATACCTACCCCTGCCCCTGAAGAACTTAATTATTTTGAAGGGCAATATTTATTAAATTATTAAAGTTGCTATATTAGAAGTTTACATGGGGTTTGACGGGGTCACAGATCAGGGCTTTTGATTCTAATATTCCTGGACAGAGAGGCTTGATCAATTCTGCTTTCTTAATAATTATTTGCCAGTAGCCAGCGAAACAAAGTATGGTGGTTAGAAACAAAAATAAAATAAAACCAGATCATCACAGACAAAATGGTTAGCTGTGAGCTGTGATATTTTATCGATCTTTACTGGTTGCCATGGCTGAGCAAACTGTCAAATGATCAGTTGTATATACTAACTGTATCCATGAACAAAATAATCCAATCCACAGTACTTCTCTAGAAATTAAAAAAAAGAAATTTTACACAGTGGCTTCTTGGTTGTACACAGCAAATGAAGTATAAAAGGAGTATAAAAATGAAAAGTGAGTGTTCTAAAATGGAAATTAAGCATCCCTTTTTTGAGTTAGGAATATAAGCTCAGAAATTTGAGAATACAAAATTGGGTCCAGAGTTTGCCTATATTAAAACAAAAACTTTTTAAATAGAGGCGTATAAGGTTATCTCTTTTTATTAAAAGATGGGCAGTCCAGAATTTATTATCGTCTGAAGTTAATGAATACACAGCCCTCGACAAAATATATTCATGCTTTGCATCTCAAAGATGCAAATTAAAAGATGTCTCCACATTGGATTTTGAAACAGATAGCTACTGAGCTCGAAAACACCTCCCAGTTGAAAACAAAGCTCCCTTGGGAAGACACAGCGTCCTCTGAAAACCTTTCTTAACCCCTCAGCTGTCTAGACATCAGCCTTTATCACTGTCCGCAGACCCCATTCCAAGGCCCAGCTCAAAACGGACCTTTTCCGTAAAACCTTGTCTGAGCATCCCAGGTGACTAGGAGCCATACACTCAACAGTGATGGTCTCTGTCACTCAGAGGGGCCTCTCTACAAGCAAGGGCTTTTTCTGGTTGCTGGCTAAACTACACATTTGTATTCCCTCAACTCAACTGAAAATCTCAGAGATGCCAAAACACGAGATTCCAAAATTCCTTGCATCACGAACACCTGTTGTGCTTGTCTAAACTACTTCCAATGTATGTTATTTTGCTCCTTGTAAACCGTTTAAAATCCTCCTTGGGGGTGTGCCTGAGTGGCTCAGTTGGTTGAGCATCTGACTTTTGATTTTGACTCAGGTCACGATCTCATGTTTCCTGGGACTGAGCCCCATGTCAGGCTCTGCACTGACAGCGAGGGGCCTGCTTGGGATTCTCGCTCTCTCCCTCTCTCTCTCTGCCCCTACTCTGCTTGTGCTTGCTCTCTCAAAATAAATAAATAAACATAAAACAAGACAGAAAGAATTAAAATCCTCCTTGGATCAAGGCCAAGTATAAAGAAATAAAGAATCCCTGATAAGGACACAAGGTCTTAATAAAACATTATTAAGTGAATGACTGATTTAAAATGTTGCAATCAGGGGCACCTGGGTGGGTCAGTTAAGCGTCCAACTCTGGATTTTGGCTCAGGTTATGATCGCATGGTTCGTGAGTTCCAGCCCCGCATCAGGCTCTGCGCTACCAGTGTGGCGCCTGCTTGGGATCCTCTCTCCCTCTCCCCCTCTCGCTGCCTCTCCCCGCACCCCCCACTCTCAAAATAAATAAGTAAACTTAAAAATATACTGCAATCAAGTCAACATATGTTGAAACTGTATACTCATCTGAAACAAACCCCGAAGTGTGTGAGCAGAGTGAAGTCAAGCAGCAGAAGGGCATCTTTTGGGCTCAAACCCGTGGTGTGAGTCCATCTCCAGGTGGCCCTCCTGAGGACAGAAGCAGTTTTCCTTTGTGAAAGTGAGGGAAAGTGACAATAACTGGGTATGGAAGCAGCACATGCAAGAATATGCATTGAGGTAACTAATCCTGATTCTAAACTGCAGTCTTTTCTATGAATTACAGTTGCATCCCTGTGAGAACTGGCTCATCCAGTCCATCTTATTCCTAAACATGGTATTATGGAAGATGACCAGACACAGGTCTACAGGAACATGCAGGAATAAATAAAGCCTTTCAAACATCCCATCGCCATTCAGCCCCTGCAGAAGGATTCAAGTAGGCGATGGGTACATGTCACTATCAACTGGGACCGATAATTTAGTTTTGTGATGCCAATCTACGTAAAATCTACCAGCCCTCAAACATCTTGATACAGGCAATTTTGCTTGAGGGAAGTCCACTGTCATGGGTTACCATACCCTGACCTCTTCTCTTGTCAGGGATGCAACAAGGAGAATCATTAGCGTATCTTATTATGTACTTCTTTTAATTATATATCATAGTACATAATATATAAATATACAATATCTATGAATATCACTTAATGATAAAAACAGCAGCAAATTATATTACTAAACCAATTCAGTATCAGGACAGTTCTATGGTTATAGTTTTCAAAATAACTCCAAACTCCATCCAAACCAAGTATTTATGATGTTCATGGGTCACCTATTTTTTTACACCTGCAATAATGCTTCGCAAATAGTCAACCCTCATTGGAATAAACCAAATTTTATGAATTACGAATCTGAGGCTACTTAATGATTCGTGGCCCAGTTTGATTAACAGACCTACCTTTAATAAGGAAGCAGTTTATTAAGTTTCTTCTTAAATGATATCTCCCATAATCAGCTTTAAATATACAATTTAACTATGAGAAATATGAATGCTAAATACCAGGAGACAAGCTGTATTTACTGACCTAGTCTATATATTTCATATTATAAACAATATTGTTTCCAACTGTCTCCCCACTGTCCTTGTCAGTATTTATTGACATAAAATTTTATTTTTAAATAAACTAATCATGTAAGTAGTCATTCTATCATCATTCTGGTAGAAAAACAACACGAAGAATTGACATTCAGGAGAGGAAATTCAGTTGTATAATTTGTAGGACAAGCCTGATTTAATGAAGTCAGAATATTATATTTTCTACTCTTCAATGTTAAGCCATTTTCTGTCACAGTGGAAAGAACGAGTTCCAACCGTAAGTGCTTCAGGAAAAAACATCAGAGGAAGAATGATAAAATTAACAGATCATAGTCGCCAGGGTTTATCACAGCATTTCGGGGACATATAAAATATGTGTGAAAGATGACTGGATGTATAGAAGCCTAATTACTTGGGTCAAGAAGCCTAAATAAGTGTAATCAACTTATGAGGAATTTTGCATTACCCCCTCTTGGAATAATTTAGTTACCGGAATTGTTAAACAACTGTATCTGTTACATATAAATGTAGAGAATGGGGCAGGAATTAAATCTTGTTAAATACGGACATCATTACCTTGCTGAAACATTCCTATCTGCTCTCAAATGCTTCTAGGATAAGACCCAAACTTCACCGGACAGCCTATAAAATGCTCCTTAATTTGGCTACTTCCTACCTATATAATTTTATGAACCACTACCCCTCACCAGGGCCGCCATTCACCCTCCTCTGAGGGGTCTTACTGCCCTGCCTGTGCTCACACCTACCCCCTTCCTGGCATGCCCTCTCCATTCCCCACCACTCAAGGGCTGACACAAAGTCCCCCTCTGCCACCAGGGCTGGTAGATTTTACCTAGATTGGCATCACAAAACTAAATTATCGGTCCCAGTTGATAGTGACATGTACCCATCGCCTACTTGAATCCTTCTGCAGGGGTTTAATGGTTATGGGATGTTTGAAAGGCTTAATTTACTCCTAATTGACTTTCTAGTTAGATAGAGAGTAAAAAAATATATAATTTTATTATTTCTATGTATATAAAGATCGATCCTGTTCTAAGTAGGGTCCTGATAGTAGAGACTTTGCCTTTGAGATCTCTGAATCCCCTGCAGTCACAGCTAGGACAGGATAAATAATTGCTCCCATTCATCACTTGGGTCTTTTCAGTAACTTTTGAAGGTAGCATGCTGATATGACAGCTTTTAAGACTATGGTAAAAAATGATCTTCTGGGTCAAGAAGGCTAATGGAGAGCTTAATCAGCTAATGGAGAATTTCTGCACAGTTTCCTTTGGGGATAATATAGGTATGTGATATTGACAAACACATATGTTACATACAGATAGGGTTAGAGGCAGCAGTCTGAAACGTATATTTAGAACATCAGAGAAAATCTGATGCCTGTTTTAATCACTACATTTCTACCTACCAAAGGCATAGGCTTTACCCAACCTTAACACCTCAAGCTGTACACTTCAAATGGGCACATTTTTTAAAATACTTTTTAATGTCTATTTTTGAGAGAGAGAGAGAGAGAGAGAGAGAGAGAGAGAGAGAGAGAGAGAAAGCACGAGTGCAAGTGGGGGAGGGGCAGAGACGGCAAGAAGGAGACACAGAATCCAAAGCAGGATCTAGGCTCTGAGCTGAAGTTGGCTGCTTAACTGAGCCACCCAGTTGCCCCTCAAATGGGCACATTTTATTAAATGTAAATTATAACTCAAAGTCAAGTTTTAACAGAATTTCTTAAAGCTTAGTTTTCACTCCTTACAACATATACTACACACTATATGTTCTATATGGTACCTAAAAAAAAACAAAAAGTAGTCTGACAATTCAGTTTTCTTTTTCCTTGTGATACCCTTCTATTTTCTTAAGATATGCCCTGTAGGTTCTCCAGAAAAGAATTACAACCTTTTACCCAGAACTGGCCTCTTCCTAAATTGCAACAATGACTCACTCCCGGGATTATGCTTAGAGATGAGAGAAGCCAGCCCAGTGACCTGATGTTCAGATGACATGGGTTAAATGTAGAGATCAGAAAAGTTACTCTCAAAACACCCAGAGTGGCTTAAATTTCTCCTTGCTTCTCTAAAGCGTAAATGGGGCTTTTGGGGTTTTCTCTGGCGGTGGAGGGGTATATATGGGGAAGGGGATGTGTTCTGAAATCAGAAAAGTCTTCCTATGGTGGGTTATTCTGATCCCTTCTGTTTTCTTCAAAGGCAAGGTAGAGAAATGATGCTTCTTGGTGGTGTCGCCTCTCTGATCCTCACCCTGCATCACTCTCAAGTCCCCAGATGGAGTGATAAAGATGCGTCACTTGTTTAAAGTGTAGTATAAAAATATCGCTCTTTTCTGATCTATAACAGAACTGCAGAGTTTTACTACCTGAGTGGACAAAAGTGAAACCTAGGATTCTTTAACATCAGAAACCAGAAGCCATAAGAGAAAAAGTACTCTGATAGGACAGTATGAGATTTTCTGATGATCTGCGCCAACGGTGAATTTCTCCAGGGTGTGTGTGTGTGTTTGTGTATGTGTTTGTGTATGTGTATGTGTGTGTGTGTTTGTGTAAGGTTGGGGGCACATGCAAGGGGCCAGAGAGAAGAACGAAAGTGTGGATAAAATGATGTGTGCTCTACATTATTATCTCATATGTGCTGAATTTTAAGTTTTATTTTATTCCAGGGCTGATAAGGAATGCATTTTAGTAGGTTCCTCTAAAGCAAACAGACATCATGAGCATCCCAAAATTTTCTGAAGGGCAAATTATTACTTATCAAATTCTTATAACTTCCTACTATATTATATATTACTCTCAGTATTTCTTGAGCATCCACTCAACACTGAGCTAGGCAATCAGAACTACATGAAATATAGTGCAAATGCACCATGGTTTGATTATAAAGTCCGTACTGACGATAAAGATCATGTGATTAAAATTACTTGTGAAAATTCCTAAAGTCACCATCCCGTTACCCTTAAACTACGATGCTCTGAGTTCTCAGAAGCTTTTAAAAGCCGAAACAATAGGGGCGCATGGGTGGCTCAGCTGGATGAGCATCCGACTCTTGATTTCGGCCCAGGTCACAATCCCAGGGCTGTGCGATCGAGCCTCGCGCTGAGCTCTGCACCGAACGTGGAGCCTGCTTAAGTTTTTTCTCTCTCACTCTCTCCCTCTCCCCCCTTCTTGTGCTCTAAAATAAAAAAGTTTTTTTAAAAAAAGCCAAAACAGTAATTTCTTTTGTTTCTCTTACCACATCAACTGTGTCTTTCCCTTCCCTAGAGCAATGGAAGGCAAGGTTTAGCTTCAGAGGAGGCACTAGGTGTGAGCTCAATTCCCCACAGGCTAAATGTGCACGCGACACAGCTCTGTTGTGTAAGAAACGGCTCATACTACAAACATGTATTTCACATGTGTTACAGATTACAAAGCACATTTTAACACACTTTAGCAAATTAAGTTCTTGACCACAAAGTTGTGTGAAGGGCGTGGAAGAAATTACCCTCCATTTCACCGATGGGGACACCGAAGCCCAGAGAAATGGAGACAAAATCCAAGGTCACACACATCAAGGCTGTCAGCATTTCTGATCCTGGTCCTGTGCCTTCTATAGTATACCAGTCTCTGTATATGTACCACCCAGACACAGAAAAGGGGCTTATGTGTACACAGAAAACAACACAATCCACCCAAAGGTTGCACAACCTGACAGCTCTCTCTCCCAGGGGTAAGGACTAATGAGAAAAGAAGAACAGAAAATCCAAGGTGGAATCTGGCAGAAGAAAGATCTGGCTTAGAGGAAAGTAAGAGGATAATTCCAGGTCATGAGAATGTTCCCACAAAGGTACCAGAGGGAAGGAACAGCAAGCAAATTTGCCTCGCTGGAAGGAGGCACGTACTGGAGAGCATAGTAGAATATGGCTTTGTATTCCTCTCTTGGGGTCTAAGCCTGAGGATGTTACAACACTCAAACACCCACATAGCTGAAGGTAGCTGAAGAAGAGAAACAGAAGTACAGTAACAGTGGTAAGCAGATATTTGCAGCACAATGCAGTATCTGTGTATTTCACATGCAAGATACAAGAGCTGATACCTACTTGTGCTTGGGTACTAAAAGGAAATGAACCTTATTGTATTTATTATCCTTTTTTTGAGACTTGACTTTACCTCCAAGGGAAATAAATGCTTATGTATTCTCTAACAGGGCTAATGGCAGAGAGGTCTATTTATTTTATATGTATTTGCAGTGCTCTCATGACTTGAAAATTTCCCCCCAAATGAAAGCATATGCAGGAACCAAATCACTGAGCTGCTCTTCTCTCACTGCACATAATGCATTTAGCAATTTATTGGCCGGTGGTTTTGTGTCGGTGGCATTTCCTGAGCCATAACAATAAGGAAGGGGTGAGAAGGGCCAGGAGGACGGAGCCGGGGAAGATGAAATGATGTCTGGAGGAAGACAATGAGAGGCAGCAACAAATACTGTTTCTGAGCTCAGGTGGTAAGGAAGATGCGATGTGTCCCAAAGCAGCTGTGTGCCGAGGTGTTCAACAAATTAAGGACATAAAACATCTACTATGTTTGTGTTCAGATTTCATGACCAGAGGTGGTTCTCATTAATGTATGGACTAAAGCCTTCGATCATTCATCTTCCTGAAGTTCACAGGCAACAGCCAGGCTGCAACAGGTACCTCACACAGTGTACTGGGCTCAGACTTGCCTTGGGTATGTCTATAAAGATTAAACGAGTCTGTCTTCCTGGACCTACTTCCCTTCTCTGGAACCTTCTACTGCTTCTGGCCTGAGCTTGAACTCAGGGCAGTTACCCTGGATCCAAGGTACTCTATCTTCCATCCCCCCTCCTATCACCAATCCCATCTCAATCTCTTCCAACCTTAACCCACTAGCCCAGGGATGTGCAGATAAAACTAGATACCAGGACCTTCAAAAGAAAGGAAATGGTCATTTTAAGGAGTCGAGATAGTCTCTGGGGCGGGGGGCTTTTGCCACGTCCCCCAAGCCCATGAACTTTGGTAACCACCATTTCTAATTTACATGCAAGGGTGGCTAGACGAAGCAACCCATCTGAAGTTTAAAGTTCAGTGTGATTCATTTGACCCAAGCTTACTGAAAACCAAATTCTCTGCTTAGGCTCGAGTAAACAGCAAAGGGGGGAAAAAACCAAGAAAGTGTTATCATTGCTTCTGATAACTAATGCCGGTCATACCGCTCAAATTTGAAAAAGGTCAGCTGGTTACCTAATATCCTAGACCCACCTCCATTTGTGTTGGAAATTAAATCCTCTGCACGGTCTCTGTGAACGTCTTCAGTCAAAAGGGCAAGGGGTTATGTTAGCCCACATCTTGCTGTTAGAATAAGTATAAATGCAAATATAATTTAACTTTTTACCAGGCTCAGAAACAATCAGCTATGCTAACTATCCCCAAACAAGGCAGGAGCCGACAGCCAGGCAGACAAGCTATTGGGTTGAGAGCCTGAGCATTCGCTGGAGGCCAGTCCATCTACTCATCTACTAATTACTTTATGGATATGCTTCCCGCAAACAGGATCTCCACGGAGCTCTCGGGGATGGGGAAATGCCTTGGAAAATGGCCACTTTCACAGATCAGAGCCAAGTTTAATGCCAATAAAGAGCCTCAGAAGATGAGCTCATAAACCAGTGACCCTTTCCTTGGTAATTAGAAGGAGAATCACAGAAGCCACAATGCTGAAGGCATCACTTTACACTTCAATCACGCAGACAACGGGAACCTCTCAGGGTGAGTGACAGAACAGGAAGGCCACGCTAGACAGCGGAGCTCATGGAAGCCCAAGAAAATAAAATAAGAACCCCACCCCCCATCTACCCACCCGCTGTCCACACCGTAATCAGACCAACTAGTTTAGCTTGCCATCGCTATTTTTCATGTGTAGTTTGGGCAGGGGGGTGGGGGTATGGAAGGGGGGAAGGAGGGAGTGGCTGAAAAGACAGAGAAAGAGAAGAAAGAAAGAAACCCATGCACGAAGAGGTGGCAGGTATGCAGAATTTCCCAAAACAGCCACTACATACCATCCAAACGATTTCCCACCATACCCACATACCACCAGGATTATTATTCACTTATTTTTAAGACACCTTGCCCACGAAAATCAAATCCCACAGGCCATATACACCTTTCAATAAACATAAAGTAGAACTAGTGATTTTTTTATTTTTATTATTATTTTTTTAACGTTTTTCATTTATTTTTGAGACAGGGAGAGACAGAGCATGAACAGGGGAGGGTCAGAAAGAGGGGGACACAGAATCCGAAACAGGCTCCCGGCTCCGAGCTGTCAGCACAGAGCCCGATGCAGGGCTCAAACTCACGGACCGCGAGATCGTGACCTGAGCCGAAGTCGGCCGCTCGACCGACTGAGCCACCCAGGCGCCCCTAGTGATTTTTTTCATAGCCCCCGAAACGTAAAGAGGACGGACATGGGACCCCAGAGGGGACCCTGGAGAGCACAGGCACAGAGGTCAGAGTGCAGTACCCACCCCACCCCCCCACCCCGCCCCCAGCAAATGCCAGGACGGATGCAGACAAAGCTGGTGTTCCTAAGGGCAGCCACAGGAACCACCCACCGCAGAGGTGGGCTTCTCAGGCAGGCCGGTTGTTAACTTCGAAGCATCAACCTCAGGCCATCCGGGTGACCTTAGGTGAGTTACTTCATCACTATGTTCCGGAGGGGCCACAAACCTCTCTTTCACAGTGGTTGCAGTGAGCAAATAAAATACTAGAGCACTTAGTTCTTCGGCTCAATAAAAGGTACCTGCTGTAGTTGTTGCTGCTGTTGTTTTAACTCTGAAATGAGGATAAGCAAACACAGCTCCTAGTAAGGATTGCCTGAAACCCACTGCTCCCAGCTAATGATGTTTTTTAAAAAAATTTTTAATGTTTATTTTATTTTTGAGAGAGAGACAGAGTGTGAGTATGGGAGGGGCAGAGAGAGAGAGACAGACAGACAGACAGACAGACAGACAGACAGAGAGACAGACATAGAATCAAAAGCAGGCTCCAGGCTCTGGGCTGTCAGCACAGAGCCCAAAGAGAAGCTCAAACCCATGAACCGAGAGATCCTGACCTGAGCCGAAGTTGGATGCTTAACTGTCTGAGCCACCCAGGCGCCCCTTCAGCTAGTGATTATTAAGGGATTTGCTTACTAGGTGCCAGGCATTATTCTAAGCACTGAGCGTTAATTCTCACCTGATCCTCATCTCTTTTGAGTCTTCCAATAACTCTGTAAGGTAAGTATTATTAGAATCCCTATTTTACAGAAGAAAGTGGGACTTGCCCTAGGTCATTCAGTAATAAATCAGTGCGCTAGCTTCCACTCTAACCCCCGTGAAAGCACTAAAAACTGGAAAACACTATAAAAGCAATACCCTCAGCTTGACTTTCACGACCTCTTAACCACAAAAGAGAACCTTAAAAGGCCAAGTAGAGTTACTGAGGAAAAATCAATCACAGTAGATTTTTATGTCTATTGCATGATTAAATTAAGTGTAATAAATCCTTTGAACAAAATGTGTTTTCAAGATACTAGCCAAGAAACTTACACTTGGGAAGCACTTGCAACTAACCATTTTCAATAGTGACGCTCCCAAGAATGATGAGAAAGTCCTATAAATGGACAGGTAGATGCAATGACCCCGTAACATTTTTCTAATACTGCTTCTAATTTTGGTCTTGCAGGCCAGCTCTCTCCAAAGATTATGTGGTAGCTATTCAAATATTCTGTACTGTCATATAATTGGTTTATATTCCCTATTCCATTTCATAGAGACTGCCATTATGAGCATTATTATTGTCACCATCTTTTCATGAAATATGTTTTAGCATGATGAATACCAAGTATGACAATCTCAGTAACAGAAAAAGCTCCTCCAGCATCCCGTGTGACAATGAGTGTTCGTACAAGCCCATCGGTTCTTTTCAAGGGACACCTGAGATTTGGAGCTGAACTGCTAGCTGACAAATGAATATATGTTCAAGTCTAGATTCTGTACGTTTGTTGGGACCCTGGTATTGTTTTTTCAGTTATGGGACTCTGCCAAGTGGAAAGAATCACAGGTGGATAATACACGTTTGTCCTCCTCAAATGAAGCTTGTGATTTGAGGAGAGGGGTGATACAATTAAAGTAACGTGCTTTGATGAAACATTTTCATATAAAACTATTAGGATCCCATTTTGTACTTAAAACAATCAAACAGGAGCACACATTTTCCTTGAGACGGGGCGGAAAACGGGCTCACACCACCCTGCAAACAATGCAGCCCCTTCTGGGCTGCGACTTCTTGCTGTCGTAACAATTCTTATTTACTGTGCTGTAGTTCCCCGTCTATGACCTCCAATATCGTGCTCCGAGCACTCCCCTCCCTGAAGGTCTGCGGCATTTTCAGTCCATTCTACCGAGGAAAATGGAACTTTCAAACCCTCTCCCACTTACTAGTGCTTCCCCACTTGACCTGTACATCACCCATTTAATGGACGTGTCCTTCTTTGCCACGAGCCTGGGTGCCCCATCAAGACATAAGCAGAGGTCTCATTTTTCCCTCTCACCTCAGTACCTCGCCCATTTTCAGAACATGGTGCTATGATCAATGAGTATTTGTTGAACGAATGACTGCTTTTGTTTGGTCCCTACCTTGTTTGCTAGTTCCCAGGAGTATTACGTGAACCCAGTTCTGACTCTCTGGTGGGAATTACAGGAAGCAGTGGAGGAATTATCATTACTTTTTTTAGAAACCCTTCCAAATATAAAAAAACACAATTCAACTCAAAATGTTTAAATTCGATCTAGGGAAGATGGCAGGGTAATAGCCGAAAGTGGGGGAGAAAGAAAGGCTGGGAAAGCTACAACCTTTTCACTCAGGACAGGCGAGGTCTGGATGTCACCCTTGTGCCTTACAAGGCTATGTGGCTCGGCCAATGCAGTCTTCATGGGCTGGGCTCTTTGTCTCTAGAATGGGGATCATAGCATCTACTACAGATGATTTGGGGGATTTAAATTATGGCACACATACCGGGCCATAAAATGCACCGAATATGTTGGCTTCCTTGGCCTTCCTAGGGCCACTTTTCAACTTCTAATTATCTGAGTTAAAGAAATTGTGATAGGGGCGCCTGGGTGGCGCAGTCGGTTAAGCGTCCGACTTCAGCCAGGTCACGATCTCGCGGTCCGTGAGTTCGAGCCCCGCGTCAGGCTCTGGGCTGATGGCTCGGAGCCTGGAGCCTGTTTCCGATTCTGTGTCTCCCTCTCTCTCCGCCCCTCCCCCGTTCATGCTCTGTCTCTCTCTGTCCCAAAAAAATAAATAAACGTTGAAAAAAAAAAAAAAAGAAATTGTGATAAACAAGCTCCCAGGGCAGTGGGGGGGGGGGGGGGGGGCGCGCCGGTGTGGAAGGAGAGGGTATATAAAAACTAAAATCTATTACGGTGCTATTAAGCAAAACATTTGAAAGACGGAAATTATAAAGTTTATAAGAGAATTTGAATAATCTTTTCGAGATGAACAAAGTGATGAGTCTGAAAAGTAATGACAAATGAAGAACATCTGAAAAATGAGGACAAGATCACAGTTTTAACTGAAATTCTAAAATGCGTACTTTTCCTTTTTTCTGCAGCAAGTTATCCTTACACTGTTCTTACTGGAACAGTAAGAATGTTGGATTGTGCTTACTGGACATAAGCCTCTGGGTATTATCTGCTTTGACTGAGTGGACAGGCAAATTCTAGCACTGACGATTATTTTCTTGACAACCACTCAGTATCTATTTGTGGACAAGGCCTCAAATATTTTTTTAAATTATACATAATGCCTTCATTGATTAAAAAAAAAAAGTCTTCTTGCAAAGTAGCCACAGAAAGGCAAATCTGATAGGGAGATTTAACAGAAAGATTCAGGTTGTGTCTATAAACAAATCAGGCCAGATCTGAAAAATCTCATCTGTTCAGTTCACTGAGGCTGAGCTCAAATTCTGCACTTTGGTTTCAGCTGAATCCTGCTGGGCTTCAAAGATTCCAGTGAGATGTGTATTCCTGGCCTCATCTGGTTGTTGTGATGCATGCACTGCGTTTTCTTCCAAGGACAATACACGGTTTTGTAATTCGAGTAGCGCCCAAGCATGCCCCCCAGCACATTAACAAGCAGAAAATTGACTGGCACCTCAAGGAAAGGTGAGAAGAAATTATCTCGTAATTGATGGTATTTGGAAGTGTGTTTATCAGTCAGTCCTTCTAATGAACAAGGAAGCTGGATGGAAGCACAGGGGCCCTGGAAGAGGCCGGCCGTGGGAAAGACAGACCACACCTCCATGGACCGGGCTCACAGCAACACCAGTGGCTACTTCACACAAGCTTGTCCTGGAACGGCCTGTGCCTCAGTTGCCTCCACTGTAAAATGGGAGAGTTGAGAAAGATGTCCTGGCTGCTCCTTTTGTACACAGGGATTCATACTCGTTTTCATGTTCCACTGAACTCCAAACGGACCCATTTCTATGGTTTCTCACATCGTTTTGATTGCCACCGTCAGGCCTAGACATTTCACGGTGCCATATTTTTTCACTTTAGAAAATCTACTCCATTAATTTCATGGTATCCTAAATTCTATTTCACTGACTGTGAAAAAGAATTGGCATTCATCACGGAGAGTTTTTTGTGCCTTCTGGAATCAATGCATTTTCCACTCATTGACCCCCTATGGACCCAGGTATGCACTGAAAGTGCTTTATATTTTTCATTGCATGAAAAGCACATGCTTCCCAGAGTCCGCATGACAGGCCCGCAGCTCAAGACAGTGCTCTAGAGGACCACAAACAAGGTAGGAATGGGAGGCTAAACGCATTCGGGGTTTGTATATTTGGGTGTAATAACAGCTCCCCACCAGGCCTGGGTCAGCATGTGCCGGATCCCTCCCTCCTGCAAAGGTCTTCGCCTGTATGTCAGCGTCCCAGTGAGGCCAACGCCTTCCTTGATTCTGTACATCATGTCCCATCCCCCTTACCCCATTCTGTTCCCATAACGCTGGTCATCTTCGAACATGCTATAAATTATTACATCATTTATTTTCTGCTCCTGACACACACCTACACCTACTCACGCTACCATATCAGCTGTGCAAGGAAGAGCAGGAAGGGCTATCTGGTTTGTTCCCTGAGGTAGCCCAAGCACCCAGAACACTACATGCCACATGGGAGGGGCTCAAAATCTCTTCGGTGAATAACCTGTGTCCCTTCAGCTGATTATTTTTTAACAGATGGAATAGTTGGCTGACCCTTTCAGTCACAGCCTGTTTTCTGCCAATTTATTGTCTTCCATCGAGTTTTTATGGACACTAACCAAGGATGTACAGAGAATTCATACTCTGAGAATGGCTGCTGAGTCGATCAGCTACCAAAATTATTGTAAATAGTTAGGAACGTATTGCCATGTCTTTACACATACTTTCATGCCAAAAAGAACTTGCTGAGACATGTGTCGATCTAAGGTTGTTTTCCCTTTCCCCAAGTGCTACACAAAACGGAAAAGTGATATACAAAATGGGGAAGGAAAAATGCTGTTCCAGATCTATGTATTTAAGTGATCTAAACTGAATCCAGCATCCTAAAAGAAGTAAGCCATCCTGGAGAGCAAAATGACAAAATTCTGACCTAGCAAATAAAAATCATTCCTAGGAATTTATCTAAAGGCTACAATCAGGGGTGCCTGGGTGGTGCAGTCGGTTAAGCGTCCGACTTCAGCCAGGTCACGATCTCGCGGTCCGTGAGTTCGAGCCCCGCGTCGGGCTCTGGGCTGATGGCTCAGAGCCTGGAGCCTGTTTCCGATTCTGTGTCTCCCTCTCTCTCTGCCCCTCCCCCGTTCATGCTCTGTCTCTCTCTGTCCCAAAAATAAATAAACGTTAAAGGCTACAATCAAGCAAGAGTGAAAGGTTTTCAAAAAATTCATCACCGCGTTGCTTGTATTAGTGAACGACTAAAAAAAACAGTCAAATGTCTAGCAGTCTGAATTGATTACACAAGCTGTTTACAGCTATACAATGGGAAACTACACAGCCACTAATAAAGGGCTACAAAAGATGGTCAAATGACATGGACAGGCATTCACAACGAGGTTACTGAAAATAATGTACTGAGATCCAATAATGTACTGAGATCTCTTTGTAAGAGAAAGGAAAGGGAAAAACATAAGAGAAAAAGACTCGGAGCGATATATTCCACAGAGATGCATGATAAGCCCAATGGGAAGTGACACTTGATTGAAATTTTTCTTTTCTTCCCCCCGTTTGTATTTTCTAAGTATTTTCGTACTAAAGAACAACTATTTTTAAAGTGCCCATGAGCAGATGAAATGCATAAGAACAGGATACTGATTCAGAGTGAAACTAAGCATTTAACTCACCATGTTCACTCCAGTAAGTCTGCTGTTCCTCTCGTACATATGCATCAAAGGCACACTTAACAGGGTTAGCACCCTTGTGAGGAAAAAGCAAATTCTTGGAATCCAAACGTAAACATTTCAGTTCATAGCTTATTAACCCAAGAAACTATCTTATGAGAACAGAAGTGATTAGTAAAATCAATTCAGAGGTTTAGGTGACTGGGAAAACATAGCAACGGGAAACAGAAGGGGACATGGTTTTCCCATCTGAATCCCATCAGTTAACGGAAATGTACTTAATACCCCCATCCACCCACCTCTCAGTATAAACAATGCAGTCTTTACCCTGTTTCCACAGTGTGTCTCCAGCCTCTGCCACTGGCCGGAAGTGAAACCGTGCTATATAAGGGAGCCTCAGGGCCATTTCAGCAGCATCTAAAACATCCAGGACATTCCATTCACCTGACTTCTCTCTCATTGCCTGCTTCACAGAGAAGAAGCGAAGCTCCTCCGGGTAGGTGGAGGAAGGGTGGCTCCTTGCCACAGAGACAAAGAAAGTGCTGGTTCTTCTCCGTGTTTGGGTTTTAATACACTTGATTCTGCCTAGCGTTTCTGGATCACCCGTGAACCTGGTTATGAAGAGTCTTTAGTCTCTGAGGAAAAGTCACTCCCTTCCATGCTATCATACCCATACCTCTGCCACCTCAACTTACACCAGTCCCAAACTGCTCAAATTCCTGCTCCCTGACTACTCCCCACCGTAATAATTATGATCATTTCTGACTAGAAACGACGAAGCTTAACACTGTCACGGGCTCTCAAATTCTCAAGACTCTGGTGTCTCAGGAAAATGGGTTTAGCTGAAGATAACATGATGTCTTTGATCTACCAACATGCTTTCAAACGTGGAGGAAGACTTCCCGGAAGACAGATAAAAATCTCTGAATGGACGGCTGCTCTTGATGAGAAATGAATCCGTGCACCAAATGGCCACAGAGACAGCAGCCCAAGAACATGCTCCAAGCTACTAACACTTCTGTAGCTTCAGAAACACTCTCTGGGTAGAACTGCGGGAGAGAAAAAAAAAAATATATATATATATATATATATTTTTTTTTTTTTTCCCCTCTGTTAAGTTGTGTAGGTGATTCCTCTTGCACTTGCTTCTGGCAAGT
The DNA here is from genome assembly GCF_007474595.2 of Lynx canadensis. Taxonomy (NCBI): domain Eukaryota; kingdom Metazoa; phylum Chordata; class Mammalia; order Carnivora; family Felidae; genus Lynx; species Lynx canadensis. The sequence continues at coordinate 19,346,191 of NC_044315.2, forward strand.
TCCTACGGGGGTGTGAAGCCTTCTTCTCCTCCATCTGCCTGGAGAGCTAGCAGCCTCTAATCAATGTGCTGGCCATTTTGCTCAGTGTCTCCATTCTGCTGTTATTTCAGAGGAAGAGAAAAGGCAAGCAATTATGCAACCAAAAGGGGGCTTATTTGAAGCAGGGGGAGGCATAAAGCACGAAAGGTAACCATGAATGAAGCAAGCTCCAACAAAAGTGAAGCTCTCCAGAATGCTGAATAAGGAGGTAGGAATCTCAGTTCTGCCTGGTTGCAAAGACTAGAACTGTCTGGAGGATATGTTCTCTGCCCTAACCCTACTGTGAACCCCCAAACTGTGGCCAAAACTCTAGCCTATACCTCCTGCTGTCAATTGGTGCTCTTAGGGAAGCTCATCCTTTCCCAGTTAGGGCAGGTTGGCGGGCACACTGGTCTCCCGCTAATACACCCCAAATTTCTGTCAGCATTCCCTGAACTGTCAAAGTCTCCTGTAACTAGGGAAGGGCCACTGCCCTGAGGGCACTATGAGTTAAGAAACTTGTCAGAAATCAGCAATCCCTAGCAGGGGTCAGGGTTCAGAGAGGGAAATTTTGAGGAGGAAGTACTATTCTCTTGAACCTTTGCACTACAGTTCTTGAATGAACCGAACAACAACCATGAAAATTCTTCAAAAAGGAAGCCAGGAATGGTCACTGTAACACTGGCTACCATTTCTCTAACCCTGGTTCTGTTTTCTTTAAAGGCAGAAGATGCAGTTCATTTCGATTTTCTAAGCTGTTCAGAGAACAAAAAACATGGCAGCCACTCCCAGGAAGGGAGAAAGTTTTTTAAATGGGAGGAATTCAATACACCCATCTGTCAAGGTTTCTTACTCTTGACTCAGCCCTCTGAAGGATGTACACTTTAATACCACACTGAGGTGGACCTTGTCACGGAGGAGTGGCAGGCGTTTTACAATCAGGGTGTTTATTGACAACAATGAGATGCTGTTGTGTTCCACAGTGAAAGATAAAAGCAACATTTCCAAAACCCTAATTTTGAAGATTTGGCCCTCTCCCCATCTTCTTGTCATGTAGCTAACCACACTACTGACAGGAGAGAGTCCCTGTTCTCTGGGTACAGTGTCTCTGGACTCTGAGCCTGCTTACATCAGAATCACCTGAAGGGCTTGTGAAAAAAGACTCCTGGGCCCCACTGCCAATGTTCCTGACCCAGTTCCATCCCCAATGGGGCCTGAGAATTTGCATTCCTAACAAAGTGATGCTGATGCTTATGGTCCTGGGACCCTGATTGCAGAACCACTACTCTGGTACAATTTAAAAAAAAAATTTAATGTTTATTTATTTTTTAGAGAGAGAGAGAGAGAGAGAGAGACAGAACAAGTGAGCAGGGGAGGGGCAGAGAGAGAGGCAAACACAGAATCTGAAGCAGGCTCCAGGCTCTAAGCTGTCAGCACAGAGCCCGACGCAGGGCTCGAACCCACAAGCTGTGAAATTATGACTTGAGCCGAAGTCAGACACCTAACCGACTGAGCCACCCAGGCACCCCTACTCTGGTGCAATTTTAAAAAACGTTGGGTCCACCTAACTTACCCATGTGCCATCCAAGTGGTCTTGGCAAGAAATACACTCAAGCACCTACTCCTCACTCTGCCCAGAGATACATTTGGTCCCTGAATTCCAGTACCTGACATTAAGTAAAGTTTCATTATTGTCCACTACTTCCTTCCTACATGCAACCTCTGAGCCAGAAGCACACCGATGTTTTAGGGGGAGATACAGCCTGGAATCACAAAAGCTGATGGGAGGAGTATGTCCCTCCCATTCCTCATCCTCTTTCTTCAACCAAGCCTTCATAGCTTTAGATCCCTCAGGACACATAAGGTAAAAGCTTGGGGCACCTGGGTAGCTCAGTCAGTTGAGCATCAGACTTCAGCACAGGTCACGATCTAACAGCTCATGGGTTCGAGCCCTGCGTTGGACTCTGTGCTGACAGCTCAGAGCCTGGAACTTCCATCAGATTCTCTCTCCGTCTCTTTCTGACCCTCCCCAACTCACGCACTGTCTTCTCATTCCAATGTAAATAAACATTAAAAAAAGAAACTATTAAGAAAAAAGTCAAAGCTTTTTAACAGATTTTGATTCAAATCTTTCCTTACCATTATCAGTGGTTAATTCTTGGACAAGTTTATTACCTCTGAGCCTCAATTTCCATGTCTACAACACTGAGCTAATGATATTTATATCCTGGGACTCTGTGCAAAGTACCTAGCACTTGTCTTGGCATATGTCAAGCCTGCAGTGATGATGGAGGCCATTTGACTTTTCCTTTTTGTGGAAGCAGCAGGCATCATGGAGAAAAGCACGGATACCAGACAATCCTGGACTGAAATGGAAGTAGAGCTCCAGTACTCATGAGTTATCAGATCTTGGGAAAACCTATGAACTTCTCAAAGCCTGAACTATAAGATGAAGAAAATAGTGGTACCTACCTGTTGGATTTCTAAAGACTAAATCAGACTACAGAGACCCCTGGCCCATTACAAGTTAAGGGTTATTACTGTTACGATAATCGAAGGGTTGGCATGGACTTTAGAGGTATTTTTATTTTTTTTTTTTATTTTTTTTTTCAACGTTTATTTATTTTTGGGACAGAGAGAGACAGAGCATGAACGGGGGAGGGGCAGAGAGAGAGGGAGACACAGAATCGGAAACAGGCTCCAGGCTCTGAGCCATCAGCCCAGAGCCCGACGTGGGGCTCGAACTCCCGGACCGCGAGATCGTGACCTGGCTGAAGTCGGACGCTTAACCGACTGTGCCACCCAGGCGCCCCCTTTAGAGGTATTTTTAGTCCCACATCTTTTTACAACTAAGAAAACTGGAGCTCAGGGAAATGAATGGATGTGCCCATGGTCTTGGCCTTTTCGAACCTGCCAGAGCTCATACCCATGAGCACATTGACACAACTCCAGTTCTGCTCATTCTCAGGAAGGCAGCATGCTCACAGAAGCGGGAACGCCAAATAAGCCAGGCACACGGCAAAATTAAGATAGAGAAGAAAACAAAATCCCAAGAACCAACTGGAATTCCAAGGGAGCACTGCTGAAAAGGGTTCTTGGTACGTTTAATAAATTATTTTCTTAATTTTAATAAATTATTTTTCTTATTTTAGAGGAAGAGAAGAGAAAAGAAACAAGCAACAGGGTCTCCCCTCCTCCACATAACTTCCTTGAGGGTTAAGCTGTGTTTTAGTAACTGAGTTTGGAAAGACAGAAAAAACACAAAAAGTGAAAATTAGATTTTTTAATTTTCCTAGGAACGATGATATTCTACATTTATAGCCCACATACACTGCCCTTTGCCTTTAGGATACTGAAAATACTAGTCCTCAAATGTAAGGTTATTGTCTCACTAGGGATAGAAAAGAGATGCCTTGTTTTCAGACTCACTAAAATCATTCATGATTTTGGACAACTTACATTTCCCTAAAACTGATTTTTTAAAAAGAGAGGGAAAAGACACCATCTAGGAAGGGAGAGAAAAAGAAAAGTTGAGGATTGTAATACTGTGATTTATAATATATATTTGGCCTTCTCGATTCCTGGCATACAGCTCTTAAAACTCTTGGAATTTCCTAAACGATAAGAACAGTAAAGGTGAGAGTCTTCTGTTACTCATAACAAGCCCCTTTCAAGCACATCAGAGTTTATGTTAATGAGTGATTTTTGGAAAACCCCCAGATAATCACAGGATGGGGGCTGGTTGCTAAGGAAACCAACCGTATGTTTAAAGGACTGGAACTTCCAGCCCCCCAATTTAATCAATCATCAATGGCCAATAATTTAATCCACTGTGCCTACAAAATGAAGCCTCCACAAAAATCTCTCGAGTAGAGGCTTTAAGGACTTCCAGACCGGGGAGCACATGGAGGTGCCAGGGGAGTAGCATCCCCGGACAGAGCATGAGAACACTGTGTCCTTCCACATCCCTGCCATATGCATCCCTTCGATCTGGCTCTTCCTGACTTACATCCTTTTAAAATAAGCCGGTAATCTCATAAGCAAACTTCTCTCTGTGTTCTGTGAGCCACTCTAGCAATATGTCAAACCAGAGGAAGGGGTTGTGAAAACCTCTGCTTTATAGCCAGTGGGGCAGAAGCCCAAAGAACCACCCAGATTTGTGACTGGTATCTGAAGTGGGGTGTGGAAGGGCGGTCTTGTGAGACTGAACCTTAACCTGCACAGGCCTGACATTAACTACAGGTAGACCGTGTCACAACTTTTTTTTTAAATATTTCTTTTTTTTCTCCCCCATTTTTTATTTTAGAAAAAGAGAGAGAGCACGTACGTGCAGGTAGATGGAGTGAGAGAATGTTAAGCAGGCTCCAAGCTCAGCATGGAGACTGATGCAGGACTCGATCCCACGACCTTGGGATCATCACCTGAGCCAAAATCAAGAGTCAGATGCTCAACCGACTGAACCATCCCGGCACCCCAACAGTGTCATAATTAGACTGGACTGTAGGACATCCAGCTGGTGCCACAGAATTGCTCAGTACGGGGGGCGGGGGGAAGCCCTCCTATTTGGTGGTGAGAGGTACCAAGCAGAATATAAAGAAGAAAAATAGGAGTTTTTCCTTTAAGGATAAAGAGAAAAAGTGTTATTATCTTGACAATATGTCTTTTGTTGAAACTAGACTCACATTCAATAAACGTGGATATTAAAAGAACATAAAAATCTTCCCCTTAAGGTTTAAACTTTTAATATGATTTAAAGACCTACTAAAATGCTCTAATATACCATCCTCAACACTTAAAAAGAAAGGCAGTGCCGTTTTTTTTTATTTTTAAAATTAAATAAATCTGGATAAACCTGTCAGAAAATATATTTACACAACTTAATTAAATTGAATTTTTTAGCAGTGACTTATGTTTTTCAGGAAAAAGGAAGCACCTTAGTAGCTAACTTCTAATATTCCAACCATTTCTCTCAGCAAGTCAAAGCATTATCAGTTGGTGCAGAGAAAATGTCCCATAGAATTCATTCATAGAATGAATTCTGAGTTCTTTTTAAAAATGGATTCTGTTGGCTTAAAGCAAAGGGGTCTGGCTGGTTAAGAGGAAAGATTTCGGTTGGTGGGACACTCAGATTTTTATCGTCTGATACTAGGGTGTTTACAAGACAAATGAGAGAGCAAATGATATAAAATAAGCTTTACCGAGAAACGAATATTGTCTGTAGCTATACAGTCAATCACAACAAAGAAGGTGTCGTAGAGAAGTTACTTCCTGGGGCGCCTGGGTGGCGCAGTCGGTGAAGCGTCCGACTTCAGCCAGGTCACGATCTCGCGGTCCGTGAGTTCGAGCCCCGCGTCAGGCTCTGGGCTGATGGCTCGGAGCCTGGAGCCTGTTTCCGATTCTGTGTCTCCCTCTCTCTCTGCCCCTCCCCCGTTCATGCTCTGTCTCTCTCTGTCCCAAAAATAAATAAACGTTGAGAAGTTACTTCCTGATGAGTATCTGCCTAACTGAAGCTATGGATGAAGCTTTAGCAAAGCCACCACTTAAACCACCCCAAAAAATAAAGAGGCAGTTGCACAGAAAAACTGAGTGGCATCTCCCACGTTTGGAAAAGAGCCTAAAGCTTGCTTTGACTGATGATACAACAAATAAATAAATCCCAATTCCTGAGTACTAGCAGATAAATGCAGTGTTACTAAAAACTGAAGACGCATTTCCTACATTCCAATGTAAAGATCTTAAAGCAAATTTACTTCTTCTTGCAGTCTATAATTTTAAACCCATATGGACTTAATATCTTTTTTTTTTGCCTTTATCAAAGAAAATAAGTCGTTTTTAGGGCTCAGTCACAGATTGATTAAAAGGCTAGAAATATATCATCAGAGGGGCGCCTGGGTGGCTCAGTTGGTTAAGCGTCCGACTTCGGCTCAGGTCACGATCTCACAGTCCGTGAGTTCGAGCCCCGCGTTGGGCTCTGGGCTGATGGCTCACAGCCTGGAGCCTGCTTCGGATTCTGTGTCTCCATCTCTCTCTGCCCCTCCCCCGTTCATGCTCTGTCTCTCTCTGTCTCAAAAATAAATAAAATAAACGTTAAAAAAAAAAACTAAAAAAAAAAAAAAAAGAAATATATCATCAGATTGTTTGTTGGTTACTTGCTTCACTCTCTAAACTGCTATCTGCTCCAAAGATGAGTTCTTCAGCTTTCCTTGTAGTTCTGTGCTCATGGACACAGATCAGGAATGCCAGCTACACTGGGGGCACGTGCTGGGGTGCACTGCTCTCTCTTCTTTCTAGCCATCAGAGCTAGAGATGCAGAGTAGCTCTAAATATATATAATCCTGCCAGATGAAGTAGAATGTTCTTCTTATTCTTCTCAATATTATATATTTTTGTAATAATATATATGACATTAATATATGATATAAACGATACATGTTATATTAGTATAAAACAGAGTTATTAGAATATACTACATATAATCAATTAAGGGTTAGGGGTGCCGCAACCTAGCGCAGTAGAAAATCTGCCTATAATTTTTGACTCCCCAAAACTTAATTACTAATAGCCTACTAGTGACCAGGAGCCTTACTGAAAACAAAACAGTTGATTAGCACATATTTTGTATATGTATTACATACTGTATTCTTATAATAAAGTAAACTAGAGAGAAGAAAATGTTATTAAGAAAATTGTAAGGAAGAGAAAACCCACTTACAGCGCTGTGCTGTATTTACTGAAAAAAAAAAACCTGTGTATAAGCAGATGTGTGCAGTTCATAGTCGTGCTGTTTAAGGATCAACTGTACTCCAGATCAGTAGTTTTCAAAGTCTGATCTGGGCCCCCGCCCCCTCCGGGAATTGCCAACCCTTGAAGAAGGTGGGGGAGACCGAATGCCATGCACGCTGACGCTAGGGCACGTTGGGTCCATATTGCTCACGTGCGCTCATGACTGTGCAATGGAGGTTCCCAGAGGCTACAAGGCACGTGCTTGGTGCCATTGCTCTGCCAGCTGAGGGGACACAGGCTTGTATACGCTTCCGTTCTGACAGTGAGTGGCTCAATTTCAATTGAGCCACATCAGTGGACCCGGCCCATATAAACAAAAGCCCACACTGGAGTCCACAAAACTTTTAAGAATGTAAAGAGGCAGTGAGACTGCAAAGTTTGAGAATATCCACTCTAGCTAGCTAGCTAGCAATAAATCCTCCTGCTGAATACAGATTTCAAAATGCTAATTCTTGGGTGACGTCTGGAACTCCTCCTATTCTTCACAATTAGTGTTCTCAGAGAAGATACCTCATTAAGACCGTAGGGCAATAATAGCTCAGCTAAAACGACCGTGCTGGGTGCAGTAGGCAGAGGCAGGAAGGAGACACATGGTTAGCTCCGAGAGTGGAAACAGTTTAAATGTCTATTAAATGTCACCAGTCCCCTAATGCCTCAGTATAAGATGACTATCATTTAAACCTAAAAATACTTACTTAGGGTTATTTTGTGGTTGGGGTTCTGCCTGCCTTAGAGAAAAGAGTACCTGAATCTTAAAAAATTGACATAGAGCCTGGTTGAGAAGAATGCCAGCTTTTGGAAAGAAGTCTTTGGCGTGGGTTTATGAGAAAGACAAGGCAAATATTCCTGTAAATCAGAACAGAGGTGGGAGCCTCCAGATTATTCGCTAACAGTTAGCCCAGCAAAGTCCCTGAAGAGTCTGATGCATCAGAGCACTGAGGCCATTCGCTCCCTCAGAGAGAAGAGTATGTAGAAGAATTGTTTCCAACATCAAATGAGAAAACAAGAAAAACTGGATATTCTGCCCCTAACCTCAACTCTCCTTTGCCACTCTATGTCCTTTCTGCTCAGTTTCCTTTAAAACACCACATAGCAGCAACTCTTCAACTAAACGCCTCAAAACAACTTCTGATTCCCCACTTTACTCAGTCAAAGTAGACCTAAATTATACATTTCAAGAATGTACTTAATCCTAGGAAAGCTTGTATAAGGCTGTTTACTCATTTCTGATCTGTTTCTACCATCTTGCCTTTGTCTGCAAATATGGCACTCTGGGCATCTGCAAGATATTTTCAAAGATGGATCACTGCCCCATGCTTATGAACAGAATGTTGGTCTTTCTGACTAGGTCCCAGTGCCCCGCTCCAAGTTCATTTCCATACATTAGACCCCTGACAGGCAGAAATGTTTCTTGCTTTTTTTCCTCTCTTCCCTTCATTATCAGAGTCTCTAACGAGTTCTGCTTGTGGCATTAAATCAGTTTGCTTTTCTTTCTCAAAATCCATTTACTTCTTACCCAGTGCACTACTATCTGCATATCTATTCTTTATTTTTTTCCCCCAGTATCTTAAGTTAACCATAGCCTAGAAATTTTTAACAAATTGCCATCTCGTCCCATTTTGGAACTTCTGTCTCGATCTTTAAAGATAACTTTCTATTCATGAGATAATGTTTCCGTCAAAATCCATTTGTATTAATTTTACGTGCAGAAATCCCATAACACAACAAATCATACGTTCGGAACTAAAACAAGCAAACCTACAAATCAGTTGTTCCTTTTCTCGGCTTACTTACAAAACACATAAACGCGAATCCTCCACACAGATGCTGGTGCGTTTGCTTGACACGGTTTATACTTTACTCCTGAGTTTTTTGCTAAAAATTTTATCCAAAAGGTTTCTTTCCAATGCATACAATACTCTCATGGAAATACCGTATCTTAATTCTGTTATTTGTTCTTATCTTTGCACTGGTTATTTGGGTGGGTGGGCCGATCACCATTCTCCTAGTAGAGTGCCCCCACAGTCCCTCTGCCAGACCCCTGGGGAAACTTGTGGTATGATGGGGACAACTTCATCCCATTGGCCAAGCCATCCAGCATCACCTATGTGCTGTGCCTCAGAAAGCTTTAGTACCAATCATTTCCTAACCGCTCTTAGAACATCCTGAAAATAGAGGGGGCAGAGAAGTACGCAAGTTAGAAAAGCATCATAAAACAGCACTGTAATAGAAATAAAAATTTTAACGATGACAAGAATGCATTGAGGAAAGGTGACCAGGAACGTTGTACTCCATTTTCGAAACAGCCAATATCTCTGTGCTGAACTCATCTACCCAGAGGCTGGGCAAATGAGAATATCTCCTTCAGCAGTCATGACAAAAGAGAATGCTTTAATTCCCATCGTCTGTTGTCTTTATTTGTCCTTGTTTCAGATTCTCTAACTTTCTAATGCATTAACATGATGTTCAAAGGTAAACTGCACAGGAGCCCTGGGTGGCTCAGTTAGTTAAGCATGTGACTCCCGATTTCAGCTTAGGCCATGATCTCGTGGTTCGTGAGTTCAAGCCCCACATCAGGCTCTTCACAGACAGAGTGGAGACTGCTTGGGAATTTTTCTCTCTCCCTCCGCCCCTCTTACCCACTCATGCTCTCTGTCTCTCAAAATAAATCCACATTTTTAAAATAAAAGATAAAAACTATACAGAAGGCAGCACTTGAGCAAAAACGAGCAGCTTCACTTCTCCTTATTTTGATTTTTTTACAGTAACCATTTGCCATTTTTTTAAATCCTCATACATATTCCACACTAAGCACTCATCTTGCCCAACCTCCTTGGCTCACCCCATCACACTCTGTCCCTCTCTCTCTATTCCCTGCTATCCTTTGTACCAGTAATTCTTATCTTTTCTCTGAAAGTTTAAATAGTTTCTGTGTATTTTTGTTGGATTCCTTCCCTTGCCCAAAATAGGTTTTTGGTTTTGTTTTGCCCTGGGGGTAGTAGGAGAGCAAGGAGATAGGGGAGTGGTCCTTTTAACTTTCAATCTTAAACAGTCTAGCCCCGTACTCACCTTGCCCAGAACACACATTCAGAGCAAAACGGGTGCTGAAGCTTACTCCGCTCGTGGCTCTTTTTATGTGAATGGAGCCTGTGTGCCTTCATCAGGGCTACGGCCTCGGGGCCCTGCCTTGGCCATTTCTGCGGGGCCACTCACTGCCCCCAAGGAAAGGAAAAAAACGGCCCTTTTCCTTCCACTTTGCTTGCCCTCCTGGATATGTGAGGTCATGAGGTCGCGGCGTGGAAAAGCCCAGTTCTTCCAACGGGGGCTGCAGCGATGGAGCCCAAGCCGACGTCCGCAGCTCTTCTAGCATGATCTGGTTAGAGCCTCTTCCAAAAAGTCCCTTACCTCTCATTTCTCGGCTTTTTGTTTTTTCCCTTCAAGCACATTTTGGAATAAGAGCAACTGGTCCTCGTGGACAAACACCTCTGATCTAGAGTTTGAAGCCAGGTCATCACCGCAGGCATGAAAATAGAGGAGAAATAAGCCGTTCCTTGCTAATGTCACCAAACTCTGCCTTTTCTCAGAAGCCAGGATTCTGTACCCTAAAAACCTCCCCGCCCTTTTGTTTGCTTTCTAATAGGTCTGGAGCATCGAATTTGGAATTTCAAAACTTACTGGATTCTGGTTTCACTTGTCCTTCTTTGGCATCTAGAGAATCTTAAATCCAGCCTTGTAAACAGATTCCAAGGCCAGAGCTCTCTAAGATGTGCCATCACAAGTGAGGCCTCTGTCCTCACCTCATTTTTACTGTCAGGTCTTCTAGCCTATGGTCAGCCCCCCACCCTCCTCTCTCCCCCCAGCCTCCTGCCACCCTCTGCCCAGCACACAAACCTTCCACCTCTCTGTCTGTCCCGTAAATATATTAAGCAAGCTCAAGGCTCTTCTCACACCCACTTACAACTGCTCATCAAAGGCAAAAGGAACAGAAAGAAATCTTAGAGTCACAGGCGCAATGCTGGTTTCTATTACGTCCACGCTGGTTTCTTCTAGGTCAATGCGCCTTTTCATGGGCAGCGTGCAGAGTGATACTATGTTTTATCTTACAAGAGTGAATTTTGTAATCACAGCCCATTCAGTGATAGGAAGTCCCTCAGTGTTGCAAAGAGTGCTTTTGAACAATGGTCATGAACATTTTGTGAAAAACCAAAGCTCAAAACCATTACTGAATATCAACATGACCTGGGTTTCATTCTGTAGCATTACTGGTGTGGAAATCAGACATATGCTAGCCATTCTTACTTGAATAACGCTTCATTTATGGGGCACGGATAATATACAAGGGGATTAAAAACACTGAATGATCCCTCTTAGAAATGACACAGTTATTTAGTTAATAATTCAAATTTTGAGGGGCACCTGGGTGGCTCAGTCGGTTAAGTAACAAACTTTTTATTTCGGCTCAGGTCGTGATCTCACAGTCTGTGAGACTGAGCCCTGCATCAGGCTCTGTGCTGACAGAGTGAAGCCTGCTTGAGAGGCTCTCACTCTCTCTGTCCCTCCCCTGCTCGTGCTGGCGCTCTCTCTCTCTCTCTCTCTCTCTCTCAAAATGAACAAATTAACGTTAAAAAAACATAACCTCCCAACTAGGAGAAACATTATGGAGACGTGGCTACCATATAGGCATATTTTATGTAATTACAAGGAAATTCCACTGAAATGCTAGTCTTTTTGTTGCATCCAACTCTTAATCATCGGAGGGTAAGCTGCCGGCTCTATAGATAACCTGTGAGGCCTGGCAACTTCAGTCTGCCCCCCGGCTGGGTCATGAGGCGAGAGGCAAACTCCGAGGCCACACAACCACTTCAGAGCACGAACTTTAAGTAAATAACGTATAGGTTCCTGTCTACTCGGTACCTTGAGGAAAATTCAAGGAAATCAGGTTTCGGCATTTGAGTCATTGGGTTTCACAGCCCTGGCCAGCGTTCGGCAGAGTTTGTGAAGCATGGTCTCCCCACAGGGGCTCTGTGCCTGTCTGGCACCTTCCGCTGCTCCCTCTCACCACATTGCACTGTGCTAAACTCAGACACATCCACAGGGCGCCTCCCACATACAGGGACCGAGTGAGGGCCTCGCGGCGCTCCTCATCCTCGGCACAGCCCGGCTCAGGGGGGTGTCTTTTCCCATCTCAGAGGGGAGGACAATGTGGCCCACGGAAATCATCCAACAGCAAGGAACAAATCTAGCATTCCAATCCGGGTGTGTCCAGTTTCTTCACTCTCGTTGCTTCCAGAGTGCCGCACCATTCCTGCCATTTCTCTATGTTAACTGTACCACCCAGCTGAGGGGGTTACCACACCCTTAAAATATCAGCGAAACTCTAAAGGTTTCATTTAAAAACAAATAGTACAAAGCAAGTTTTGCTAGTAACACATTGATTAAATGGAATCATTCTGAATGGATCTGTATTTTGTGACAAGATGGGAAGAAAACATAATTACTTTTTCATCGGTCGTAAGCGTTATTTTCCAGAAATGTTTATTTAGATAATAAACTTAAGAATTTTAGCAAACATTTATGACTGCTTACTCTGGACAAGGCACTCTGGTGAATGCCTCACGTGTATTATTTCGTTTAATCTTCGTTCTGTGTGTTAGCTATTTATTATCATCATTTGCCTTTAACAGAGGAGAAAACTAAAGCACAGCGAAGGTAAATTTTTGCCCAAGATCACAGCCGGTACGGGGCAGTGCTGATATGCAAACCCTGGTGATAAGGAATCTAACCACTGGGACGTCCTGCCAGGACCTGACGCAGGGAAGTGACCCTGATTGCACGGACCACAGGGAGAAATGTGTCAGAGTTGAGAGGAGAGATGAAGACACCCCCCCTCCCCCTGGCCACAAGAGACCTGTCCCTTGGGCTCTGAGTCCTATGCCCTCAGAAGCGTGGGGACAGGCCAGCACAGCCATTTGCCAAGAGGAGAGCTCAATACCCTCTCTTCCTCCTTGTGAGAGAGGGCAAGGAACGGAGAGGACTGGGCAAGGAGCATATACAGAAAACTCGTAGGTTAGACAAGACTTCACCGTGTACAACTCATCACAGGATGGCAGGAGGTATGATGAGGCAGTGTGGCATCCTGAATAGGAACCTGCGTACAGCTTTATATACAAAAAAAAAAAAAAAAAGGATTGGGGGTGGGAGTGGGGGTACGAGCTACTTAGCGTTTATTTAGTTAATCCATTATCCCTATTTTATCGTTACAATTTTAGAATATGTGCTACCAAAGCGAGCACCGTCATCCCCATTTTAAAACATAAGAAATTACAACCAAAGAAGCAGATTTTGAAACGTTTGTAAATTACTGAGCAAAACTTGGGAGCTATCTCCTTCAAAGAACTTAGAGCTCGGTCAGCTTAAAATAACCACTATGAAAAATTTCAAACACACATAAAAGTCTGGAGAATGGCAAAACGTACTCTCATAAATCCTTCAACAATCATCACAGACCGGCACACCGGCACTAACCCGTACCGGCTGTGATCTTCGGTGAAGAAGTTACCTTGTCTGTGCTTTAGTTTTCTCCTCTGTTAAAGGCAAATGACGATGTTGCCATACTGTATGCTTCATTTATGTTCCCTTTAAAACTTTTCTGGTCCAGCATGGTCAGGGCAAATCCCATTTGTCCTAAAGCTGCCATTCATCCTTACAAGCTTTAATATGCATCTCTAAAAAATGGACGTTTTCTAGCAAACTACAATGTTACTATCAAATGTGACAAAACTAAAAATAATTTCTTGGTATCATACCTGGTCCATATTGAGATTTCACAAATTATCTAAAACTTTTCTTTCTTTTCTCTCTCTTTTTTTTTTTTAAAGTTTACTTATTTGGGGATGCAGGGAGGGGCAGAGGGAGAGAGAAAGAGAATTCCAAGCAGGCTCCAGGCTCAGTGTGGAGACCGACTCCGGGCTCAATCTCACAACCATGAGATCACGACCTGAGCTGAAATCAAGAGTCAGAAGCTCAAGGGAGTGAGGCACCCAGACGCCCCTTTCTTTTTTTGCTTGTTTTGTTTGAAACAGGCTCCAAACAATCAACACACATTGCAGTTTGTCTCTTTAGTTCCTTTTAATCTAATTCAGCCCCTCCTCAACTTCCCCTTTTTATTGTGCCATCAACTTAAGAAACCAGCTCAAGTAGAACCATTTTTATTCATTTCATGCCCCCAACTGTTTACTGTGCATATCATCCTGGAGCCCACTGATACCTGCTAGCCTCCCCGTCCGTTTCTCTGTTCCCCTACTTGTACATCCTCGAAAAGGAAAACAACTATATACAGGCAGCTGTGTTTTGTCTTCCAGAAGTTATCGACATTACTAAGGACCAAACATGTCTGTCATCACAATGATACTTCATTATAATGGGAAGCACACGGAAGCCCTATTTGAGAGACTGGTAGGAACCGAGCCAACCCTACCCCCCCCCAACCCCCCCCCCACCCCCTTTGTACCATCACAAAGGAGGCACCAGTGCCCAACCTGGGTAATTCGCTCAAGAACAGAGCCGCCCATTGTTAATTATGGAGCTGGGGGAATTAGGAGGCTAACAGACGGCTGTGATGCAGGGGAAAATCAGTTTGCTGTATCACAGAATGTGCTCAACTCATTCTCTTTGTCAGGGGTTTTTAATTATTTATGATGAAGCACTGTTGCATGTTTTGTAATAATAATGAAGTCTTGGTAACGTGAAACCTGAGTGCAGCAGGGCACAGCTATTAAATCTTTGCTGAGAGCAGGGCAAGGGAGACAGGGCATCGAACCGGTAATGATGGTCAGGTCTACAGACGGACAAAAAAAAAAGGGAGAACTGGCCAACTCTGAATGGCAAATCCAATTCTGTCAGGAAAGCCACCAGTGGGAAGACAGCTCTGAGGCTGGACCTTCTGTTCTCCTCGGCCACAGCTCTTCCTGCTCGGCCCTCACTTGGCTTGCCCTTCAGCACTGGGCTTTTGCCAAGGGTTGATGAGCCCCAGCCGTGGCGCCGGGCAAAGCTTCCTGTGGGTATGTCCCTTGAGAGTCTCATTAAGATCGCCTTTTTACACTCCTGGTTTATACTCCATGAACGGAAACACCAAAAATTGTATATGTGAATGAAGTGAGGCCACTCAGAATCTAGGCCACGGATATAAGTGCCCACGACTACTGGGCCCACCATATGAGGCCACAAGGTACTGGGGCCTCCTTCCTCTGGCTCTCTGGCACTCCAGAGTGACTCATTCAAACCCATTATTTTATTTTAAAGACTACCATGATTTAAAGAAAAAAATAGTGAACAATTTAAAAGACTTCCTCTGGGGGGGACAAAAAAATAAAGACCTGCTCCATTTAGAATAAAATAAGTGAGGGGGGCCTGGGTGGCTCAGTTGGTTAAGCGGCCAACTCTTGATTTTGGCTCAAGTCATGATCTCAGTTTGCTGAGTTCGAGCCCCACATCGGGCTCTGTGCTGACAGTGCAGAGCCTGCTTGGGATTCTCTCTCCCTCCCTCTCTCTCTGTTCTTCCTCTACTTGTGCGTGCGCGCGCTCGCTCTCCCTCTCTCAAAATAAATAATAAAGCGAGTGAATGCTAAGAAGGGCCAATAAAGTGAGACGGGAAAAATTATTCAAAATTATCAAGTACCTTAAATCTATGGGAAAGTGACATCTTTGGAGGGAATAAAATGCAGCTTACTCTTAATTACCTAGAGGCTAACTGTTCCATCACTGGATAATCCAGGCCACTGTCCCTCTTTCTCTCCAACTGGAGGCTATTATCTGGCATGCTGTGCATTTTGTCATATAGCGGTAAAGACAGGCACAATACATTACGCACTTGCTATCACCCCCCCCCCACCCCCCAACAGCTTCTGGGCTCCTGGACGGCAGGGAACGTGCTTAAATCAGCCCAGAGGTTTATACATAGTAGGCGCTCAATAAATGACAGCGTTAGCAGAAAAGCCCTAAGGAGCCTCTCTGCCCCCGTACCTCATCTCATCCAGGCTACTGCCTACCCAGGGTGCACTGCAGTTTTCCCCACTCTAGCACTTACTGTACCGCGTTGTGAGCTGGGGCCCAGCTAGCAGTATATAGCAGCTCGAGAGCAGCTCCTCTGTTAGTGATATACCGATCTTCTCCATTTAAGATGGGATTATTGGGGTGCCTCGGGTGGCTCAGTCAGTTGAGACCGTGACTTCTGACTTCAGCTCAGGTCACGATCTCATGGTTCGTAAGATAGAGCCCCACGTCAGGTTCTGCGTTGACCGTACAGAGCCTGCTTGGGATTTTCTCTCTCAAAAATAAATAAATGAACTAAAAAAAAAAAATGATAAATGTGTCACACATGATACATATCTGTACT
The DNA here is from genome assembly GCF_007474595.2 of Lynx canadensis. NCBI lineage: Eukaryota > Metazoa > Chordata > Mammalia > Carnivora > Felidae > Lynx > Lynx canadensis. The sequence continues at coordinate 19,362,386 of NC_044315.2, forward strand.
AGCTAGGCCCCAGGGATATCACAGTAAGCAGTTGCTATCCTGCTCTCACACTAACAAATATATAATCACAAAAGGGGATAAATGCTCAGAAAAGAGGAACACAATCATAAGAAAGCATCTCATAAAAGCATCTGGAAGAATGCGGAGGTAGGCCGCACTAGCAAAGGCCCAGGGCAGGAGGGACAACAGCAGAAGTGCACAAGTGAGGGACTATCTGGCTGGACCTCAGAGATCACCAGTGCAGAACAGCGTGCTTGCACTTATGAGCCTTCCAGTCACACATCTCACAGATGTGTACTGGGCAGAGGGTACTATGCCAGGCGCTACAGATCTAACAGGCACAAAACAGATACTATCCCTGCTCTCCCAAAGCTTTCACCGGAGCAAATTCTGCAGAGAGGAACCGCTAGCTGAACTAGACTCTACAGTTTCAACTTTGTTACCTGCTGCCGGACTGTCCACTTTGGGGTTTGTTCAGCCCTTCCAGGAACGGCTTGTGCACTGGGTTAGCAGACTCCTCAAAGCTTTCTCGCCCGAATTAGGCTCCTTGCCTCAACATCGTTCTTTACTAAGTCAAGCAGCGATTCTGGGGTCGTAGAGCTGTCTCGGGCCAGAGGCGTGCCACACTCTGACAGAACCACAGGTACAAATATCATGGTCAAGAAGGTCGCTGCTGACCCGCCATCAGGGGACACAAAGATATTTTCCTGCAAAAGCTGCTTATTGCTAAATGAGATCTGAGCCCTCTCTGGAGATGTAAATTATTCATGTTATGCTTGTTCTCGCTTCTCGTGGAAAATTGAGCGATGGCTGTGTGGAATCTGGCTACCCGGTAACATCCGTCTGTGGTTAGATACGGGGTGCACAGCCCCGCCCAGCAATTCGGAGCAATGCATCTGAGACTCCCTCCTTCGCTAATTCCCCATTATCGGCACCCCAAGCAAATCCGCCCTTCATTTTCTCCCACAGTCCTGACCCTTGGCTTCCCTCACTCCCCTCTTCCTCAGATGAGCCTGTGGACCAGCTCAGACGAAACCGATTAAGCCTCTCTGTTAGAAGCTGATTTCTTCCCTACTTTGAAACCTGGAACGTTGCCCATTCTCCCTCTGCTTCCAACGGTGTCAGAGCAACGGGCATCCTGCTTCTCCGGAACTGCGTTTTCTCTTGTGTGCTCCCTACTGTCCACAGGTGCTTGCTTCACCAGCTAATGTCCACTGACCCACACACATATTCAGGTCTCTTCCTAAGCTAACAAAACCAAACAAGGCAAGAAACTCGTTTGAATCCTGCTGCTGGCTTCCCCCTCCAGCTGCCGTTTCTCCCCACATCTATTCCCTCAGCCCTGGCTGTGATTCTCATCACCTCATTTCCCAGGTGGCCCTCCTGCCTCTGGACGCACCATCTGTCGCACCCTGGCCTCACCTGGACTCTGAAAACAGACTCGCATCGCCTTCTTCTCCTGCCCTTGGCTCTGGGCACCCCCAAGGCGGCGGGACTCAATCGTGAGAATGTGGAATTTGAGGCACCTCACAATCTGATCTCCCTGTGCCTTTCTGCCTGACCTCCCACCATGAAACCTGCTCTCCTTGCTGCCTCAAAGTACTCAACTTTCCTCAGAACAGCCTGGGGCTAGAGCTTTTTTACGTTGCCCACCCCCTTCCCCTACCTGCTTCCACTCACGGGTCAGAACCTTCCAGTTCAGGACCCAGGGCAGACCTCAGCTGGCAGAGCCTTTCTGCTCTCCTCCTCCCTGGGGGAGCTACCCTTCCTCCTCACTCCCTCACTATCTGGTAAAAACATCTGGTCCCTCCCCAAATGGCACCTGCTGGAGGCAGAGACTATCCCTTATTCACCCCTGCACTCCTCACACAGCTGGTCTAGAAACCCTGGCTTAGGGGCGCCTGGGTGGCTTAGTCAGCTAAGCGTCCGACTTCAGCTCAGGTCACGATCTCACAGTTCGTGGGTTCGAGCCCCGCGTCGGGCTCTGTGCTGACAGCTCAGAGCCTGGAGCCTGTTTCAGATTCTGTGTCTCCCTCTCTCTCTAACCCACCCTGTTCATGTTCTCTCTCTCTGTCTCAAAAATAAATAAATGTTTAAAAAAAAAATTTTAAAAAAAGAAACCCTGGCTTGGAATACATCTTCCCTGGACTCTTGTAATTTAAGCCTAGTTACCTAGCTTTTCTTAACACAGTGTATTTATCACTAAGTTGGGCTGATGATGCCACCTTTTAGGGTTAGAGAGATTACAACTCATTGGGTGAAGCAAAGTGAAACTCAGAATTTTCTTATATGCTTATAAAGCAAGATCCAAATACAGAGAAAATACCTTTAAGGACTATTTGCTTTCTACTTGTCATTGCAATTAATGTCCAAATAACATACTTCCCCTGATGAAAACTATCCCTTTTTTGTACTTATGGTACATGTCTAAGTTTCATCAAGCATGCATTTCACTAATATTACTTTGGCTGCTGGCATCAGCATCCTCTTTAAATAAAACCTCTTCTTTGTTGCATCCTTTCATGATAGAAACTCATCCTGGGTGGCTCAGTTGAGCAGCCATCTCTTGATTTCAGCTTAGGTCATGATCTCAGGGTCGGAGGATCGAGCCTGCCTAAGATTCTCTCTCTTCTCTCCCCCTCTGCCCCTGCCCCACTCATGTACACTCTCGCTCTCAAAAATTCAAATTAAAATTAAAAAAAAAAAAACTCTTCTGTGCAAACAGTGTTGAGCAGAATTCCTTAATAGGTTACGGTATTAACAGATGAGATACTTCATCTGACAGGGCAGATCAACTCAATGTTTACTTTTAAATTGCAAGGAGGAGAAAAAGGAAAGCGAGAAGGGTAAAAATAATAAAGGAGATCTGAATTGCTTTGTATTTTAAAAAATCAGTTACCCGCAAAGGTGATGTGTTCTGATCTCAGACTTAAGAATGGAGTTTACAAAATCTAAATTGGAGTAGAAAAATGAATACCGATTTGTGTCAGGATGTAACAGGACATACTTGAATGGAGACTACAGCATTGCACCCAGGTTTGCCCGCAGGGGCCCTGGGTGGTGTACAAATGCTTCCCCATTAGCCAGCCCGGCTTCCCGAATGAAACATGAGCCATGGTAACCAAGGTGAACTCACATAAACTCTTTTGCTTCACTTACCACCTCAACATGCAAACTTGGGAGATTCTGCTTTCATAGTTATGCAATTTGGCCCAGAACTTAGCATCATGCACAGCTGAGACACACAGGAGAAAGTAAAATTTGTAGCTGTCACCAAATTCCAGGCAAGCACCATGGTTTGTTAGGTGGAGACATGAGCAAGGCCAGAGGGAGTGGCCTGTATCTCAGCTGGTCAGAAGAGGGCTGTAAGGGCCTGTGGGCAATGCGGGTCAGAGGTCACAAGAAGAGAGGTCAACGCAGGGTGGCAGGATCAACATATAGAGATGGGAAGCAGACGAGACTCGAAAGATGAAGGTCTGAGGAACTCCTGTTCCAGTGCCAACCAGCAGGCCTGGCCACAGACACAGGACTTGGGCAGCATGCCTGGAGCTGGACAGATAGCCAAGGATGCCAGACAGAAGGCTGTGCTGTAGAGCCAGGCATCCTGAGGGTTAGAGAGACGTCATATACCCGCTGGCAGCCCTGAACTTTATCTCACCTCGCAAAGCCTCAGTTTCCTTATTTACAGAAGGAGAAGCACAGTGCAGGGCAGGGAGTGTGCGAATAAAATGGGGACACTTAGCACAAGTTCCTAGGACATGTGATACCTCATTGGGACAAACAGCTCAATAAGAGGGAAGCTCTCCTTAACTGGTGATTCCTTTCCCCTTCCTAAGGGACTAAAGGTGACTGTCACACTCAGGTTCTATCTGGTTGATAGGTAGGCAAGTGCTTCATGCTGGGAGAACCCTAGGAGTAGCTGGGAACAAACAGGGTAGAAAGCAAAAGAACTCTGGCAGGGGCCTTTCCAGCACCAATGTATCATTAAAGCACAAGTCAATATACCTCATCATAAAGGAGAGAGGCAAAAATTGTCCAAAGGTGAACTGTCCTTCTAAATGCAGCTCCAGGTTGGTATGCCTTCTGGAAAGTACCTCAAAATCTGTGTCTGTTTGCTGTCCCCTGATAGCCAGGCTGTGTGTGTGTGTGTGTGTGTGTGTGTGTGTGTGTACATACATACATACATATATATATACACATATATATGTATATATATGTACATATACATACATATATATGCACATTTACATACATATATATGTACATATACATACATATATGTATGTATATGTATGTGTGTGTGTGTGTGTGTGTGTGTGTATATATATTCTATGTTTAAGGAAACATTAAAACAAAACAAAAAAATCCTGTCAAGTCATGTTCAAGTCAAAGGCAAAGTGCTACTTATAAGGACAGACAGGGGAAGACTTTTTGACTTTCCCCATCTATGTGGGTAATTTACCAAGCCACAGCAGGCTTCCTCATCTAATACAAAGCCAAGCCCCATTCCCTGCTAGCTTGAACGCTTGCTGAAGCAAGTTCACAGAAGACTGATGTAGATCTTGCGTCCATCGGGGACGAAGAGGCTAGTCTCTTGGCATACCTTTGCCTTCAGTTCAGTAAACAGCTGGCTGCGAAGACCGTAAGTAATCAATTTCCAGAGCAGGAAGGGATCTGGTGGAAGAAACTGATGGAAGTTCACACTTGCTTACGTTTTAAGAACAAGGCTCACGAAATAATTAATGCTTAGGTCAAATAATTAGCAGGTTTTGGGGCTGACCCAAATTAACATTGGTGTAGGTTAACATTCTTTTACGTGTGACTCCAGAACGTTGAATATTAGTATATTTGAAAATGACGCGCGTGTGTTCGGCTTCCTTATATCAACGGTTCAGAACAATGTTTATGATAGGATCTCCAAGGAAGCAGCTAGATTCTATACAGACCTCATTTCAGAAAAGACACACAAAGAAAGACGTGCATACAAGCTGTAAGGAAATGAAATGCAAACTGTAATAAATACAGAATATGAGATAGTGTCAGTAGGAAATTTTCTAGTTTGCCAGTAGTATTATTCTATTGCTCAACTAAAGAAAACTCATCTCCTTCCCCCAAATGATTCTTTATCATAAAAAAAACGCTGCATACATGTGTCTTCCTAACTTCCTTACAAGTTAAGAATGTCCCTTATTTCAAGTACTCATTCTTTATTACCGAGAGATAAAATTTGATCAGCTGTTAGAGATGATGAATCCAAAAGTTCCTCATTCATTTAATGGGAAACATGAACATTGAGTTATCAGATATATTTAAAACATTCATAACAGTACTGTTAATAAGAATTCTATGATTATCTGTATTGCTATTATAATAATACCTACATTACACATATAAAATCACTTCTATAATTTTTACTATTGTTATAATATCTCATTACATCACAGCTGGGCTACCTTTCTCGAGGCAGTCCACAACCTGCGGGATTGGATTGTCTGGTAGCTGGGCCCCGGTATCTGCATGGTAATTAAGCTCCCTGGGTGATTCCAGACCTTACCAAGGTCTGAGAATCACCGCCTCAGGCTTAGAGGAAATCTTTGTAGACATCACAGTACGAAAGGATGAAACATCAAAATTCCTCTTTTAGAAAGCAGTGTGGCCACACTATTTTGTTGTCAGAAAACCGTATGAGGTCACTGCACAAGACCACTGGGGACTGACTTGCTTGCTCTCACCTACAGACTGATGATGCAATCACAGACATTTCAAGCCGAACCCTTCAGATGTGAATGCCATTCAGTATCCCCTTTCATACGCAGGAAATTTCTGTCCAAATGATCCTTAAAGGAGTCCTCACGGTATGCACTACTAGATTTGTCCATGCTGTAAGAACCAGGGGGACACTACGATGACCCACATCTGACATGAGCACAAGAGGCCAGCTAGGGATTAAACACACATCTGGCCTACAGTCTGCGGACACCTACAGAGGCATTTGTATTTCTATGCAACTCACTCTTGAAATAAAATAACCAATGCAACTTATCATACCTGACATAGTTACTATCTCCAAAACCACCGTAAGATAATAACCTGATTTTAATGATTTGAAAATGGTACGATTTCTGAAATGAATCTAGAATAAAGTATGGGACACTTAGGAAAAGAATTACATCATTAGTATTAAAAACTGTAAATTGTAGTATCCCTCTTCACCTATTAAACTGGAAAGACTTAAGCTATTAAAAAACCTTAGGATTGGCAAGTATGTGGTAAAAACAAGAATACTGAGACCTTACAATGGAATCTGGTGTGGGGGTGCCTGGGTGGCTCAGTCAGCTAAACACCCGACTCTTGGTTTCAGTTGAGGGCATGATGTCACGGTTTGTGGGTCCAGGCCCTGCATTGGGCTCTATGCTGATGGTGCGGAGCCTGCTTGGGATCTCTCTCTTTCCCTCTCTTTCTGCCCCTCTCCTGCTTGCTTGCTCAATCTCTCTCTCTCTCTCTCTCTCTCAAAATAAATAAACTTAAGAAAGAAAGAAAGAAAGAAAGAAAGAAAGAAAGAAAGAAAGGAAAGAAAGAAAAGAAAGAAAGAAAGAAAGAAAGAAAGAAAGAAAGAAAGAAAGAAAGAAAGAGAAAGGTGGTGTGGTCTTTCAGGATGGCAATTTAGCAATCTTTACCAAAAGATCTTGAAGTCTGTATATATGTTTACCCAATAGTTCCATGTCTAGTAATTTCTCGTTCAAAGACATTAGTTAGGGAAAAAGTGAGAAAGCAAGTCAGAAAAAAAGGACTTGCAGTACATATCCAATAAAAACCATCACTATTTATATACAGGGCCATGCTCCCTTATCTATAATCTGAAATCTTAAAAGTTCCAAGAACTGAAGATGTTTTTGTAATTCATTTATGGGAAATGTGACCTGTTGCAAGGCTATTTACAGTCCTTAACTCCACTGCAAGGAGTAATAATTGTAATCGTTGCAAATATAATACATTTTACCGCTGACAAGTTAACATATTTGATCGTAGGGAACTACTCCATACCTAAGTGGGGATTTTGTAAGACTTATAGTATATTTCTTATGTTTCTAAAAATCTAGAAAGAAAAAAACTCTGGATTCCAAAACAATCTGGCCTAGGGAGCTTTGGGTAGTAGATCCTGAACATGCACACAGTTATATAGCAGTATGTTCATACATCATGATGTTAATGGTAGCTTTCTCGCACAGTAAAACTGCAAATGATTTTTACCTTCTTCCTTTGCTTACATGTTTTCTGAATTTTCTTTTTATAATGAGCACATTTATCTTTATATTTATAAAATCAAGTATATGGGGAAAAAAAAATAAGACAGAATCTAGGCCTTAGGACAACACCCAACCAGATTTCTTAATTCACAAATAGCTCTATCCCATATTTACAGCTATGTGGTTTACAATTAACAGACAAGTATATTTTCTTGCTGAATACACTTTCCAATCACTTTTCTGATGTGTGGCTCAGTTTATACCATGGAGTTCCATCGTACAGAGGTTCAGAAATCCAGATCATGACCCAGGGCAGCTCAGGAGTGCGCAGGAGCCAGATACCCTCCTGGCTCCCAGCAAAGATCTCTCCATGGACAAGTGCCAGAAAACAGACACCCAGCATGCCCAGATGGATCGCTAACCTGTACCACTCAGAATGGCAGGAAGGAGGACAAAGAAAGGAAATCGCAAAAGGAACCAAGAATGTATATGCTTTCAAGCAGAAATCTTTGCTTGGCCTGCAAATAGAAGAACCGAGTAATTTTGTTGAGTATTTTGCCTCACCAATGAGCTTATGAGACCCCACAAGCAAAGCACATCATATACTTCCTCTGGAAGGAAGGAAGGAAGGAAGGAAGGAAGGAAGGAAGGAAGGAAAAGCAAGCTAACTCAGGTTTTTATTTAACTCGACACTAAACAAAGAGCCATGTTATTAATCAAAAATATAAAGAAGAAATAAGGAATGTATAGTCAGGAAGAAGTCAAATGGATGGTTGTGAGAATAAAGAGTTTAAAAGGCCCATAATAGTAGCAATACCACACAGTCAACTCTCTTTGATTAAATGTCGATTCATTCATTCTAGAAGACTGGCCGCACCTGACTGTGGACCAGGCACTAGGCTAGGCGCTGGGGACACAACAGTGAGCAGAGCGGTCTCACAGGCCCTGGCTGAAGTGGCCCTGGAGAACTCCACCTGCTCTTACTCATAAGGAAATTGATTATGTGTCCTGGGGTCAAAGGTGTTTACTGTGTCGATTACATGAGTTGGCTTTTAGGAATCATTAAGCCTAAATCTGGTTTTAAAGTCTAGCCCTATAAACTTACAAACTGAGTGATTTTGGACCCTCAATTTAAAAATGAGAATACTCCAGGGGCACCTGGGTGGCTCAGTCAGTTAAGTGTCCGACTTCCGCTCAGGTCACGATCTCGAGGTTCGCGAATTTGAGCCCCTCGTCCGACTCTGTGCTGACAGCTCGGAGCCTGGAGCCTGCCTCTGATTCTGTGTCTCCCTCTCTCTCTGCCTCTCCCCCACTCGTACTCTGTCTCTCAAAAATAATAAACATAAAAATTGTTTATTTAAAATATAGTTAATTAATTAGTTAGAATACTCCCACCTCTGCCTCACACTTTGGAGCACATTAACTACAATACCTGACATTACCTCATGCACAAGTACTGGGTAAAGGTTATTCCTCTTCTTTCTCTTTCCTTCCCTGCTCCTTCCTTTCCCTCACTGCACTGGCTGTCCTCTTACTTAAAACACCCTGGGGTCAAGATAATAAGATGCCTTGTCATGCTCCTTGATCTCAGCAGTCACAACGATCCAGGAACCCCTTCAGGGGCCCCCCATCCCTGTCATTTACATTCTAGACCAGCTGTCTTAGGTACTATCACAGGCCAGGCCACTGTTTCCTGGAAACCACTAGTGCACCTGATAACAGGCACCTGTGTCTCATTCTTGGGTCATGGCCTCCTCCCTATCTTTACACAATCAGCAATTTCTCCTCATGCATTCTGCACTCTACTTGAAGCTCCCTCCATTTTCTCCTGCCCCAGCACATTCTGGAAGAATTTGACAACAACCCTTTAGGGGATGTTAACTAAGCTGAAGTTCCTGTCCTAAACAAGTTCCGCACCTGCATTCTCTCGTGAATGCCCACACTGGCTATACAATGTGTGTACCATTATCAACCTCACTCTTCAGAGGAGGAAGGCAGACCTGAGATAGTATAAGCAACTGCTGAATGTCCTTTGGCTGAAATCCTACTAAAGTATCAGTTCTGAACTTTCTCTCCAGAGGTTACTTAGCCCATTCATGAATTCATATTGCCCCTGGCGGTGGAGAGTCAGTTATTTCAAAGATGGCTCTATTTCGGGCAACTTCCACATCACCTGGGAGCTTGCTGGGAAAGCAGATACCCAGGTCTACCTCAGATCCACTGAAACACAATGTGCATGTTACCAAGACCCCATGTGATCTGTACAGACAGTAAAGTTTGAGAGACACTGCTCTAGGATATAAAATCACAGTTTCCAACCTCAAGTTTAGGTAGGATGATCCAAAGCTACCACGGACTACATGGAACCTTTTGAGCAAATTAGGAAAGGCATCCCAACTGAGTGGAGCAATTTGGCAAAAAGATGCTGTTTGTTGTACACGGAAAAAGGCAAGTCTCCCCTGGGGCCACCATTTGACCCATGGCCAGGCACAAATGCACAACATTATACAGCCCATCCACAAAGTATATGGCACTGGCCATTTTGATGCCATTATCGTATTCTCTAAAATGAAAAAAGTATCTTTGTACTGACATTGCACTTGGCCTGCCTAAGACCAAAATTCCTAAAACTTTTCACAACATTGCTAACACTAAAGTTTCTACTGTGATACGGAATACAGGACCAGAGACCAATGAAGAATAAATGAATCCAAAAAAATTTTTTTAATTTTTTTTTTAACATTTATTTATTTTTGAGAGACAGAGACAGAGCATTAAAGGGGGAGAGACAGAGAGAGATGGAGACAAGAATCCGAAGCAGGCTCCAGACTTTCAGCCGTCAGCACAGAGCCTGATGCGGGCTCGAAGCCACGGACTGAGAGATCATGACCTGAGCTGAAGTCAGACGCTTAACTGACTGGGCCACCCAGATGTCCCATGAATCCAAAGTGTTTTAACAAACCCCACTTCAGTGAGCCTTTGACTGCAGTGTACTATAACCAAACAGCTACACAATTCTCATCCCTTTGCCATGGACACAGTCTGTGAACAGACAGCAAAATAGCGACCAAAGGTCAAATGAGGGGCACCTGGATGGCTCAGTTAAGTGTCCCGACTTCAGCTCAGGTTTGATCTCACCGTTCGTAGTTCGAGCCTTCCTCGGGCTTCTCTGTTGTCAGCACAGAGCACGTTTCGGATCCTCTGTCGCCCTCTCTTCTCTGCCCCTCCCCTGCTCTCTTGCTTTCTCTCTTTCTCAAAAATAAATAAACCTTGAAGAAAAAAAAAGAGTAAAAACGAGGGCCCAGTACCATCAAGACTGCACAAAGAAACAATCACCTGCACAGCCACTCTCCCCCCAGACATGCTAGCGTCTACCACAATCAGCTCCAACCATTATACTTTCTACCACAGAGGATGCAAGAACTGAAAAAAGCAGACAGCCTGCCAAACCAATCTAATACTCTCGTGACTCTGCAGTGATACCACCTCCTTGATATATTCCGGTCCGGAATGCCGCTCCCCTTAGGCCATTTTTCATTTTAAACCACAATACGCATTGCAAGAGAATTGCACGGTCGTCTTACAAAACAGCGGGGCAACACTTAAGGATTCTTCTTCGCAAATTTACCTTAAGAAACAGAAAATCAGGAAAATAAGTGTGTTCCAAATATAAGTTTACAATGTATCAAGCCAAACTAGTCATCAGAGCTTTTAATGAATGACTTTTTTTTTTTTTAATCCCTTGAGAGGAAAGTATCCTAATATAACATGACATTATCTTTTCAAGTACATTCCTTATTGGAAATACACTCACGAACTCATGAAAATCTTATGGTATTAACAACATAAACACAAAAAACAACAAAAAGCCCAGTTATGTAGCAGGTGCTAAGTGATTTAGAGTAAACAGTATCGTAGAGAAGGACAGAGTATAGCTTCTCAGAAGCAAGAGTTTAGCTTTGATACACATGGCTTTGATAAGCAAACTGTTGCTTTGCAAAACACTCAGCAAGCTCTACCCTACATTTCTATAATCTGAAAAGTAAGCCAGAACTGAAATTACTTTTTCAGTGAGTGAAAATGCCAAAGAAAGTGCTAGCATTTCTCACTCACTCCCTAGATCACTTCAGACTTCAGGCATTCACTTTCCTTGTCCCAACAAACACACTCTGCCTCTCTAATTGAAAAATAGATGCATTATTTTAAAATTAAAGGGGAAAATCATGCATTACTTGGTTTAAAAGAACAAGGAAAGTATTTATGTGATGCTCTGCCAGAGTTAAGTAGGACAGCCAAATGACCAGATTCACAACTTCCTACTAAAATGTGTTAAACTATGCCACATGTATTTTATATGGTGGCTGTCAGTCCCTGGACGTCCAAGGTCTGAGCAGATGAAAGGGTTTTAGAGAAAGATTGCTTACCCAGAGTTCTCTCCAGTTTGGACAGATTGTAATATTCCTTAGAGCACTCACTGTTTATTTCCTTTTTCAAAAACAGCCAAAGTGGTTTCTGTTGACTAGTACATAGGAGGTACTTAGTAAATATATGTTGAATGACTAAATTAAAGAACAACATCCCATTTAACAATGGACAACTTTTCCGGGGGCCTGGGGGCTCAGTCAGTTAAGCGTCTGACTCTCGATTTCGGCTCGGGTCATGATCTCACAGTTCATGAGACTAAGTCCCACATCCAGCTCTGTGCTGACAGCATGGAACCTGCTTCAGATTCCTTCTCCTCTCCTGAGCCCCTCCCTCACCTCCTCTCCTCTCTCTCCTCTCTCTCTCTCTCTCAAAAATTAAATAATAAACATAAAAAATAAACAATGGACAACTTTTCGGCTTTTCATAGACTATTATAATTTAATTCTTGCAATACTTGTGAAGTAGCATAGTACATCATCATCACCGTAATTTTACAAAAAGGAAACTGGAATTCAGAGAGATTAATTTACCCTATCATACGGCAATGTTGTTACAGAGCTGGATTTCAAGCCTCGTTGCGTGAGGCCCCAGCAATACGACAGTGTACCACCCTGCACATAAAACCCATCATCATACAGTAAACAATCACTTGTTCATTCATTCAACAGAGTAGAACCTCATGCCAAATACTGTGCTACATGTGAATGATTAAAGCCTAACTCCCAACCGTGTCAATTTCCTTCCTTTCATCCATTTAAACAATTGGATTAGCTGAAGACAGACACATGAGATCAGCTACTTCCAGATGAGGTGGGCCACGCAAAGCGGACTGGGCATTACTAAGCCGAGGCGTTGTCTACAGACAGTCATTACAGGCAGACAATACGGAGAGGGCACTGCTATTCCATCAGCTTTACCCACATATATAAATGTCCAAAGCTCATTTCTTTTTTTTAAATTTTTTAATATTTATTTATTTTTGAGAGAGAGAGAGAGAGAGAGAGAGAGTGGGAGGAGGGGCAGAGAGAGAAACACAGAATCCGAAGCAGGCTCCAGGTTCCAAGCAGTCAGCAGAGCCCGACGGGGGGCTCGAACTCACAACTGCGAGACCGACCTCAGCTGAAGTTGGACGCTTAACCGACTAAGCCACCCAAGCTCCCTGCAAAGGTCATCTCTAATGCACCTCTCTCAATTACACACCGGTGTGTGCACACGTATGTGTGTGTGGGATACGCAACGTCTACAGCTCTGCCTGTGCTTAATACTCTGCTTCACCAAAATGAGTTGCTTCCCAGTATCTTCATTAAGACATAAATGATTGGGGCGCCTGGGTGGCGCAGTCGTTAAGCGTCCGACTTCAACCAGTCACGATCTCGCGGTCCGGGAGTTCGAGCCCCGCGTCAGGCTCTGGGCTGATGGCTCGGAGCCTGGAGCCTGTTTCCGATTCTGTGTCTCCCTCTCTCTCTCTCTGCCCCTCGCCCGTCATGCTCTGTCTCTCTCTGTCCCAAAAATAAATAAACGTTGGAAAAAAAAAATTAAAAAAAAAAAAAAGACATAAATGAAATAAACTTTTACATAATAGATTAAAGTACTGCAGTTAACAAAAGGGCAAATCAGTTTGCATTATTACCCTCTAACCTACCTACAGCTCTCACACTGACCCACAAAAGATGGTCAATTTCCACAACAGCTGGAGACTACACAACAACAACAAAAGAAAGTCCAGGTAAGCCTAGTCAGCCTTCCAATAGGCCTTGGAGAGTGAAGATATGACATAAGGATTAGTGCCAAATCTTCCGAATCTACGTGGTGGGGCAGTGCTGCCTGAAAAGGGGTTTGTGAGAGGGGAACTTGGTAGAACCCCCCCCCCCCCCCCCACCCCCGCCTTCACAGGCCAGTCCCCACTCTGGTTGAAGGAAATGCTGAAGTGAGAAAGAACAAGATCCAAGTGAAGAGGGACAAAACCACACAGCAGCTCCATCACCCTTTGTAAATGGACTGATTGATAATAAAAATGTCACATTATTAATCTGAGAAAAATGATGTCCTCCTACTGAGCTATGCAGTCAACTGCAGGTTAATGAAAATGAACTGAGGTTCGAGGAAGGGAAGTCACTTGTATTACAGAGAATAATAATATTCGGATTCATCCTGGGAAACCTACCATTAGTTAAAGAAATGTTCTTAAAGGTACCTTTAATTACAAGCAAATACATTCAGCACTTGTACAACCTCCAGAAGAAAACCAAAGCTGAATGACTTAATCTGTCTGATATTAAACTCATGCTAAGATTAGTCTTTAAGACAGTATTGACACAATAAACTAATGAATCAGAATGGACAATTCAGAAACAAACTCATATACACATTCACTTGATCTGTAACTGAGTGATAGAATCTATATTGCACTTGGTAAAGGATGGTCTTTTCAATAATGAGTTGGGTTAATTAATATCCATATAAAGAAAATAAAATTTGGGGCACCTAGGTGGCTCAGTCGGTTAAGCTTCCAACTCTTGGTTTCAACTCAGGTCATGATCTCAGTTTGTGAGTTCAAGCCCCATAGCTGTGTGCTGATAGCATGGAGCCTGCATAGGATTTCTCTCTCCCTCTCTCTCTGCCTCTCCCTGGCTTGCTCTCTCTTTCTCTCAAAAAATAAAAATAAATAACAAATAAACAAACATTTAAACAAAAAAAAAAAAAAAAAAAAAGAAACTTACCCCTGTCTCACATCATACTCTACAGTCCATCTGAACGCAGTTTAGAGCTGAATGTAAACAGCAAAAAACAGCAAACAATTTAGAAGACAAACCAGGAGATTATCTACAAGACTTTAAAGTAGCCCGAGGTTTCTTAAAACGGATTCAAAAAAGCACTAATCAGAAGGGGTTGGCGGGGGGGGGGGGGGGGGGGGGGGGGGGGAATGAAAACTTCTGTCCAGTGAAGGAACCAAGAGGAAATAAAAAGCAAGCCAAGAAGTGGAGAATAACTTGCAACACATTTAATCAACAGAAATGTATATCCCTGGGCACCTGGTGGTTCAGTCAGTTAAGCTTCCCACTCCAGATTTCAGTTCAGGTCATGATCTCATGGTCCTGAGATCGAATCCTGTGTTGGGCTCTGCACAGGGCATGGAGCCTGCTTAAGATTCTTGTCTCTGTCTCTTCTTCTGCTCCTCTCTCCCATTTGCACTCTCCCTCTCTCTCAAAAAGAAAGAAAGAAAGAAAGAGAGAAAGAAAGAAAGAAAGAAAGAAAGATTTCCTTAATATATAAAAGACTCCTACAAAATATAAGGAATCAGACAACTCAGCAGATAAAAAAGTAAAAAGCATTTTTTAAAAAAAATTTTTTTAACGTTTATTTATTTTTGAGACAGAGAGAGACAGAGCATGAACGGGGGAGGGTCAGAGAGAGGGAGACACAGAATCCAAAACAGGCCTCAGGCTCTGAGCTGTCAGCACAGAGCCCGATGCGGGCTCGAACTCACAGACCGTGAGATCATGACCTGAGCCGAAGTCGACCGCTTAACCGACTGAGCCACCCAGGCGCCCCAAGCATTTTTTTTAAATAACCAAAGAGCAGGGCGCCTGGGTGGCTCAGTGGGCTAAGCGTCCAACTTCAGCTCAGGTCATGATCTCACAGTTTGTGAGTTTCAAGCCCCACGCAGGGCTCTGTGCTGACAGCTCGCAGCCTGGAGCCTGCTTCAGATTGTGTCTCCCTCTCTCTCTACCCCTCCCCCGCTTGTGCTGTCTCTCTCACTCAAAATAAACATTAAAAAAATTTTTAAATAACCAAATGGCCAATGAACATATGAAAAGGTGCTGAGCATCCCTGTTATCAAAGAGATACAAACTGAAATAACAACGTGATGCCACTATCTAGCTAATGGATTAACGAAAATAAAAGGACTAACAATACCAAGAACTGTCAAGGATATGGAACAACCAGAAGAACTCTCATGGATGGCTAGTGGGAATGTAAACTGACACAATCGTTCTGGACAATCTTTGGTAGTGTCTACATCCTGAAAATGACCAGATGGATATCTTCTGACTCAGCGATTCCAAATCCTAGGTACTTAGCCCGAAGAAATGCACACCTTTGTTTATCAAAACAGGTACAAGAATGTTTATACTGGAATTATTTGCAAGAGCCAGAAACACCCAAACTTATATTAACAATAAGAAATATAAGCAACTGTGGCATATGGAATATAACACAAGAGTGCTATCCAATACAGAGCCACTAGTCACATGTAAATTTTAACATAAATTAAGGGCACCTGGGTGGCTCAGTTGCTAACCTACCAACTTCAGCTCAGGTCATGATCTCATGGTTCGTGAGTTCGTGCCCCGCGTCAGGCTCAGTGCTGACAGCTCAGTGCCTAGAGCCTGCTTCGGATTCTGTGTCTCCCTCTGCCCCTCGCCCGCTCGTGGTTTCTCTCTCTCAAAATAAATAAATAAAAACAGTAAAAAAAAAATTAAATATAAATTAATAAGATTAAATAAAAGTAAAGATTCAGTTCCTCAGGCACAGTACCCACATTTTATAGGCTCAGTGGCCACATGTGGGTGGTGGTGGCTACCATATTGTACAGCACGGACATAAAACATTTTCATGAAGCTCTATGGGGCATTGCTATTAGACATGCAGAAATGAGAATAAATGAATCACAGTGACAAGTAAAACATGGGTGAATGCCACAAATATGGAACAGAAAAAAACAGATACAAAGGAGCATATACCATGCTTGCACTCATACATACAAAGTTCAAACACTAACACAACTAATCTACGGTATGAGGAGTCAAGATGGGGGTCACCCTTTAGGAGCTGGGGACACTGACTGGAAGGAAGCATAAGGAAGTGTCTGAGCTTTTGGTCATACTGATCTAGATCAGCAGACGTGGACGCAAGCGTGCTCACAATGGAAAAATACACATGGCTCGATACTGATGCGTGTACTTTCTGAGTGTAAAAATTACAACAACAAAAAAAAAGGAAAGAAAGAAAGAGAAAAAAAAATGCTCAGCCTCACTCTACTTGCTAAACTCCTTCTTTGTTTCAGTCCTCCTCTGATAAAACGGAACTCAAGACACTCATCCTGGATAAATGCTATGGCATGCCTTAGGATTACAGAATAACTGTAGCCAAGAAATAGGGATTTTTAACAAATCTTACATTCATCTTCTATTTTTACATGGCTGTCGTGGATATAAAATGAATAAAGAAACAAGGACAGAGTAAGGAGACAAAAAATGTGGCTGGAAAGTATTTGCCAGATATTAAAAGAGAAAAGACCAGGGGCGCCTGGCTGGCTCAGTCAGTTAAGTGTCCAACTTTGGCTCAGGTCATGATCTCACAGTATGCAGGTTCAGGCCCTGTGTCAGTCTCTCTGCTGTTAGCACAGAGCCCACTTTGGATCTTGTCTCCCCTTCTCTCTGCCCCTCCCGCCCCCCAATAAATACCAGTTAAAAACATCTAAGAAAAAAAAGAGAGAAGACCATATGCAAAAAGATTCTAAAAGCTGAGTACTAGAGAATCAGTGGTGATTCAACTCCCAACAAGAGTCCTACAGAGAAATGAGACAGCTGTAAACCAACCTCAGATCAAGTTGGTAGCAAAAGGTGTCCATATTCCTTTAGGCTCTTTATTAGAAAGAAAACTCTCAGATTTGTAGACACAGGAGTAGAAAGTTTTCCTAGGAGAAGTTGCAGACTGTCTTTGGTGGCCAGCAGCCAACAACCCAATTGAAATTGGGGCGCCTGGGTGGCTCAGTTAGTTGGGCGTACAACTTCGGCTCAGGTCACAATTTCGCGGTTCGTGGGTTCGAGCCCTGCGGCGGGCTCTGTGCTGACAGCTCAGAGCCTGAAGCCTGCTTCGGATTCTGTGTCTCCCTCTCTTCCTGCCTCTCCCCTGGTCACACTCTGTCTCTTTCTCAGAAATAAACATTTAAGAAGAGAAGAAAGAAGAGAAAGAAGAGAGAGAAGAAGAGAAGAGAAGAAGAGAAGAAGAGAAGAAAGAGGGAGGGAGGAAGAAATACTACCACTGACAATATCCCCAATACTTGCATCTGATTTTCACCTTTGAACACCATTTAAAAAGAAAAAAAAAAAAACCTACATAGATGTAAATGTTGTAATTACTTATGAGATTTAGATGTAAAGAAAGCAAAACCCCCATTGGCTGGAGATCACTGTCACTTTGAATCTCTTGTTTATTGGCTTCATTTATTTTATTTATTTGTTTGTTTTTATAAGTGCTCTGGAATGCACAAAGTTCAAGAAAGGTGGGAGATTTAAATTCTAACAAGTTGGGGCGCCTGGGTGGCTCAGTCTGTTGAGCGTCCGACTTCAGCTCAGGTCACGATCTCGTGGTCCATGAGTTCGAGCCCCACGTCGGGCTCTGGGCTGATGGCTCAGAGCCTGGAGCCTGCTTCCGATTCTGTGTCTCCCTCTCTCTCTGCCCCTCCCCCGTTCATGCTCTCTCTCTGTCTCAAAAGTAAATTAAAAATAAATAAATAAATAAATTATAACAAGTTAACAACAGCATCATTTCTTTCTCAGCGTTTTGGAATCAGAGAATCAACACAAGGAAAAACCAACTTGGAAAGGATCTCAGAGGGTGTCCAGTGCATTCGGTCTTATTTCAGCAAAACTGCCTTAAAGAATTTCACATGTTAAAAATACATTCTGTTTTGAACACATCCAGATAAGGGGATTTCTCTACCTTCCTTGCTGTCCCATTTCAATGACTGTCACTCTAAGGAAAGTTCCCTTCAAATACATCCTAAATCCGGCCATGCTGTTTAAGTTATTTTCTGCTTGTTTTCTTCTCCTTCTCCTTCTTCTTTTTAATGCTTATTTTGAAAGAAAGAGAGTGAGCAGGGGAGAGACAGAGAGGGAGAAGAGGACAGAGGGTCCGAAGCGGGCTCCATGCTGACAGCAGACAGCCAATGTGGAGTTCGAACTCACGAATCATGAGATCACGACCTGAGCCGAAGTCAGATGCTCAACCGACTGAGCCACCCAGGAGATCCTTGCTTGTTTGATTCTTAATATAGAAGATTAACAGTGTTCGTCCCCACCCCTCATGCTAATTCATCTTCTAACAACTTGCAAACTCTTTTGA
Source organism: Lynx canadensis (assembly GCF_007474595.2). Classification (NCBI taxonomy): domain Eukaryota; kingdom Metazoa; phylum Chordata; class Mammalia; order Carnivora; family Felidae; genus Lynx; species Lynx canadensis. Next base: position 19,381,189 of record NC_044315.2, read on the forward strand.
TTTATCATCTATATTTTCATATACATTATCTATCTAACCCTTGCAACAATCCTATTATTAGCTGCTGCACTTTACAGATGGGGACATCCAGGCTTAGAGAGTAAAGAAATTTAGGCTTAGGGAAAAAATGTGACAATCCCAAGGTTACTCAGCTCTCCAGGGCTTGGGTTCAAACTCAGCTACTTGCATCATATATAACTGTTACTAAGACACGAACCCCTCAACCTCTCCATGCCCCCATTCTGAACAAGCCCAGAGTAAGAAGCTGTCCTTTAAAACAGGCTTAGCGAATGCCGAGCAAAACTGGAGGGTTTTCTTGCACAGAGAATCCACGTGTCATTTTATGTTCTAAACTGGCAGGGTGATGTTGCAGTGGGTAATTGTGATTTGTGCCAACATCATTCTCTTCTCTTAGTAACTGTACCCTGACTTCCCCAGGAACTGTCAATCAAATTGCCCAGCCTTGTCCAAAAAGCTAGCACAGAATCCAGGCCAGACCTCTCAGGCAAGTTTCCCAGATATCCGATCCTCGAGTGGAGTAAAAGAAGAATGAAAATGGTCAGAGTTCATCCGTGTCACAGAGGAGTTCCCTAGACCTGCCCTGGTTTCCAGGAACTAGCCTTTCCACTTCTCCACGCTTCTCGGGGTCACCTCCTGTTCTTGTTAAGCCCTTCTTAACTTAGCCAGGGTTCTCTGTTGCTTATAAGCACAGAACACTGCCTGATACAACTCGTTAGAGAAACATGAAAATACTTACTTAGTACGTTCTGCTTTAATTATGTGCTTATTCTGGTGACAAATACGAAAATGAAATCAGTCTCTGAGCATTTGGTAAACTAAGAAAATTCCTTCATGTTGAAAAAGGGAGTCTGGGAATTTTTGTTCAACTGATCAAAAGTAGCAGTAAGTTAGCAAGTCCTCCAGAATTCTGGCTACGTTTTTCTTCTGAAACGTGGCTTCTGGGATCTTAGATTTCTCAGGAAGTGCAGAAAATTCAGAAAGCTGTGCAAGTGTTTAACGAGGCACTCTCCTGGTGAAAAGTCCTTTCTTAGAGGGAGGACAGAGATGCCGTAGTAACATGTATTCTCAGTGGCACTCATTGGCCAGGAAAAAGGGAAACGGGTGTCAGGCCTGCAAACTCCTGGCTAGTCAATTTGGTGCCGAGGGAGGCCCAGTCATCTGGGACTTCCAGGTCTAAAAGCAGAAACTGAAAGAAAAGGTGACAGTGTCTGACTTGGACTCAACAGTCTTGAATTCATCGCATGAAGAAGCATTGCATTACATTCTATTCTCCTCCGGGGACCAGACAAAAGAGCAAAGTCTACGAGTCCTCTGAAACTGCCCTAAGCATAGATTGATTTCAAAATTCTCAGAAACAAGCCAGAAACAAGGATAAAAAGGATACGAGGATCTGCTAACCTGGGGTCATTTACTCCATGAAAAAAAAAGCTTTCACAACATTCGGCACACGATGCAGAGACAACGAATTACAAAACAAGAGGTCTGTTTACTGTGACATCATTTGCAATCCGAGAAGATAAAGCACGTGCATACAAAATAGCAACAAGGCGATGCAGGAACTGCCAGATAAAGATAATAAATACATAAAAGTCACGGGTCAATACCTGACCTATTTCCCACACTGTAATTCAACGGAGTTCTTAGCCATGTGAGCACAGAAACTTTTTTTTTTTTTCATCTCTCCTTTTTTACAAAGAGCTGATTTCAGCACCCAAACAACGAATAATCAGAAAATACGTCTGTTTAAGAGAGGAAACTGTAAGATAATACTGATGGACATTCTCCCTTTTGTACAGTAAAAAACGATGGAGGATGGCCTGGGTGGTTCCACTGGTTGAGCATCAGAATCTTGGTTTCCGCTCAGGTCATGATCCCAGGGTCATGGGATCGAGCCCTGTGTCAGGCTCCAAGCTGAGCATGGAGCCTGCTTAAGATTTTTTCTCTCTCTCCCTCTCTCTTCTCTCTCTCTGCCCTGCCTCTATCTTTCCTCTGTCCTGCCCCTGCTCATGGACATGCTGATTCTCTCTCGAAAATAAAAAATAAATAAATATCAATTTAAAAATGACAGAGGAACCTCATAGAATGCCTTACACCTAGTGGAGGCTTAAATGTTATCTTTTGATTTGACTGAGCAACAAATATTTAATCCCTTTTAACATCAGCTATCAACAGTTGTGTTTAGGGATATGGCAAAGTAATATTTAGGAATAAACAAACCCTAGCTCACAGTATAGTGAGAAGTCTTCTTCGGACCTGTTCTCTCACTTGGGCGGAGCCCAAGCGGCTCACCTGTAAACGTTGCTCACTTGGCAGAGAAAATTCAAGAATGGGATAGCAGATACTCAGAGAAGAACTGATCTTTATTTTTGGTAAAAGTTTGCAATTTATTACAAGCTACTCCAGAGCTAGGGAATCCCTGAATTGTAAGTTCTACAAAAAGGCGGGGTTGCTACACCACCATCTAGGGCAGAGACCATGGCCTGGACTCCCCGACCACTGCACCAGCCCCCCAGCTAACTGGAGGGACTCTCAATTCAGTGTAGTAACACTTATGCAGGAGCCAGAGAAATTCCAGTATTCTGCTGTGGTATTCTCATTGCTGGAACCAATTTCACAGCAAACAAAACTGTGACAATTTCCCAGTTAAGAACACGCCATACTATTTGCAAGCTACATTTTGCTTTATAAAATACATGAACTCAGAGGCAAGTACAGAGTCAGGCAAGTACACAGTTAGCAAGTTTTTGTATCTATTTATGCTACTACCAAACACTGTGGCCAATGTGGACATAGATGCAAAGAAGCCTTTATAAAAACTATGTTTTTTAAGTCTTTAGTGTCACAAAATAATATAAGTCACAGCGCATTTCTTCCAAGTAATTGCTAATAACCTGCACACCAAATCCCTCAACTATTTATTAAACAGAGAGCATACTGTAACCAGAAACCTCTGTAGAAAATTCTAAGCAAACATATATTACTAAATGGGTGTCATAAACACAAGAAAATAAAATTCAAACTTCTAAGCCTAGATTCAAAACCTTTCGGAAACACATTCTAAACCAGTTTGATTTTACTTTCCAGTTCTCCTAAAAATTCTGTTCAAGTTAAATTGGCCAACACAGTCACATTCCTTTTTCTCAACATTTATCCCTGCCATCCCTCCGCCCCAAAGTGCCTCTCCTTCAGCTACCCCCTTGACTCTTTCTAAATTGTAAATTTCTGCCCAGCCCTAATGAAACTTCTCTGCACCCCTGAAAGCACAGTTTTTATTCGCTTTTGCACATAAAACCATTTCAACAGCTATGTGCTGATCTGAATAACGATTTTTACAACTTGGGGCAGAAGAGGAAGCTTTCAGGGGTCTAATGTTATAATGATTTGCCCGTTCATAAAACAGGGTTGTTTTGAGCCTTTATTACACACAAGGTACAACACCAGGGTCAGTGAAGAATGCTGAGGTGCAATGGATACACCCTCTACCTTCAAGGAGCTTGGAGTCTAGTGGGGAAAATAAGATCAACACCCAAGTCATCATAAGAATACAAACTAGACAATTATAAACACTCCTCTACGGCTTCTGCTAAAGGAGGGTGGGATTACTTACCCAATGGAAGGGGGGAGGTGTGCAGAGAAGGACTCTAGGAGGATGTAGCAGCTGGATGCAACAGAAAGAAGACTTTAGGTCCTTAGTAAGCATTGACAAAGGCAAGGAGTGGGCAGAGCTTGGAAGTAAGGAGTGATGCTTCAGAATATGTGTATGTTGTAGAGAAAATGGAACGAGTGGGTAAGTAATTTATATTACAAATTAAAGGGGATTCAACATACTGAGAAATTCAGAGGTCAGCACACACTCATGTCATTGTATCAGGCAGTATCAAGAGAGGGCAGAAGATTCCGCAGGGTAATTATGATAGCTGAGAAAAATCGTAACATTTTAACTTTTTATGATATTGCTTTTCAACCGAATGGTGTTCATCACAGTAAATTCTACTTAACTAGAACTGATACAAAGAGTTCACATGCTCTTAAATATTCTTTATTGTGTTATACGAATAAAGCAGACATCCCACTCTGTCTTCTATGTCTCTACATGATGGTACAATAAATGATCTTCAAATGAAAAGCTACCATCAAAGCAAGATCCTGAAACATTCTTCTGGAATATCCAAGAAAGATGATTTTTCTGCATCAGTAAGAGAGACTGCATTATATTACACAGTGTAAACTGGCAGTATGTTATATGTATAACACATATTGCCAGTTATACACATAGACACATCTGACCCTTAAAAAACACAGGTTTGGGGGCACCTGGGTGGCTCAGCCGGTTGGGCATCCGACTTCAGCCCAGGTCATGATTTCGCAGTCCGTGAGTTCAAGCCCCACGTAGAGCTCTGTGCTGACAACTCAGAGCCTGGAGCCTGCTTCAGATTCTGTCTCCCCCGCTTCGCTGCCCCTCCCCGACTTGCACTCTTGCTCTCTCAAATAAATAAATAAATAAATAAATAAATAAATAATAAAAAACTTAAAAAAACATTAAAAAAACACACAGGTTTGAACGCTGCAGGTGCATTTATACATGGATTTTTCTGATATAGTACAGTACTATAAATGTATTTTCTCTTGTGATTTTCTGAATAACATTTTCTTTTCTCTAGCTTGCTTTTTTGTAACAATACAGTGTATAAACATATAACACACAAAATATGTGTTAATCAACTGTTTATGTTATCAGTAAGGCTTCTAGTCAACAGTAAGCTAGTAAGTTTTGGAGGAACCAAAAGCTACACGTGGATTTTTGACCACATGGGGGATCAGCACCCCTAATGCCCACATTGTTCGAGGGTCAACCGTACATCATAGCACACATGTGGTAACGCAGCCAGAATTCATCAGATCATGATATTATCAACTAATTGTGGATTGGGAAAGTCACTGGTATTAAAGGCAGTTCCTTCAACAGAATTTCCTCCCACTGCAACAAAACCAGTGTGCCACTATTTCAGAAATTCACTACACTGAGATTTCTTAGTGGGGAAAAACAGCCTTGATCCTTCTACATGTAGACTGGTTAGATATCCAGGCAGCCTCATGTGGTTCAAGCAAACACGTTCCCAGGCTCATAAAGCTGCCCAGATCTTTTTCACTCTCGAGGGTTCTTTGTGGAGGGCCTCTCTGCTACTTGCGGACACGCTCTCTTGTTGCCTTCGGCAAACTAAGGGCGAGAGCCTCAGTTACATCAGAAACAGCCATCGATTCAAGGAAACATCCAAGAAAAATAAATGCCTGATTTTAAGATGATGTGTATAATTAGAAGCTTCTCAATGGTAACAGAAGTGAAGGTACACAACACTGCTTTATTTTACCTATGATTCACTTTGAGTTAAATCCTAGTGTATGAGTCACAGCAGGCATGCCAGCTTCTTGCTGTTACATATTGATCCGGGTGTATGGAACCATTTCTAAGAGTAGATTCTCCAGAGTACTGAGGGAGAGTGGAAGTTCTGATGAAGCCCTAAAGCAAGTGTAGGTACAAATTTAGTGCTCTGTCAACACAAGGCGAGGCTTTACCAGCTTACGATAAAATCAACACCTCCAAGCCCTGAAAAAACGTGTTGTTTTTTTTTTTTTTCCTAACCCCTTCTCCAGTGACGTTAGAAGTTGCATTACTTGAACACAATTGCAGGGAAACGTGTTTGAAAGGTTATTGGAAGTGACAGATGGGCCTATTTTGAAATAAAATTAAGCCTGTGGCACTACTGAAAGGAAGTCACGAAATCCAAAATTAAACCGGACAGAATGCTCTTAAGCTGTTTTTGTTCTTTTTTTTTTTTTTTTTTTTTGCCAAGGAAGCACAAAGAGTGGGAGGTTGAAACAAGGCTGCTGCCTCTTCTCTGAATTCACTCACCTTGGTCAATTTGTCTTGAACTCACAAACTGTCTTCTTAATGTAGTCTGGCATCCCCTATGTTTTATACCATTGAACATCCAAATAATGTCTTTCATCGGTATCGCTAAGAACACAACTCTAATTGTGCATAGATGTGACTTTAAAGATTTAAGGGGTGGGGCGCCTGGGTGGCGCAGTCGGTTAAGCGTCCGACTTCAGCCAGGTCACGATCTCGCGGTCCGTGAGTTCGAGCCCCGCGTCAGGCTCTGGGCTGATGGCTCAGAGCCTGGAGCCTGTTTCCGATTCTGTGTCTCCCTCTCTCTCTGCCCCCCCCCCCCCCCGTTCATGCTCTGTCTCTCTCTGTCCCAAAAATAAATAAACGTTGAAAAAAAAAAATTTAAAGATTTAAGGGAAAAAAAAACCTATAAGGAACGTATTGAACCATTAAAAGTCCCATTTAAGATGAGATGAAAAACACGCACTTCAAAACCCACCCACCGCACATCCCAGACCTGTGAAGGGTGCCTGCGCACCGTGGATGGCTACGCCAGCGATCCCGTGCGGATCCACGCCTACCTTATTGTGCTCGTACTTGTAGGGGATCTTGAGCGTGTCCATGGCTCTGATCATAGCCTGCATGGCCGTGAAGATGTTCTGATACACCAGCTTGGTGAAGCCCCTTTTGTCTTCATCGCTGTAGCCTGACCCATGGATGATTCTCATCTGCTTGATAAACGTACTCTTGCCGCTCTCTCCTGTCCCTGAAAGAAGGACAGCAGCAAAAGACGTCGTCAGACCATGACACCTTCTCAGCTTCCCAGACAACGAAACCAGACAGGGCGGCTTGGACGTGGCATCCCCAAACAGCCTGCTGGAGGGGCATCCCAGGAGGGCACATCACTAGGGGTAGAAAGGCCACCTGTAGAGAACACTCAGCAAGACTGCAGGGATGAGGGTCCATTTCAGGGGCAGATGAGCTTAAACAAAACAAAACCAACCAACAAACAAAAAACCCTGTCACCTTTCTGTAAGCCACCCAGCGTGGAATTTTGATAGTGTATTTGTAACCACATATCTTATGGCAAAACACAACGAAATCAGCATCTTTTGAAGAGAATAAACACTTGATAAAGCTCTCTTCCCTGGAGAATATCTGCAAGACTGCCAGGAGGCTGGGCTGCTAGGCAGGATCTGGATCTGGAAATGACAATGCGCTTACATAAATGCCATTCGTAGGAAGGAAAAACGCCTAGAAAGTTCTACACATTTTCTTTCATTTTAAAATGAAGCGTGCGAGTGTGTATATATATATGTGCTGTATATATGTGTGTGTATATAAATCATATATTTTTGATATATATCACATATATATGACATACATATCACATATATACCACATATGTGATATATAGATATATATATATCTACTATACATAAGCATCAACTGTATCAGTGGCAGTTATCCCAAGGAATCACCTAATTCCGAGAAGTCACAGTGACACTCCTTCTGTCTGCTCATTCTTGACTAATAAATAACATGATATAGAAATTTACCGTTACCATTTTTCTCTTCTGTGCTCTTATTTTTCTCTTTTTCAACATCTATTTTCTGTTAGTGTAAGCCTGAGGGCAATCCTTTCAAAGCTACCAATGACCATGGAAGAGAAGACAGAAAGATGAGATCATGTCACTGAATGACACTCTATTTCTTCCACAACTTATCCAACACTACGACTCTAAAAACTTCCTTTCTCCAAATGTGGGTGGCTTCTTTCATACGTCACTCCATTTCTGAATATTCTCACTCACTTTCAGGCTTCCTTGAGATTTCCAAAAAACAAATGTCTCTGTCTTCCCCTAACAGTGTAGAAAAACACTGAAAGTACCTATTTGCACATTACATTTGGAAGAATATAATATTAAAACACAGGATGACAGGGGCATCCTCATTGCCACTTCCTACCTACAAGGTGCTTACAAAAACAAGAAAAGAGAAAAGGAAAACTAAGACTAGGAATACAGCAGCTGTCCCAATTTCATTTTGTTTTCTGGTGGTTGGATTTCATTATTATCTTTATAAACAATCAAGAAAAATTCAAATGAGTATTACGGTTTTCATAGAAGCACTCTTAAATGACTGCAGATGTCCGCGTAAACACAGAAGCCTCGCACGGTTACGACGGAAGATGATTTCTAGCCCCAAGGTTCTGGGTCAACAATTCCTTTATCATTTTCAGATGACTCTTAATCAGCACTCTGGACTCCTCCAACTCCAAAGTTAACACTACAATGTGAATGCCTCAACCCATTTTAAGGAGCTTCACCGGAAGAGTTTAAAAGGACTATTTTACAATTCCAACCTTGAATACTGGGGGAAAAAACCCCAAAGCATCTAAAAAGTAGCACCTCTTGGTAGAAAAAGAACTACAGAATTGTTTCTCATTACCAATTAACAAGTTATTTAAAAAAAAAAAAAACTGATATCTTTACTCTCCCAAGCAATTCAAAGTACACAAGAAAAAAATCCAGCTTGCCTCTGTTTATTATCCTTATCCACGGGACAATGGCTTGCTCTGAGGGCCCAACCATAGGCGTAATCATCAAATCAGAATCCCCGCTAGTTTCTTCCACAACAAAAACAAGAAGAAATCTTAATTTGTGAGGTTAATGACACGAGAAGGAAAGAGAATCAGGCAACAGGTCCCCTTCCTCCTGGCTTTCTGTGCAGCTTTTATATATCATTTGGTGAGTAGAAAATACAAAAATAAAAATAAATGTAAAAAGATATAAAAATACGAAAGTAGCAGACAATAAACTGCACTGGCTTGTGTTTCAACAAAGTCATGCTGGGCAGGAGCAGTCAATGCTTGGCACCTCTTTGGATCTAGTCACCTGGGCATCACACTAATGAACTAATGAGATCAAACTAATGAGATCACACTAATGAGATCAAACAGAGGCAGAGCGCGGGACCAGTGAATGAATGGGGGGCACGTAAACAGGAAAGAAAAAGCATCCAAAAACCAACTCCACATTAAGATATTAAGATATTAAGATTCCTAATGCCCCAGATATGTCCAGGGATCCTTTCTCGCCATTTGCGTGTCTCGCTCCACGCCCCAGGAGGCTGACCCAAAAGGATTTCACATCAACAGTTCCCTTACCCTCCGTCTTTTTCTTGGGTTTAGTTCATGGAAGACACGAGGAGACCAGAGAGTAGGAAAATGAGGAAGGGGAATTTCCTACAGCTCACTCCCTACAAGGGCACCAGAGGCACGTTGTGTCTCCTTCAAAAGGCCACAGGTCCCGCTGGGTGTCTGCTCCCATACAGCTACCCTCTCTTGGTTCTTGTGACTGCTCTCTCCCCTTGCCGGGCTGCTACTTGCCCCTATGACCTAGTCCCTTTATAGAACTCCCCTCAGCCACCCAGCTGGAGTGTGCCACAGGTTTCCTACTGGGACCCTGACTGGTACAAATGCCACAGGGAAGCAGGGGAAGCTTGGTAAGATGAAAGATGGCTGCTTCTCTATAAATTTTACTCATAAGGCAGTCTCTAGTCCATAAAAAGCTTACTAGTCACTATTTCACTCTGACAGCATTCTCCCAGAGGCCAACCATGATGAAGAAATGCTACAGCCCAATTCTACCCCGAAGTCCTAATAAACACAGTACTGGCCACCCACCCCCACAGTGTGTACACGTGCAAAACAAACACACTCCAAGACCAGCCTCCAATACAGAGAGGGGAAATCATGGCCTCTACCTCCTGAATACCCTCTCTCATAAAGGAAATCAAAAGACATTTGTGTTCAACCCTTAATACTTTGCCAAGCACTTTGAAATAGACTGTCATTTCATCTTCTCAAAAATCTGTGAGACAGACAACCTTCTCCTCATTTCACAGAAAAGAAAAGGCCTTCGAGAGGCGAGGCATTGGGCAGAGACGACCCGGCTACTAATGGGCAACGTGCAGGTTCGACCCAGCCCTTAGCTGCCCAGTTTGGGTTTGTCACTATTTTTTTTTTAATTTTTTTAACGTTTATTTATTTTTGAGACAGAGAGAGACAGAGCATGAATGGGGGAGGGGCAGAGAAAGAGGGAGACACAGAATCGGAAGCAGGCTCCAGGCTCTGAGCCATCAGCCCAGAGCCCGACGCGGGGCTCGAACTCACGGACCATGAGATCGTGACCTGAGCTGAAGTCGGACGCTTAACCGACTGAGCCACCCAGGCACCCCTGGGTTTGTCACTATTTTAATAGTCACGCCTGCCCTAAATCCAGGATAATTAGCTTCCACTGCCCACTGTATAAAAATATCTTATGATGGCTTTGACTTCACCCAACTTTTATCCATCTAATCTAATTTTGAGTTTCTGAATACTACTTCAATTAGCAGGGATCCATTTCGAATCTGGTGCCATCTTCCAATTGACTGGCCACTCAAGAACTTAATGTTCATCCTTTGATGTTACTATATAAATGCAGCAAATTCAAGGTGAAGGCAAAGCTTCATGTAAGAGGGAGTCTGAGTGATTTTCAAACGCTGTAGGTTGAAGATAAAAGTAGTCAACTGACACATCATTCTTTTCTAACAATGGATTTAGCCCAAAAAAGGTGTATGGACTGACACCTCAACCAAGCAATTTAGCTTCTTTGTTCCAAGAGTTCTATCATGGAGACAAATGAAATACTATTCTTAACAAATGTGCAGGCCAAATATCATGTTGTTGTCCTATTTTTATAGACTTAAACAACATTCTCAGGATTTGAAATGGACATTTTGACAATCTACTCATGATTAATATCAAAAAACAATATTTGGTACAATTTAAAAAAACAGCTATTCCTTAATTATATAAAATGGTGTTGTTTCCTAAAGCCACATGAAAAGTTCGATGACAGACTTTGTAATTCTTTACGTCTGAATGAAAGAAATTAGACTTTTCAAAGAATGAAAGGAAGTAGACTCTGTGTGAATCCAGCAATGGCTAATCTCTTTGCATAGCACAGGGCATAAGTAACTCTTGACCTATCTCAAGAAATACAAATCTACTGTTTCCAAAGCCATTGATAAAATCTAGCAAGGAGCCCTTACATGAAAGTGCAGGTGGGAAAGGCTCTCATTTTTGCTGATTTAACTATAACTCCAATCAAGTCATGGAGTAACCATGACAAGCACGTCAACACATACAAGGGTGCTCATCCCACAAAACTGCTTTTTTTTCTTGGAAAGGTCTCCATAAATACAGCTAAAAATTTTCCCCGGAAAAGCTGTTTCACCTTTGGGTGGGTACTCTTCACTTTTCTTATTCTAGCTCATCAACACACCCAAAAATGAGACTACATGAGAATCATGCTATTAAAAAGGGCATACATAGCGACAGCCGGCTGGCTCGGTCAGTAGAATGTGTGACTCTTAATCTTGGGGTGTGAGTCTGAGCCCCACATTGGATGTAGAGATTCCTTAAAAATAAAACCTTAATTAAAAAGACAAAGAAGCACACATCAACCAGCACGCATGATTGGCTTTGAGGGATACTTAGGGTTTTTTTCTTCCCTACTCTTTCCGTCAGAACAAAATCAAATACGAATTTAATATCCCATTGTGGAGGGCATCACTTTGTAAGCTGTTAGAATACAGCACACCAGACATATACGCAGTCACACACACACACAATCTGATGCTTCCATTTTAGGACTTGACAAGATCTCTGCAACACAAGAGGATTTCCACACACAGCTTCTGCCACAAATCCACATTTACTCTCTGTGTCCCACTCAGGCTAAGCATCTATATGACGAAACTGATTATCCTGCCCATTTGCACAATGAAATCTGTAAACAGTGCTGTCCAATTAATCTCTAAAGGCAGGACAGTTTTTCTTATCCCACACCCCCTATCCTCCCGAGATGGCGGTTTTAAATCCAGTAATACATTAACTTCTTAATGGCAATGGATTATCATTTACTGTTGGAAAGCAATCACGGATTCACTGGTTCCTTCTCTCACACTTAAGTTGGCTTCTCGGATTATACTTTCATCAAAAGAGCTGCAAAGCACAATCCACGTCTGCACAAGACTTGCTCATGCCCTAAAAACGTCAGTTACTACTGTCACTGCTCCGAAAGGCGGTGGTATCCCTGACTGCTGGACAATGGCCCTGGAAAACAATCATCCAACACTACACTATCAGGAACTTGAAGGCTCCTGATGCTTCATTCCCTTCATCCGGAAAGAAAGGCAGAACACACCTCCAGGCCTCTTACAGGCTGTAGGAGACCCATCACTGCCCCCAGGAAAAAAAGAAATGCCAACACTGAGTTATAAAAACTGTGGTATTTAAAGTTGTACAATAAATATATTCGTTTTGTCCTGCCAGTGCCTTTCATGACTGTATTTGGAGACATTGTCAAACCATCAGAAATCTACATCTGAAGCCTTTAATTAATGTGAAGGCTGGAGCCAAATGCCCCTGCCCTGCCCTCTTGATTGGCCAGCACCCAGATAGAGAAAGGCTAAGAACAAACCCAAGTCTCATGGAGCTCAATTATAACTCAAGTAACTGTACTTAATAAGGACTGCTGGTTTAGGCCAAGAGTTTAAAATATAGAATCTCAGCCCCCCCACAGCTGAACTTGGACTACTTCCACCTAATCTTGGATAAAGTAGAACCAGAAATTTCAGGGAGGAACTCACTACCCATAAGCACAGCATCAAGCCACACGTGCAAGGAATTAATAGCACTGAGATAAAAGTGATTTAAACACACCTAGTCAAAACTCAATCCATGTGCTGTCCACATCTCGGTCTATCCACTTTAAGATCCACGTATTCTGCTATCTGCACATCTTCCTCCACTCAAATTGGGAACCTGCACTGGTCACCAAGCAGCTCTAATACCAAAGTCACCATAACTTCCTCTCCTTAAAAGACTGTCTTTGAGGCCAAGGGTTGGGAATGACTTCACTCTTTATCCCCAGCAAAGTCTGGCAGAAGGTACTACTAGACAGTTTAAAAAATACATAGTACAGAAAATGAACTGAATTTAGTATCGCCCACTATGAATGGTAAGTGAACAGATGGGTAAATCAGTGGTAACCAAGACTATTAATAACAACTCATCCAGGTAAGTTTAAAGGAAAGACAGGCAAAACACACTGAAAATGCAACGTGTGGAACACATGTGGAATATCATCTAGTTCTGGGTTCCTCAAAGTGGTGAAATCCTCCCGGAAAAGGACCTCCAGTGCTGCTAAGGTTACTCACCAGGTACGATTTCTTGGGAGAGTCAATTTTACCACAGAGTGTTACATCTGTGTATGAAAAACTAGCACCGGTTGCTTGCACAAGCTTCTGAATACAGTAAAAACTATTAGAGTATATACTTCTTTCATGTGTTTATTTATTTAGTTTGAGAAAAGAGAGGGAGAGAGTTGCACACCGTGAGTGGGGGAGGGGCAGAGAGCGACAATTCCAAACAGGCTCCATGGTGTCGGCAACGAGTCCGACTCGGGGCTCCATCTCATGAACTGTGAGATCATGACCTGAGCCGAGACCAAGACTTGGATGTTTAATTGACTGAGCCACCCAGGCACCCCTAGAATGTATACTTTTAAATGGTGGATTTCGAGGTACACAAATTATATCTCAATTCTTAAAAATTTTTAAAAACTAACAACAGTATAGTTTGGAGATGAATGGGAAGCTTACATGAACTTCCACACTAAATCTTGTTCAGGAGGTTACTTTGTGGTTTTAAGCAAAATCTGCACCCAGTGTGGGCCTTGAATTCACAACCCCAAGATCAAGAATCACGTGCTCTACTAACAGAGCCAGCCAGGCGCCCCCAAGAGGTTACTTTGATATTATATCCCCCAACCTTTTCTCCTCTGGGTGTGGGTGTTCACTCCCTCCTGCCTCTGAGCGCATTTCAAAACAAAAATCTGAGAAGCCCTGATCTCACACAGTTCACAAAGGAGGGGAAGTGACTCGTTCAAGGATTCTGCTGGTTGAAAACTAGACAGAAGGAAATGGACTAGAACCTACAGAGAACTCTTGTCTGCCCAGGGCTCTTGACCTTACGTCCTCACAAACTGTCTTTCCATAAAACACTTTTATCCAAATTTATTAAAGTTGTAATATATGCTAAAGAAAATTTAGAAAAACAGAAGCATTTTCAAAATTGCCAAAATGTTAACATTTTGGTTAATTTCTTTCCAGTCTCCTCTTCCAGGCAAATGTACTTTTTCTGTCCTAGTTCTAAAACTGAAACAGTACTGTATTACTGTTTTTCACATAAAATACTGTGGTGATTATTCCAAGATACCAATTATTCCTCAGAAATAGCTATTAATGATCGTCTGAAAGGCCACTGTAAGGACGTGTGATAATTTAACATATCCCCTGTTGTAACACATTGAATATTTCTAATTTTTTTTTTCACTTTTATAATGTTGTGATAAACATCCCTGAAAAAATCTCCCGAATCTCTATTTCTGAAACGCAGTTGGGTAGAAGAGCTGCCTGAAAATTACAGTTACACCAACCAGCACACCCATCAGAGCCTTCTTTACCCCACTCTTCATTTACCAACACCACCTTTTTTTAAAGCTACAATTTGAGAAAGTTAAATCTTTACCTGAATTTAATCTTCACTTATGAAACATTTTCATATTTTGTCATTTGTATCCCTTCTATGAACTTGCCTTTTAATTTGAGAACCTACGGTTTTTGTTTGTTTTTTTAAATAACAATTTGGTGTTTAAAACAAAAATAAACTTTGGTTATACAAATATTTTCCTCAACCAGTCATTTTCTTTTCATTTGATGACAAAATTCGATGTATCAACTTAAAATCTGTACTTAATGAATTCATCTGGTTTCCTCTGTCATTTCTTTTATAAAAGTTTATGCTTTAAAAGAATTTTTTATGTTTTTATTTTGAGAGAGAGAGATAGAGAGAGAGAGCTAGAGTGCAAGTAGGGGAGGGGCATAGAGAGAGGGAGACACGGAATCTGAAGCAGGCTCCAGGCTCTGAGCTGTTGGCACAGAGCCTGACATGGGGCTCAAACTCACAGACCGTGAGATCATGACCTGAGCCGAAGTTGGACAATTAACTGGCTGAGCCACCCAGGCGCCCCAAGTTTATGCTTTTTAAAAGTTCCAAACACTTATATTTATTTTGGCTTTTGGTTTTATGTTTTCCACTTAACCAATCTGTCTATACTTATTCTGATGTGTGGTGTACCATAATTTTTCTTCTATAACTGGAAGACGTTTCTCCCAAATCATTCTGCACTTTAAAGCCACATTGTCACAGAAGTACTTCTCAGTATAATCGAGTATTTGATCCAAACAGATGAGTCTTCTCATGTCCCCTAAGGTACTCCAAGTGCAATCAATAAGACATACAGAACACAGTGAGTCTCCTAAAGCATCTCACTGATGAGTCCCTTCTGTTCCCTCTTCCTCTCCTTCCCCACCCAGGTAGCCCATCACCTTTCCCTCCCTAAGCCTTAAATTCTTGTTCATTAGGTTTGTTTAAAGTCCTCTCAAAAGCAGCGGGTAAATATGCCGGGATGTTAAAGGTCTTAATCTCGCTTCCACTTTATGGTCTATTTCTACCCATATGGCACATTCTGCATTTGCTGTCTATTGTGTTCCCACCTCCCTATAGCTTTGTGACCTGGGTAAGTTACCTGGCCTCTACCATACCTATGTTACAGCTATGCTGTGAATTTCCAGTGAGTTCATCTACCAGTCTGGTACAGAGTAAGTACTCAACAAAACTAAGATTAATTTATAATGCAAATCCAGTGAGAAAACTGGAAAATAGTCTGATCCAGGGCTATGGGGAGAGGCAAAAACTGAGTAATCGAGAAACATTTCAATGGAGTATTTTTTTAAAAATCAAAACTAGTACCATGGGCGGGCGCCTGGGTGGCTCAGTCGGTTGAGCCTCTGACTTCGGCTCAGGTCATGATCTAGCGGTTTGTGAGTTCGAGCCCCGTGTCGGGCTCTGTTCTGACAGCTTGGGCTCTGTGCTGACAGCTCGGAGCCTGCAGCCTGCTTCAGACTCTGTGTGTCCCTCTCTCTGCCCCTCCCCTGCTCACATTCTGTCTCTCCCTAACAATAAACGTTAAAAAAAAATTTTTTTAAGCCATATGTATGCACATTTTTAGTATGGATTTTTTTTTATTGTGTGTATACTCCATGCCAGATACTATTCTAGGCATCAAGGATACAAGACAGAGTCCTTGTTTTCATATAGGCAACATGCAAGCATGAGTGGAAGATGACATATAGGTAGGTAGATGAATAGTAACATATCAAATGGAGACGGACACTCTGCATTAAAGAATTAAGGATAATGAAATACAGACTGACCTAGCAGCTACTTTAATTTGGGAGACTGAGGAAAGCCTAAGAAGGTGCGTTTAAGCTGATATCTCAATATCCAGAATTCAGCCACAATCAAATTAGAAAGAAACAACATCCAGAGCAGCGAACCAGCTGCCCTAGAGGTCAAGGTGGGAACAGGTGTGGCCGGCACACTGGGGGTGTGACCAGAGAGCCAGTGTGGCTGAGGCACAGAGGGTGGTGGGGAAAGAGGCAGGAGACAACACAGACTGCTCTGCTGGCTACAGAGGCAGAGGCGAAGGCACACGGGGTCCTGTATTTCAGCAAACAAGTTTCAGCTTTCTGTTAAGCATGTTGGCCAGCTTTGGAGAATTTTAACTAGGGACGTGATATCGTTTGATTAACGCTAAGTGAAGAGTGGACTGTAAGGGTGAGCCAGTCGGGTGTTTCAGTAATCCAAGCCAAAGACGATGGCAGGAGACCTGATGGAGGGAAGAGGAAGGATTCCGGATCCAGTCTGGATGGAGATGGATGGGAAGTGGGTAGAAAGAGGAAGAGATGGAATGGAGATAACCCCTAGACGTTGGGCTTGGGTAACCTAGATGGATAGAGGTTCTAGAGTCTTAGAGAGGCCTGAAGAGGAAGAGGTTTGGGTACAGAATGCAATGTTCAGTTTGAAATGCTTATTCACTCCAACAGAATCACCCTGTGTAAACCTACAAGGTGCACTGCACTGATGCAGACGATACCCATGAAGAAGAGGGGGTTTATGTCCTACATTCTCTGGGCCTCTGACAAAGGCAAGGGCACAGTCATGACTGAGGTCCTGATGCTAGTGGATGAGTCAGAGCAGACTGCAAAACCAGGGTCATAATTTCATTTCCTATGAGACAAAAGCTCCTTATGTAAAGAGACAGGAAACTTTTTAGCCTCCTACTTACACACACACACACACACACACACACACCCCTATTTATTTATATTTATAAAGTGGCAACATCGCTAGAAACACATTTCTTTACAGAAAATGGGGACATCGCTGAACATTCTTTGGAACACATGAAGACACCATAAAAATGCCAAGTCATAATAATAATATTTTAAGAAGCGGGAACCCTTCAGAATAAATAGCCACCCACAGATTTTTAACAATTATTTCAGATACTAAAAAACGCAAAGGTAAGCACTCGGGGTTTTTAGGTTACACACAACCATGAACGGCACACTTCAACAACGTGTGGGGTGGGAAATCACAGGGTGCACTTGGGATGCACTCTGAAGGCCTCAGGACAGAATGGCTCTCGTGGCCCTCCATGAAGGAGAACAACAAATTAAATGTGTCGGGGAGGAAAGCACACAGGATGGATCAGAAATGCCATTTTCTACCTCATTTCATTCTCATCAGGAGATCACCTACAGGCGGGGGGGGGGGGGGGGGTGTGTGGAAAGAGCATCAGCGGAAGTCAGGGGCCCCGTGAAGCTGGCCGCGCCAGGAACACCAGGGACAGCCATCCACGCACGGTCACTTGGCCCCCGAGAGCTGAAGATGAGGGAAACTGGCCTGGAAAACCACAAGAGTCCCCTCCAGCTTTCAGATTTTATGATTAGTGGTCTTCTCTGTATGTCGTACAGCCTGAAAAACCATTCACTGAATTTCTCACAAGGCAGGGGGAAAAAACCTGACCTGTTATTTACTGTGTATTCAAGAATTAATTCAAACGAGTTGGCTAAAAACTGTAGTAGTCTTCTTTCAAGGTTAATATGTCAATATTTTTTTTTCCTTTTGCTCATGTGGGCTCTTCACTTGGAGCCTCTAAAAATAATTATCTTTTGAGGCTGGGGAATTAAAGGTGCTGGAGGCAGCAAGCAGTGCCCCAATTAAGGGCAGCAAGGGTCTGGCTGCCTCACAAAACGCGTGGCTATTTCGACTGCAGAGCACCGCATGCTTCCGAGTTAATATCACCCCAATATTTCAAATAACAACACCAGGAATAGGAAGAAGGACTTGAGTATGTTCCAAATCTGCC
This sequence comes from Lynx canadensis, assembly GCF_007474595.2. Lineage (NCBI taxonomy): Eukaryota > Metazoa > Chordata > Mammalia > Carnivora > Felidae > Lynx > Lynx canadensis. The sequence goes on from NC_044315.2 coordinate 19,399,489, forward strand.
TGGTAAGCATAAAAGTATGAAAGGATCTTCAAGAGAGAACGTTTCATGGAAAACAAGAGTTAGTGAATCGGCTCGTGTGGAGCCGTTCTTGAGCTAGAAGGGTACTTTCAGGAGTCCCCTGTTGCTGTAGCATCTGAGATTTAACTAAAACAAAACCCGAACTGACAGAAATGTTTCCCTTTTCTTAAAGGAAGAGAAAGAACATAGTTAAAACACACACACACAACACACACACGCAAGCAAGCAAGCCAAACCTATGCACTGTTCACATTTTTAAAAAAATTCTCTCTTGGGGGGAAATGTTGATATTAACCAAAAAATATAGTACCTGTTGGAGGGATCATAATTAGCATGAAAACCACCCAATAAGGACTCTTAACAGTAATCATTTCCAAAAGGCTAATATGGGAGGCTACCACCAAAACACCATGGAGAGATGCATTAAGAAATCTCATGGGCTCTCACTTCCCCTAGAAGCACAGACACAAAAAAGAATTCTTAAGATTCAGCTTTTTTAAAAAGTTGAGATATTAACTACTGGAGGGAGGAAGTGGCCCCTTTGCATTCAACGCTCAGGTTACTTTGAAGACATGAACTGCCCCTGCTCTTTCACGTTTGAATCATTCCGAAGCAATCCAGTGATGCACCTTGGGCATCATGTGTGCTGCTCAAAGAGACAGGGGCAACAGCTGGCACCACGGATTGATGTCCAGACGACCTCCCCAGAAATTACCAGTAAAGAGTTGCCCTATGATTTGTGGCATATTTAAATTCTGTCCTATAATTTACTTTGCCTAATGGCCATATGTTTCTCCAGTATTCAAGCCAGAGACAGTAAGAGAAATGCGAGAGAATGGTCATAGAGCAGGGCTCCCCTCATCTGCTTTTCCCTCCACTGCAGTTTTTTTCAGGAATAGCAATGGTCAATCTCAGTCTCAAATAAACAAGAAGTGCCTTTTTCCTTATTCTTTAAAAAAACATTTTTTAAAACATTTATTTATTTTTGAGAGAGACAAAGTCAGAGTACAAGAGAGAGAGGGAGACACCGAATCTAAAGCAGGCTCCAGGCTCTGAGCTGTCAACGCAGCTCACACAGGGCTCCAACTCATGGATCATGACCCAAACCAAAGTCGGATGCTTAACTCACTGAGCCACCCAAGTGTCCCCCTTTTGCCTTATTCGTAAGTAAGCTGCGCTTGTAAATATGCCCTCTCCCGAAGAGAATACAGCATACTTCTTGTTCAGAAGGATCACACCTACAAATATAAAAGCCTTGGGCAGGAAGTAAGAAAGGACAGTCTTACAACCAGATTTGCATCTTGAGGAAGTACAATTAGGGAAAGCACATTGGGGCACTTCACTCATGTTTAGGAAGGCTTGCACATGTGATGGCTTGCTGCCGTTCGACTGATAGAAAAGGAAGGGAAACTAATTGCTCTCTTCTAACTTAAACTGAGCCTGTGCTCTTAGTACACAATCCACGGAACTGTTCCCCAAAACAAAAACCACAGTTAAAGGGGAAGAGATACAGAATCCAAGATAATGTTTGGCTCTCCAAATGAGTCTTGGTATTAGGCCACAGGACCCAACAAATGCTGTCCAAATTATATCAGTATATATTCAGGTGTGATTTCTCATAAACTGACCTAATAATACATTAATAATACCATTTCACACTGTGAAGTAATTTAAGTAAAATCAAAAGCAACCAGAAACCACCCATTAACATGCAACTTTCCCCTGAAATATTTCATCACAGAAAGGTAGAAAAGTCATTAAGGCATCTAATGAAAGCTCCTATCACCTAGGCAGTGACGCTTACTTGACCAATAAAGAAGCTGGCAGAAACCAAATCAACCAAAATGCAAAATAGTAAAACGCATTAAAAAAAAAAAAAAGGAACACTGAATCACTAAGGCCTTGCTAAGTGGAGTGGATCTTTCAGGCATTCGCAAACTCCCCCAGACCACACCAACACACACACACACACACACACACACAACACACACCAAGTTGGGGAGGGCTTTAAAAACCAAATGCTTTAGCCTAATGGTGAAACTAGGGTAATGACTTGTTTATCCTGGTTGTTCTACCTATGGCTTCCTGAAATATACCCATCATTGGCTTTTTTTTTTAAGCGTTAACAGACTACATATTAAATGGAATGACTATTACAATGTTTTAGATATCCCACACACACAAGTTTAGAGTGTAAGTGGGGAAACTTCTCCTGATCATGTATTCTTCCCAAAAAAATATTCCCATTAAGGTAATTAGGTCACTACTTATTGCTTGTATTGTACCGTAACAGGTGCCATAGGAATTTCCTAACTATGGGTCATGAGCTCTATAATAAATACAGCTTTATGGAGACATAACTCACATATCCTATAATTCACTCAATTAGAGTATACAATCCAATGGTTTTTAGTATATTCACACATGCATGCAACCATCACCACAATCAATTCTAGAACATTTTCATCTTGGGTACTGAAACGTTAATGAGTTGCCAAGCATCTAACCAGCCAAAGCATCAGACTACAGAGAAAAATCTTGCTGCTAAATACATTCCCCCACCTTTAAAGTATACATTTATACTTGGGCTTCATTGTACTTGCTTTGTTCTTTTTTCCACTTAACACAGCTACAGAGTTGGATTTGATTCAAAAACCTATGAGGAACTATTGAGAATTTTTGAGGAGGTATGAACTCCATCACAGGAATCCATTAAGAGGACAGAAGCATGGCATGAGTAGACAGTTCAGATTTCACGGAGAAAAAGCGTCATCAAAGAAAGGGGACCAAAGCAAACAACTACCAAGGTCCAGGCAGGAGACACAAGCCTAAATTTTGAGGTGAGAATGGGCAAGGAAGGACTTGAATGATACTGAAAAGGCAGCATGGGCAGGTGTGGCTCTGGTCCGTGGTGGCAGAAAAGAGGAGTCAGAGAAGATACCATGGCTCATACAGTGAGACTGGGGAAATGTGATGCCTTAGCACAAAGATCCAGAAGGGAAAACTGACTTCACGGTGAAGCTGAGGGCAACTTTAGATGTGTTAGTTGGCAACTGCATTTTCAGGGTGTGTAGAGGCTAGAGGTGTGGTTCCAGAAATCATTCCTGCTGGGTTGATGAAGACAAATGAGGCCAAGTGTGTAGACAAGGTCAAAAGCATCGCTGACACTTGATGCAAGAAGGCTTCTGACACACTGGAAAGAGCACTGGGAACCAGCAAGATGGACTGAGATGGCCTACTCTCCTTCTGTATGAGTGACTACATGAAAAAGAAGGACAGTCTAGAGGAGGACCAAGTGTGAGATCCTGCCTAGGTCACTCTGGGAGAGACAGGAGCAAATAGAGCCCCTCATGTCTTATAGTGTCCCATCGTTCCCACTGTTCACTCCAAGGAATGAAAGGTGAGGAAGGTTCTAGAAATGCTAAATAAATACAGACATTTAGGGGCTTTTTATGATGATGAACATGGTAGTCCACCTAAGAAGCTTCACTGGGCCAAAAATTAAATCTCCAAATTCTATTATGCATGTGATTGGTAAGCCTAAGCCAGTATCTTCAGTTTATCAAAAATGGTGATCCTGCATCATGAACATAAAGATCTAATCACACTTCTTCAAATCTCCCCAGGAATATTTCAGTCACCTTAGTTTAAATAATATTTCATTTATTTTTACTAAAATTAACTAAAACTTTAGAGGAAACAGATGTGCCAAACGTTGCTCATTGTAATGTCTTATCAATTTACCACTTGCGACAACATAAAGCACAAGAAATTCCAAAATGTTAGATCCCCCTTTTCTCTCTCAACTCATCCCCAGAAACCAATAACCCAAACCACTGAGAGAAAGCACAGAAGTAAAATTTAAAAATCCAAATCACAAATGATTAGCCATCACACTCAACTAGAAGGAAAAAAATGATTCTGGAACTTTAATTTTCAACATGAATAATTATTCTGTACCACTAGAATTAGTAAAGTCTTCAGAATCTATGGTTGGCACAAAGAGATATTTTATACCGTAATAGGCTGGGTATTTCAAAACATGGCCATTGCACTCTTTGCATATTAAGAACACAAGACCAGGATGCCTGGGTGGCTCAGGTCACGACCTCATGGCTCCTTTGAGTTCGAGCCCCAAATGTGGCTCACTATCAGCACAGAGCCCACTTCAGATCCCGTCTCCCTCTCTCTCTGCCCCTCCCCTGCTACCACACATTCTCTCTCCCTCTCAAAAATAAAAATAAAAAAAAAAAGAACACAAGACCACGGGGCAAGGCTAATTACTTTCTTTAACCAAATCAAAGAAATGATTGGTTGAATTACCTCAATTTTATGTACTAAATGATATCCTGATACTTAAAAATTAGAGTGGCCATATAATTTATCATCCCAAAACGGGTAACTTTGAGAGTGAAAGGGGTACGATTTAAAATGTGTGAACCATGCTAGTCCTAGGTGAATGGAGATACATGGCTGTTCCCATGAAAGGTACCCTGGAATGAAAGAGGGTTATAACCCAGCATTATGAAAACTGAAGAGAGGGCTACAAAGGAAAGAATATAGGACGTAGAATAAAAATGAGTATCAGAGCTAGCGCACAGTTGTGATACCCCTCAGGGTGCATGTTACAGAGTCAAGAGCTACAGACATTACCCCCATCACAGGCTGGGGCCTTCAGGGTCTTACGCCAGAGACAAAGTCAGGATAGCCTGTGTCTTTTTTAGGTGATCACAAAAGAACATGAGAAGACTAACTCCAGGCTGGATGACAGATCAAGTCATTTTGTAAATTAATTGGCAAAGACTGTTTTTAAATGATCATATTCGGGACTCAGAAATCATCGGGAAAAACTGGCATCCCACGCAACTACGGGGAAATACAACAGTTACAGCTTCTCAGGGAAACTCTGCAGTAACTATCATGCCTTCCAAGTTGCATGGCTTGCTGCACCAATGACTCCATTCTCAGAAACCTTGCCCAGGGAATAATTATGAATTTTATAAATACATATTCGCTATAAGATATACAACTTATAACTGGTTAAAAACCTCAAAAATTAAAATATAAACATGCAACAACAGGGGGTGGGTAAAATAAATTATGAGATCGTGCAGACATGAAAAATGATATTTGTACCTTATACAGAAAAACGTTCATGATAAATACACATGGAAATGGGAAACGTGATTAAAAGGTAAGGTGGGAACATTTACGATGAAGTGTAAAAGTGATTAACCCTGGGGCGCCTGGGTGGCTCAGTTGGTTAAGCATCAGTCTCTTGATTTCGGCTCAGGTCATGATCTCATGGTGTGTGCAATCGAGCCCCGTGCTGGGCTCTGCACCGACAGTGTGGAGCCTGCTTGGGATTCTCTCTCTCTCTCTCTCTCTCTCTCTCTCTCTCTCTCTCTCTGCCCCTCCCCCCACTCGTGCCCTCCTTTACCCCACTTCCAAATAAATAAATAAACTTAAAAAAAAAGTGGTTAGCCCTGGGTGGTAGGATGAACAACTTTTCTTCTTTCTTGTTGCTAACTTGCTAACTTATCTTCTCAGTTTCACAAAATGAACAGGTATCGCTTCGTAAAAAGGGGAAAGTTACGAAGAAACTGAAAAAAGTATATTCTTCCGTCTTTCAGATGCCACAGAATCTGTGACAGAGCTGAGAGAAAAAGCAAAAAGTGGAGATGGTGTAGAGGCCTATTTGGACGCCTCTCAGAACCAGTCCTGTAAGGATAAAATGAGATGAAACACACAAGAGAATCTTTAAGCATGGTCAAGTACAATGTAGGAAGAAGTGATTCTTCTAGATGGCCTGCTGGCCTGCTATTAGCAGAACATGTACTCTGGGGTGGCTTGTTTTTCTTTATCCTACAGGGATGCATCGCTCTGCTTTATGTGTGTACTATGACACACGGGACAGAGCAGACGGTGAAGCGGGATGCTGGATTAAAACCGTAAAACCCTCACTTCATTAGCCCCTATCCTAATCAAAGGAAGAGAAGAATAATAGGACATTGCCAACTGGTTTCCTGGGCAACTCACCAAAAAATAAGAATTGAACCAAACTCCACTCAATAACATTACTTAACAGCCCCTGATCTCGGCACCTTGAACAAAGAAAAGGTTGACCAATAGTTATTTTGACAGAAAGAAGAAAGAAAGAAAAGAGAAAGAAGAAAGAAGAAAGAATCCATGCATACGACTCTTTCAAGAATAAACAAATGTTGAAAATTTACCAAAATGTTACCAATAGCTGAGTTCAGGTTTTGAAAATACAAGTGTTGCTATTTTTTTTTCTATTTTATAAATTTCTAATGAGTAGTTCTTAGTTTTTAATCAGTCTTTGCAAATCCCAGGAATCTATTGCACTTGGACCCCATCACTAACCAACTGGTTATGTGACTGTGAACAAGTCAATTTGCCTATCTGGGTTTCTTGGCTCTTCAAGTCTATCAAGGACAGAGGGGGAATACATGCGATTGCTGATTAAGACATGTAAAGTGTCTAGCACAAGAGTTGAAAATGCTTCAAAAGTGATGGCTTTTTAGTGGACAGGAATAACATCTATGAATAAAATATTATTTGTAGAGTTCCACTCATTCCCATTAGCGCATAAGGCTAATGACCTCAAACCCTATATGTGGCATTGTACAACCCATTTCTAACCTCTAACGCTCTCAAGCCAACGTAGATTTGAAGATTATTCTAATCTCACAGAACCATAGAAAATGATAGGGCTCCCCTCAGGGGTTTTGGTTCATGGGCCAAATTTGAGCCTCAAGATCACTTTAAAGCCATCCTACAAACCGCAAAAGAAACCCAGAGATGTTAACTACAGTATATGCTGAAACACGTTTAGTATGTCTTGAGAAGAAGAAAATACAGGTATCTCATGTTTGTCAAGCATGATACAACAGAGTGGGCAAAGAATGCCACCAAGAATGCCAGCCCCTTTTACTGTCATTAAAATGTCTAACTCTGGGGGCGCCTGGGTGGCGCAGTCGGTTAAGCGTCCGACTTCAGCCAGGTCACGATCTCGCGGTCTGTGAGTTCGAGCCCCGCGTCGGGCTCTGTGCTGACTGCTCAGAGCCTGGAGCCTGTTTCCGATTCTGTGTCTCCCTCTCTCTCTGCCCCTCGCCCGTTCATGCTCTGTCTCTCTCTGTCCCAAAAATAAATAAACGTTGAAAAAAAAAAATTAAAATGTCTAACTCTGACCGGTCACATAAATAACATGGGCCATAATTCCCTTCTAGACTCAACAGGACAGTAGACTAGATAAACTCAAAGGTGCCTTCTAGATCTATCATGGCATAAAACCCGAACACCTACATTCAAACAAGGCTACCCCTAATTATCAAAGCTCAGTTTTCCCCACAATGCAAACTGGGGTAAAAAAACCAAGTACCTCCGTCATAAGAGAGACTGTTTTATTTTAAGATTGTCCTACATCACTTTAGGCAACTACTATCAAAGGAACGCTTTAGAAAAATGGTTAATAGTGAGCAAATGTGCTCATGATATATTAGCCAGAAAGCAGACAATATGAACACGATACCCATTCGAAATCTATTGATGCACAGAGAATAGACACATATTCACAACATAACATCTGCTTGGTGGCAATGCTAGTGATTTTTTTTTCTTATTCTTCCCTGTCCCAAACAAATATCTGCATTTTAGACCTATTCTAATAGGGCTTGTAAATCTTCAGTTGTACAAGGTATTCTGGCTCCATTCCTCTTCTTTTCAAATTCATTTCAGAAGCTGAATCTATCAGTGACAAAGGCTATTTGATAAAGCTCTACATAGAATGCAGGTCGTCAGGCACCCAGTCATCTCTGTGTCATCAAGCCACCTCACCCATCTATCCTCTTTAAATCATACACCAAATGATCCTTTTCCTTCCCCCCATTAAACTTAACCATTCAGCAACCCATTCTTTAAGGCCCCTTCTGCTCGGGACACTGGGGAAGACTTCGCAGCAAGTGGCGTTTCATGGGGCCCTCATATTAACCCTTGTCAAGTGCCATCTCTTCCACTGAGGTGTTCTTCTCTAATCTCTGCCACTCATTGGAAGGCAAGGACAGATCTAGTCTGCTATTTTGACACCGACTTAGCTTATCCAGAGCAGGATTAGCCATATGAAGTGGAGTCAAATCATCAGTGAACATAATATGACACGGTGCTTCTTTAAAGTAGGTGTGATTCTGTAATCGCTACTCAGGATTGGAGTGACAAGAACACCTGAATAATTCAACATCTAAATACTCCATTATGATGCCACCTCACACCTGTCAGAATGGCTAAAACTGACAACACAAGAAACAACAGGTGTTGGCGAGGATGCGGAGAAAAGGGAACCCTCGTGCCCTGTTGGTGGGAATGCAAACTGGTACAGCCACTCTGGAGAACAGTATGGAAGGTCCTCAAAATGTTAAAAATAGAGCTACCCTACAATCCAGCAATTGCACTACTAGGTGTTTACACAAAGGATACAAAAATACATATTCAAAGGGGCACATGCACCACAATGTTTAGAGGAACACTGTCAACAATAGCCAAATTATAGAGTGGCCCAAATGTCTACTGACTGATGAATGGATACAGATGTGGGGTGTGTGTGTGTGTGTGCGCGCGCGCGCGCGCACACACACACACACACACACACTGGAATATTACTCGGCCATCAAAAAGAATGAAATCTTGCCATTTGCAATAATGTGGATGGAACTAGAGTGTATTAGGCTAAGCAAAATAAGTCAGTTAGAAAAAGACAAATACCGTGTAATTTCACTCATATGTGAAATTCAAGAAACAAAACAGATGAATATACAAGGGGGGGCGGAGAAAAGAGGGAAACAAACCACAAGAGATTCTTTTTTTTTTTTTTTAATTTTTTTTTCAACGTTTTTATTTATTTTTGAGACAGAGAGAGACAGAGCATGAACGGGGGAGGGGCAGAGAGAGAGGGAGACACAGAATCAGAAACAGGCTCCAGGCTCTGAGCCATCAGCCCAGAGCCCGACGCGGGGCTCTAACTCACGGACCGCGAGATCGTGACCTGGCTGAAGTCGGACGCTTAACCGACTGCGCCACCCAGGCGCCCAAACCACAAGAGATTCTTAATGATAGAGAAAAACTGTGGGTTGACAGAGAGAGGTGGGTGGGAGATGGGCATTAAGGAGGGCATTGGTTGTGATGCACACTGGGCGTTACATGTAAGTGATGAATTACTGAATTCTGCTCCTGAAACCAATACAGCACTGTATGTTAACTCGAATTTAAACAAAAATTTGAAAAGGAAGATAAATACATACATACATATATCCATACTCCATTATGCTCCAGTTTCTGGGAGGACATAAATAAAAAGATGACACGGGAAAATAAAGAGAGCCTTTCAGCTTGGAAGGGATGTTCCAGCCCAGAACACTAAGAGTCTTGGCCCACCACAGAGTAGAATTAAGCAAAGCAGCCGGGGAAAGATAAAGGTCTGTCTGTCAGCTTTCCAGTTCCTTCTGAGTCTGTCCTCACAGTGGGACTTCCTTATTTGTTTGAAGTATTATAAATTCCCAGAATATCAGGCACACCCATACTCAAATGTAAGTACAAAAACACACTGCAAAGCCAAATACAAATGGTTCCTCCTCTTAATTGAAAGCCACCCATCAGATAAGGTGGATTTTCTTTTATATGCTTAATGTGGCCCCTTCACAAAAGAGATAAGAACACTAATGAAAAATCTGCTTGCCAGCTTTGAAAAGTTAGCACTCAAAACAGCTACGAGACTGTAAGGTTGCTTTACACAAAAACTAGGAAATAAGTAGTAAACAGAAAACAGATTTTATTACATTCCACCCTATTTTGTTGCCACTACACTAAATTTACTGCCGTGGGTCATGTTTGTCTGGGTTATGATTACATGCCAAACCTCAGCCAAAACTGTTCTCCATATTTTATTCTTGTGGCTTTTCAAGAAAGTATAAAATGATCTTTATGTTTATTAAGAAGACAGAAAAGGCTTTCCTATTTTAGAAAATGCTTAATTACCTAGGTTAGAGGTAAGCTGCATGCTCAGAGATGAAAAATACATCCTCTTAGGGGAAAAAAAAATGGTTGTCCTAATTATACATGGATGATCTAATTAAACTATCATTCACAATTCATTAAAGCTATTAATAAATTGTAAATGGGGAAAAATGGGCATTACTGTTAAATTTATGGGAGTGTTAAAACCTATTAAATACAAAGACAACCAAGAACTCGTAGTGAAATTTCCTAAGTACATGAACTTTAGACCTCACTTAGGGATCCTTACAGACCTCTTCTACAGGCTCTAGACCCACCTCCTCATTTATAAATGAGGAAACTGGGGTCTACTGAAGCTCAGTGAATTGCCCAAGTGACATCCTCTAACTAATTTTCCCACCACTTATATGGTTGCCACACTTCCTGAATTGCACATGTAGCTTGGTTCCAGACAGAAAACGGCTAGCACATCTTGCTACAGTCGGTGCAGAGGAGCATTCGAAATCCTGGAACAGTACGCCGAACCAAATATTAGAGGGGCGCCTGTGGCTAGCTCAGTCGGGGGACGGTGCGACTCTTGATCTCGGGGTTGTGAGTTCGAGCCCCATGTTGGGTACAGAGGTTGCTTAAAAATAAAATCTTAAAAATGTATGTATTAGAAGGAAGGTTAATTGACGCAGAGAAGAGAGAACCAGTATCAACCATGCTGCCACCTGCCCAAAGGGAGAAGCAACAGAAACTCAAGAAAACAGAAAATCTTTACTCAGTCTGTGTCCACAAAGGCAGTGTTCTTAGAAATTTCAGGGTGAATCAAACGTCCTTATTACTAGTCTACCTACCGACAGCAGAAATTTTTTAATTGAAACAAGATAGTATCACGTCAGCAACCAAATGAGCCATCACTAAGAACCATCACAATGTTGGTAAAGGATCCAGAAGAAGCACAACAGACCTGTCTTCCAGCCCTAGGAAGCATGTGTTTTCTTCTTCTGAGGACTCCACATTTCAAGGAGGCCCCCAAATTATGCAGGCAAAGGAAACCCCACCAAAAACAGGTCACGCTGCAGCACTCGTCGGTGACTGCACGCCTGCACCCAAAGCCTTGTGTACCCACTCCGAGCACACGAAGCCATGCGCTCCGCCAAGGGACTGCTGGAAATCCAGCCACTTGAAGTGACTGAGTCAAACAAGAACATAAAATAGGCTCTGCGCTGATGTGAACTGCATTCATTTCACACATCAGCAGTATATTTACAATGGCCTTTAAACTCCTGGCTGAACAGATTTCTGGTCCCACCCTGGGAAGCAGGGTGCGCAAAGCCCAGGTTCTCAGGCCAGACCCATGCAGGCACTACAACTAGCCGTACGCCTTGGGGCAAGTTAACTTGTGCTGACACTTTCATCATCTGCAAAATGAAGATAATGATGCCTATCTCAAAGGGTGTTTCTGCAGGTGAAATGTATATGAAGCCCTTAGCAGACTGGCTGCCTCCCTGTGAAATTCTATTTAACAACAAACAGTAACTAAAGCCTTTCGCTATGTAGCCTCATCTCCCATCTCTGCCCAGACCCTGGCCATGCTCCGGGCTCCCCGCAGATCCCTGCCAGAAACAGCAACGTCCTTTCAGATCTCCAAACTTTTCACTCCCTACTCCCTTTCTCCATATGCCCTCCTGGCTGAACCGGAACATCAGTGGTCCCCCACTCCAGACCTTCCCGAATACTCCAGTCCTCTGCCTGGCAAAATCTCCCTCATTCTTGTCCTTGAAGTTGGCCAACTCCCCTGAGGCCGGTGGCTGCTCCCTCTATGTCTATTATGTGATTACATTTGGATTATAATTACTTATGTAACGAGAAAAGAAATTTATTTACCGGAATCGGGGGGAAGGGAGAAGACCAGCCTGTCTTGACTATCTCTGTGCGGCAGTGGGCCCTGCACAAGGGCCAGGCTGTACTTCCCAAGGAGGACAGGCTTTGGAGAGGATCTCTCACCATGAAGGAAGAAACAACGTGTAAAAAGCCATAAGCATGAGATGTGACTCTGCCCTGTGCTAGTGATGTCTCCGTGTCTTCTCCAAAGTTACTAAACCTCACAGTAAGTTAAATGTGAGTGGAGGTATGTGTGAAAGAGAAAGACAGGAGACACAAGTGTGTACCGTGAGGGTATTTGGAAAGGGTTCTGAAAAGCCTAAAGCGCTCAATTCATATTCGGGCTCAAGCTAAGTTTTACCTAAATGGCAGAAAAGCAGAAGGTTGGCATGGACCATACGAGTTACCAATGTTTAAATGCCCATTTATTTCACCCACTACAAAGGTCTCATGCCCGGGAAAACAGTAAGGCAGAGTGGTTTGGAGCAGTGCTTCTCAAAGTTGACTGTGCATCTGAATCACCTGGGAATATTATTAAAATGCATGTTCCGATTCCACAGTGCTAGGGTGGAGTCCAAAATTCTGCTGGTCTAACCAGCTCCTGGGTGATGCTGATATTGCAGGACCACATAAGGAACAAGAATTCAGAGCACAGGGGGGCCTGGGTGGCTCAGTCAGTTAAGTGTCCGACTCTTAATTTTGGCTCAGGTCATGGTTTCACGGTTTGCGAGATCAAGGCCTGCATGGGGCTCTGAGCTGACAGCTCGGACCCTGCTTATGATTCTCTGTCTCCCTCTCTCTGCCCCTCCCTGACTTACATGCATGTGTGTTCTCCCTAAAAAAACAAGCAAACTTTTTTTTTTTTTTATCTTAAAAAGAAAAAGAATTCAGAACACAGATGCCAGAGCCAGACTGCCTGTGTTAACTGTCTGACTCCTACTTAATAGCTGTGTGACCTTGAGCAAGTTACTTAAGCTCTCTGGGCCTCTTTTTCCCCTCATTTGTACCTGAGAGTACCTACTTCATGGAGTAGTTACTGAGGATTGGCAAGTGAACATAGGTGAATGTGCCTAGGAGAGCATCCGGCACAGAGAAAATGCTAGATATAGGTCAGCTAATGTTCTTGTTAACATTCATTCCTGAATACTTCTGCACCTACCATTAACAGCAGCAATTCAAAAAGGCAGATATTCATGTTTTGGAATGAAAGGTTATTTAAAAAAAAATTTTTTTAATGTTTATTTTATTTTTGGGAGAGAAAGAGAGACAGGGCATGAGTGGAAGAGGGGCAGAGAGAGGGAGACACACAATCTGAAACAGGCTCCAGGCTCCGAGCCGTCAGCACAGAGTCCAACACGGGGCTTGAATTCACGAACCACGAGATCATGGCCTGAGCCGAAGTCAGGCGCTTAACCGACTGAGCCACCCAGGTGCCCCTGAAATGTTACTTTTTAATAAGCTAACATGTTGATCCGACAGTATGAACAATAAACAAAACAGTACGGACGTTAACTCCCCAGAAGGCATTATCATCAAACATGAACAAGAGTTAAAAGTAGTCATTTTAAACCGATAAGGAGTTGCATCCATATCTTCCGTCTCCCAAAATCTCAGATTCCGCTTCAGCTCACTTCTCCGACCCCAGGACGTACACCGATGGTACTCATTGGTCAGGGGTGGCCTTTTACCCTTTTCCAGCTAGAAAGAAGCTGTGGGCTGACATGGGGCTCCCCAAGAAGGCGAGGCCCAGAGAGGTGGGAATTAAGGAGGACAGAGAAGTAAAGGTCTGGAGACAGAGCAGCTGACATGGGGTCCAGCCAGGGCCGCAGCCTGGCCCAGCTAGCTACTGCAATCTCTAAGCTATGGCTCAGGCCCCACGCATGTTATTATCAGCACCGGGTCCTACTAAGTGGGCTGAACACAGCAAAAGAATGGCTCCTACTACATATTCCTCAGCATCCATTACGTGTCAGGCCCCAATCATGCCATTCATCCTTACGGTGACCCTGGGAGGGTGAGTGTTATTATCATTATCCCTCATGTACATTATTTGGGAGACTCATGACCCAACCTTGAAATGAAAAAACACCACAGCAACTGACCCTGGAGCCTCAGGACAGAGAAAGGCCGGGCTGAGTCTGATCCCAAACCAACGTGCCTTCAGAGAGAGCTGCCCCAACACTTTCAATCCGGAAGTCACATTGGAAGTGGGTGTTCGTTCCTCTGCCCACGTGCCCTGATACAGACGGCACGCAAATCCCAAAAGCTATGACCTCTTTAAGGGGCGCCAGGGTGTCCCCAGGCACACCTCCCATATGCCTGCAAGCCTGTGTTTTACATCAATCCTTCCAAATTGACTTAGCAGTCATCCTCCGGGACGAGATGACAGACATGCAGACAGAAATTCTCACTGTTGAAATGGAAAATGAGGACGCCGATGCCCGAGCCCACAGAAGTACTAAATGGCAAAGCTGGTGCCGGACTCCAGTTCTGCAAGACCCTGGGCACAGGCAAGGACACCCCCGGGCCACAGAGCAATGGCCGTAAAGCCAGGAGTCTGGCAGTGAAGAGCTGAAGAGAGGAGGTCAGGGATAGCTTCACCCAGGCACCAGGGGGAGGTTTAAGGGTGAGACAGAAATAAGCGAGAAACAGACAGAGCTACGGGGCTCAGAGGCTACAGGGGATGAGGCAGGCGTTCGTGGCAGTGTCCCCCAGTGGGAACCACACAGAATTCCATTTCTGAAACTCGAGAGACAGACTCGGGCTTAGGTGCTCCTGGGCCCGCGATAACAAGGGGATTTCCAGCAGGATGCAAGCTTTGAGGCAAGAAGCAAGGCAGGAGCCCAAGGTCAGCATGGACCACACCCCAGGTTAGCAGCAATGAGGGCCCCTGGAGTCTAAAAGCCACTATTGGAAGGAAGGGGGGATGACAGGGAGCTGGGGCGGGGACCCCCACCCACCTCTCAGCCCAGCTCACAGCCTCGGGGAAGGAGGCTGAGGTGAGCCACAGGAGGGGGAGTGTGAGGGGCTAATATAAGGTACAAGAGAGCCAGAGCTGCGCTTTATTTTTAAAGAAAAACGTGAACACACTCACATGCCAATTCTCCTGGTGGCCAGAAAACTTTTCCGTATTTCCTAGATCTTTATGCATATTCAAACTCACAGAAAGCTCTGCCTTGGTTCTGAATCCTGTTGGCCAATCCCTCTTGAGATCCTCGTAATCTGGTTTTCGTCTTGAACCCTCAGAAGAAGCTACCCTCAGAAAAGAATCCAGCTTCGTGTGGCCGAGGCCTACCCCATCTGGTGTCAAACAACCCCTCTCCTCACCACTGTTTCTTCCTGTGCTTTATTTCTTACAGATGCGCCTTCCCCTACGCTCTGACTCCTCCCGCATTAAAAAATCTCATCATATCTGGTGCAAACGACATCCTGTAATGTTCTCACCAGGTTCCCGGCCTGAAACAATGCTCCTCTGTGGACAATTATAAATGATTCCATTAAGCTCACATCCATGTGTTGGTCAGCTCTAAAGTCGTCACCACAGTCCCAATTCCCTACAAGGGGAACTTCCCATTTCAGGGGACTACATGGCTCCCTGTGTGCAATGGGGTAAACTTGCTCACGCTTTCTCTGCGCTGCTGCGCTCCTGATCTGTGTCTCTGCCTCCGACTCAATGGCTGTCTCCGCATGACCCAGGAAGACGTTACAACATGTTCAAACTCTGTCTTTGAAGTCCACACCAGCAGCCATTTGCTCCGGCATGCCCCATGAGGCACGAGGCTCTACTCCCAGGCTGGTCCTCCACCCCACGGTCCCTCCATTCCACGTCTTGTTTCAATGTCTTCCTTCTCATGCATTAATAACTAAAAACGTCTGCACAGATGCATGAGAAAATGTTTACAAGTGGTTATCTCTAGGGAGGAAATGGGGGGGGGGAAGGCAGGCTCTTTTTCGCATTTTATATATCTGTACTATTTGAAATGTTTTACCAAGTGCAGGCACTGCATTTCTTGTCACGAATACTTTTTATAAAAGAACCAGTTAACTAGTGTCAAAAGATGAATGTACAGGGACAGTCAATGCAATGTTCTGTAGGCTGAGGAAAAATAGCAAAGGTAGAAAAAAATACCTAACCTTAGGGAAATACCTAAGTCAGTCAATACATAGGATCTTGATGCAATATATCAGATTCCCTCCAGAAAACAGAATACTGGGCAGCTACTAAAAATGCTATATTGTCACTGGAAGCATCTATAATATATTAAAAACAGGCTATAAAACAACTCTTTTCACTTGAAAACAATCTGCATTCTTTGGGTACGATTAAAAGCACTGTTAAGGGTAAGATTCGTTCATAACCTCTATCCTCACTCCAGGATACTTTATTTAAGGAACATGTATAAAACATAATAGCTGAACATAGTCAACTTTTACCAGAATCATCTTTATTTCTTTAAATGTTTATTCATTTTTGACAGAGAGTGAGCAGGGGAGGGGCAGAGAGAGCAAGGGACAAGGGATCAGAAGTAGGCTGTGAGCTGACAGCAGTGAGCCCGATGCAGAGCTCGAACTCCTGAACCGAACCCCGGACCATGAGATCATGACCTGAGCCAAAGTCAGAGGCTCAACCGACAGAGCCACCTAGGTGCCCCTTCATTCACTTATTTTAATCAATTGGCCATTGTTGACAATGTGCTTACTCTCTCACAAATAACCTTCACAGTCATTTTACAAGTTATACATGACAAAGTGTCTCTTGCTATACGTTTATGTAAAATGTTTTCATGCAGATGGTCAACCTCTCTATGTAAAGCTCAATCTGTTCTCAATCCCTCATTTGGATACCAACGAAAGGACTCCTCTTTTAAAAAAAAATTTTTTTTTTATTTTTTAGTAATCTCTACACCCAACGTGGGGCTCAAACTCACAACCCCAAGATTAAGAGTCACATGGTCCTCCCACTGAGCCAGCCAGGTGCCCCACCAGAGCAAGGGCTCCTTAAGGAGGGTGGGCTGCAAAAACGAACTCCAAGAATCTTTCCACTGCCCGCCCTCATGATTCTCCCCACATTCAATTCCCGGGAAAGACCATGAATTGAATGGTCTCAGTGAGTCACCAGATCCAAGAGTTCTGAATGATCTCAAAGAAAGTTTATATTTCATAGTTTCCTAAATAAGCTCTTTCAGCATTTACTCTGCCCCAAAGATCAATATGACACAAAGCAGGTCTACTGATCCAGGCCAAGGTGGATGGCATTCATCACAGGCTAATCTCTGGCCTTCATATTACAGAGAAGCTCTCCTCCTCACCTCCACTCCTCCTAGCTACCTGTCCAAAGGCTTTCTGATGATTATTAGGATAATCCCGAGTGAGGCGTAAGACAAAAGTCAAATACGTCCAATTCCCTGTTTGTTAAAAAGTCTCCTGGGGAAGCTGAAATTAGGTAGTGTCGGTATTTTGTGTTCCTCTAGCCCACTTAATAAAGTGAAACAATATGCCTAAAGGTGGGTTGCAGCTAAACAGGAAATATATTCATTTTTATAGTTAAGAAGAAGTTTTGTGGTTGTTGTTTCAAAGTTACTCTAGGGTAGAACAGGACCTAATAGTTCTGGAAAACAGAGCAGAAAATAAAGAAACCTCCTAAACTGCACTTTCAAAGATCTTTTCCTGCATATGTGAAGTTCAAAATAAAAATGAAGTCAGCACAGAGGAGATCTGTTTTGCAAGAGTCTCTCCTCCCAACTTATAGCTGGCAAAAATACTCATGGCAAACACGCAGTAAAAAAGAAAACAGGTAAATATTAGCAATATACAAATGTGCCTCTATTCCAAAGGACTCTTAAGTTTATTACATTTTATTTTCAAATGATTGACTTAGAACAGTGAGGAAATGAAATATTAAGATTAAAGGAAAAAATTAAATTAACTTTTTTCATAGTTATTAAGTATTTACCAAATTTCAACAAAACACCCATTTAATTTATATAATATCCTCCAATTCAATTTACCATGCTAAGTCAGAAATGTGTCACTGGACTGGTACTAAATTCAAGATTTGTTTTTCCATCTATTACTCATTAATAATTCATAGTCAAATGTCTAAGAATTGCCTATTAATAAATAATGAACAAAAATAACCAAAATATCAAATGTCATGCTAGTGACTCAAACCAACAGACAACATTGAGGGTGGGAAACCATGGAAAACACTACCAATGGGGAAAGCAGAGAAATATTAAGTATATTCTTAAGGGCCCTATCAAAGTGAGCAATTCTCTGTAATTCACTACAGAGAGGAGTTTTAATAAATATGAAAAAAACCATTTTGAAGGTAGATAATGGAGAAAATCACATAATCCAACAACAGCTGCATCATGTCGAGTTCCCAAGTACATCATTTCTGCGCATCCTACCAGATGGAGATAATTGCTAACAACACGGAGGGGAAGTCAGCTGAGAAGGACGGCTTCCCCACTGCTGCTCCGGGGCACTTACCAGCTTGTGGAAGCGTGCGTTCAGGGGGGCCCATCCCTGGAGGTGTGGGGCCAGGTGTATTCTGACAAGTTCTCGAGATGCTTCTGATGTGCATCAAAGTGCAAGAACCCCCAATTCTTCCCTGCTGTCTCTCAACAAAAATCACCTCTGGGTGTTTACTGCTATTTCCATGTTTATGATATGAAAAAAAAAAAAAACCTGTATGCTTTGAAAATAGTTCAGTGTGTTTTAAGGCAACATCCAAAAGTTGGTGTAAATTAGACTAGAAAACCAAGTGGTAGAGAGGCGCGTGTCCCCTCTGTTCCTTCTCAGAGTGAAATCTAACGCGGGCTAGCCTTGCAATATGCCCATTTGAGAGGGCCAGTCTCCCAACAGGCCCTACCACGCGGTACAGCCCTGCACACCTAAACCCGGTGGCAGGCCTTCTTTTCTTGAAGCAAAAACAAAAACAAAATACGGGCAGAGAGTTCATGTGTGACTGCTTTGTTAAGTAAAGTAATCCTCTTTCGGTATTTAATCTGCCCGTGTTTGAACAGATAATAAATGTTGTGGCTATCAAAACTAAAGAAGTAAATCGAATACAGCTGGCTGGCAAGCAGACAGAAACAAGCAACGATTACAATGCCAGCGACCCAGCTTAATAGCCGCAAGGGCACAGGCCCTTCCCTAAAACCCAACTTGGCCCTTGGAATGGATCTGCCCCCAGCACATACCCACTGGTAAACCACCTATTAAACTGTTACTGTCCCTCAATGTCACAAACATTTAGTTCTCTATTCTCATCAGACTAAAAAATCTGGTCCCGAGTCTTCTGTGTCCTACTTAATTGAGTGGCACGAAATGTTACACTTTCTTCCAGAACGGGTTCAAGACGTCTCTGCAACTCCATAATGAAACCGGTTTCATTTCCTTGTCACCTTAGCTGATCATGGGATTTTCAAAGTCCACTTTTCTCCTTTGCCTGCATTACATACCAGCAAATGGTGATATCATGGAGACAGAGTTCAGCTGGCTTTTGCTGAAAGACCCACTGTAACATTTCCATCCGCTTTAGAATTTTTTTTTCCTAATTCATTCAGCCCAGCCACGTGGCAGATGGTTTTAGAGAATTCCCGTTAATGGGAAGTCATCTTACTTTCGTGTGCTAAGTGTCAGAGGAAAGGAAGGTGTCTCTAATGCAGTGTCAGCGTGGCCACCATCCCAGCCTAGTAGGGTTTACGGAACAGAACTGAGAGCACTAGACTTTTGCCACCGTGTGTCTGAAGCATCCTGATGCTCGGTAAAACAGGGGAACGATACCAAGGGTCAGGCTCACTAACAATGTGGAGCATACTGGCTGTGTGACTTTCCCGATGTCTCAGAATTTCCTGGACGGTCTCACATCAAACACCAATAAACTCACATCAGTGCTCAAGAAAGCTTGTCGCATTCCAAACAATGTCAGAGCTAACAGGGCAAAATTTGGGACCCAGGGGCTCCAAAAGGCCTTCAACACCCTCTACCTCAAACCCCTCATTTACTGCAGACATCTAAAGCAAAACACAGAGCTATCAAGAGGCCAGACTAAATCCAGAGCTGGCTGATGGCAAAACCGGGCCAGGCAACAAGGCCCCGATTCTTGCCACAGTAGTATGAAGCTGACAAAACACCCTCAGTCATTCCTGGGCTAACTACCAACACGGTAACAAAGCCTTTCTAAGGAAGACAACAGTGGTGTCCAGAGAAAACGGCCTATTAGCACTCTGGGTACCATGCTCCATTTTCATTACATTTGTCCTGACCAAGGCACGATTTCTGCCAAACCATCAGGTCTGTCCTGCGTAACCACGGAGGAAGAGCTGGCCAGAGAGCAAAGCTGAAACAGCTTCAGATGCAGGCATGACACGCTTTACACTAGGAACACTGAAAATGTTTAAAATTCCCAGCGACGGCTGCAAGATAAGTGCCCAGGGGATAGGGAGATTTTTCTGGCATCTTTACTCCTTCCTGAAGTCCTCAAAGAAAAGTCCTTGTTACGCTTTGTTTCTATTCACGTGCAAAGCAAACGTGCCATTGTGAGTGGTAAAATCTCTTAATGCATAGTTCGGTAAACCATAAGAATTTTGCTGGATATTTCCCGAAAAGAAAAATTCCCCCAAAATTTTTTTTAGTTTGACTAGTGTAAATATGAAACAATAAAAACAGGTATTTTATTAGCCTAGTTCGAGTCACTTAGAAGAGCTTCATGGACTAAATTCTTTTTGTGGGAATTATAAAGCTTTAGATTTACAGGGTCATTAAATCTAATCATTCAGAGTTATAGGACATAAAGAAGTACTCTCTAGTAATAACTTCGCCTAAAATATTCAGCAGGCTTTTTGATTCGAGTTTGCTGTTTCCACTCAAAACCAAGAGGTGATGTTTCTCTTCTGATGACGATTCCTAAGCCACCTTCAATGGGTCCATGAATAAGCCACATCCATGGTAAATAAAGTCCTTCACGTGAAATGCTTTTAATTCCCCCCCCTTTTTTTTTTAACCAAAGGTTGTCACTTTTCATTCTTAAATACTAACAACAGCAGCAGGCAAGAACACCATAATAACTTTGTATGGTGACAGATGGTAACTAGATTTTCAGTGGCCATCGCTTTGTAATGTAAGTAAGTGTCGACACTATGTTGTACACCTGAAACTTTGATAAGACTGTATGTCAACTGTACTTCAAGAAAAATAAAATAAGAACTTTTAAAGTTGGGGCGCCTCGGTGGCTTACTCGGTTAACGGTGCAACTCTTGGTTTAGGCTCAGGACATGATCTCCCGATTCGAGAGTTTGAGCCCCGCGTCACATCAGGCTCCACACCGGCAATGTGGAGCCTGCTTGGGATGCTCTCTCTCCTCCTCTCCCTCACCTCCCCCCCTGCCAGTTCTTTCAAAATAAACAAATAAACTTAAAAAAATACACGTAAGTGCTAATAACAATAATACGTGTTATGGAACACAATCTATTTACCAGACCTTGTTCCAAAGTGCTTTCCCTATGTTAACTTTTTCCACCCTCCCAGCAATCTCATACAAGTTAGGTAATATTACCATTTGACACTGAAAACCAGCATCCTTCCTCTATCTTAAACTTACGAGACCAAAGCTGAAGATGTATATAATCCCCCAAAGACAGGGAATTTGAAGGTAACCACTAGAAAGTTGTTGATTGCTTGTGCAAACTTACATCCCTACCATCCTGCTATGACCCCGTCGTGATCCTATTACAGACTAAAACGCCCAGTTTCCTCTCTCACATCCTTGGAATGCAGGAAGAGCTGAGAAAACGGTTTCAAACTCGAGAAGATTAATGTTTTCCTTTTAGGATGAGGATTCCTTACATTCAAAGCCTTGCATCCTAAGAGGAGATCACTTTCTAGGGCAGGCATGGTAACCCTCTTGGATTAGCACTGCCCAGTTACAGAGTCTCTTCAGCACTTAAAGTTCTAGTTTTCAACCTCTCCCAATCCATGATGGGAAGAGACCCCCACAGAGGGTGAGGAAGGAGAACCCCCTCTCGACTCCCAGCCAAAGGAAGAGAACGTGTGTGACCTAACATGGGTACATGGAAACTGAGGTGGTCATCTCTCTGTGACGCAATTTGCAGCGCGCTGGGGTGACTGAGTTGGTTAAGTGTCCGACTTTTGATTTTTGGCTCAGATCATGATCTCAGGTTCATGAGTTCAGGACCCAAGTCAGGCTCTGCGCTGACAGCGTGGAGCCTGCTTGGGATTCTCTCACTCCCTCCCTCTCTGCCCTTCCCCCATTCACACTTGTATTCTCTCTCTCTCTCTCTCTCTCTCTAATAAATAAACAGATAAATATTTTTTTTTAAAAAAAGCAGTTTGCATTCAACTGTATTCAACATTTACTGAAAGCCCCTCCAGGCACACTGCTGAGCACCAGGGACACAGGGACAACTCCCTCAGCAGGTGAGAGGGTTATGGGGCAACTGACTCACACCAGAAGCTGGATGAAAGAGAATACTACAAGGAGTCACACAGGGAGGCATCATGTATTCTGGGTTTTGAAACGGGAGTAGACATTTCCCAAGTGGCCTCGGTGGTCAGGCGAAGGGAACAGCATGGGTGTCACTCAGCCCCAGGCCTGGTAACATTATGACGCAGCACTGTGAATGAGGATGACATGGCAGCTAATAAAGCAACCTCATTTGAGAGGATAGCTGGGGACAGGATGATAGAAACAAATGCTAGTGGGGTGTAAAAATAATAACGATAATAATAATAATAATAATAATAATAATAATATCCATGGCAGATAAGGCCCTTGCCCCTGTCCCTGTCCCTGGAGGCATGCATCATGTAACCATTTGCACCACACACAGGAAGGGGCAGGGTCACTCTTGCACGGGAAGCAATTAATGAGAAGTGAATGCTCGGATGGCAGGGGAGAGCATGGGGAATTTGCTTGTTCTTTTCCAACTAGGTCAGATTCACGGAAGCAATGGGATTTCACAAGTAAGTTGAATGAAAGAGAGGTCAGCTATCTGCAAGCGGAAGAGGTAAGGAAGGAGGAGGCTGCGGGCGTCAGGGCGACCAGCTTACTTAACATGGTGTTAGGCTGGCCCCTCAAATAGGATCAAGGAGGAATATGTTCATCCAGCTCCTGCTGGAGGGAGCAAACCCCGAGAGGCCAGGAACAAAGTCCACTCAGAGAGAGAGAGAGAGAGAGAGAGAGAGAGAGAGAGAGAGAGAGAGCAAGCGAGCAGCATTTCCTGAGGCATGTTCTCACTGCCACTGAAACATTCCTGCTGGCCACACTGCCTATGTGACAGGTCAATCACATGGCATCTTACACAGCGCAATTTACTCTGTAAATGGCAAGCATGTTCTTACAAGATTGAACACTACATTATTAGTCTATGGTTAACTTTACAAATGTGTCTTTTAAATGACAAACTTTCCCTTTATAAAGGCAATATGGACGCATTACTTAATATTTCTGAGCATCTATTTCTTCCTATTTGTAACAGAACAGTAGCGTAGCTATCAACTGATACACTTCTTGGGAAAGTTAAAAGTGCAAATAACTGTATTTAGTTTACTCTCTGGAGCCTAGAAAATTTCCAGTAAATGCTGGCTGTTGTGACTTATTTTTCATTTTCCTCAAATTCCTCTGAGGGCCAGAATTTACAACTCTATATATTGATCTGCCTTTTCCAAGATCAGTTATGGCTTCTGTCTCCATTGTATCCTACTGCCAACACAAAGAGAATAAAGATTAGCATTAATCTTTACAAAAACGTTGATTAATAATAGCTGACCAAAGGGGAGCCTGGGTGGCTCAGTCAGTTAAGAGTCTGACTTCAGCTGAGGTCATGATCTCGCAGTCCATGAGTTCGAGCCCTGCATCAGGCTTTGTGCTGACAGCTCAGAGCCTGGAGCCTGCTTCAGATTCTGTGTCTCCCCCTCTCTCTCTGCCCCTCCCCTGCTCTCTCTCTCTCTCTCTCTCAAAAATAAACATTAAAAAAAATTTTTTTTTAATAATAGCTGACCAAAGAAAATGTAACTACAAAAGTGTAGCTATAGCCCCAAGCCTGCTAAATACCCTGCTAAAACAATACATTTGCAAAATTGTGGTTGACTTTGGCCTATTCACTAATGTGGAAAAATTTAGAACTTCCTCTGGAGGTTACGGAACTGATACAATGCGAGAAAGATTATATGGAAGACTGATAAATCTTTTTAAGGACCCGACATAGGTTAAATTATTTGCTAAGGTTAGGGATTATGTTTTTTAACTGGGCCATTATTTTTTGGCTAGGATGTCTGTTACTAAGTTCCTCTAGGGGGTCACTGGCAATCTAATGCTATTACAAGGTGAGGGAAACACAGGAAGCCATGGGGCAACAGGGAGCAGTAGTGACTGTGGCCAAGGGGACAAATTGCTGTCTAAAGGCAAGCAAGCAATCAAACGCAAAAGAGGGTGGGAGAGGATCCACCCAGTAAGCAAAACAAAATACACCCACAGACCAATTTGAACCCAGAAACCAGTGGTTTGCAATCCCTGATAAACTCCTGAGTTTCCCTTTTCCCAACTCAAAGGTACTCCAAGTAGAGTCACTAAAAAACAATAAAGAACCAAATGGTCCCTTTGTTATGCATGCAACATAAGGTCAGGGTCACTGTTTTTCAAAGGTGTGGTTTAGGAACACCTGCATCACAACCACACATGGAGAGGGTTCCAGAGAGTCCCAAGTGATTCTTAAGACATGAAAGAGAAGCCTCTTCTCTCTACGGTAATAAATTTACAGCGTAAAATGTTTCTGTTCTAGTCACATTGTTAGTTGGGCTCTGTCATTCTTAAGTCTCTTATTTAAGTTTCCCAACTTTCTATAATAAAATATTGTCTTCTGGGGTATCCTAATCCAAAGAATCATCTATTTTATCTCACTTTCTATATACTATTTTCATTTTTATAGGTCGTATTACATACTTTATACTTAGAGATAATGTGTAACTTTTAAGTGTTAAAGGTATGATATTAAAAATCTCCAGGGGCGCCTGGGTGGCGCAGTCGGTTAAGCGTCCGACTTCAGCCAGGTCACGATCTCGCGGTCCGTGAGTTCGAGCCCCGCGTCAGGCTCTGGGCGGATGGCTCGGAGCCTGGAGCCTGTTTCCGATTCTGTGTCTCCCTCTCTCTCTGCCCCTCCCCCGTTCATGCTCTGTCTCTCTCTGTCTCAAAAATAAATAAAAACGTTGAAAAAAAAATTAAAAAAAAAATCTCCATAAAATACGAATAAATCTTTAAAACAGGCTGTCACCACAAGTCAGGATTTCACAGAAATAGTTCTGCAGATACATTTTTATACCACCACTTGCACATCTTAATCCACCTGAAAGCACGCGTTTGAGGAAACGGTACAAGTCCATTATGAATGTTTACGAAAAACATTAGAGCAGAACATATAATGAGAAGCCAGGGAGCATCCCTCACTCGCTGCTTTATCCCCTCCCTTACTTGCGCCTATAATTACCAAGACTTGCTTTTTCTATCACTCTACTCCCTACAATATTCAGTAATTCGCAATTATAAAAATGCAAATATGAAGAAGGAGTCAGAGAAATCTCTCCTTTCCAAACGACTGCTGACAAATCTAATGATATTCCTATCAATTTTTCTACAGCAAAATTCTTGGACACTAAGGAGGTCAAAATTCAGACCCAAACAAAAGGTGGCACCACAATGCCAGGAATCCAGTAAGTTCGGCTCGGGCCTCACACCTGGGTGTGTAGAGTCTGGCAGCAGCGTGGACGCTAAGTGGGATCTGCTCTAAGGCCTCCGTCATCAAAAGCAGGGCAAAGGTAGAGAAACAGCTTCCTTGCCTCTTCTCTCAATACCACCTATTTTCTCTTTTACTCTTGTAGGAATACCACTGACCTAAATGTGATAATTATCTTTAGCCTTCTGGGTATTAGAGGAGAGAATGGGAGGAGCATTGGTTTTGTTTATTATTAGGGGTAAGGAAGCTTTAATTCTACTTAAAATGCTCTATCGAACCATCCTGCCCTTTCTTTCCAAATCTTTCTTTTCCTTCATTTGCTCTCCTCCCTACAGTTCCTTCTCTTCCAACCCACTGGAAAGGAAGAGACTGGGGAAGTTGTTGATACTGGTCGGTAGGCATCTTCCTTTTCCCACTTCAAGTCCTCTGCTTAGGACATTTGGCTTGGTTACTCTAAAAATGAACACTAATACTTTTGAATGTAACTTTCAAATAGGTTTTAAAATGTACCTGGGATTTTGTTTCCATATAGGTATGAGGAGACCGAGAGATCAGAAGATGAGTAATTACCATTGGGAAGACAGTTTGTTACTCCCAGTTCCCAAGAAGAGGCATGACACCATGCAGGGCCACACGGGGAAGCACCACCAGGGTCGGCCAGGAGGTACAAGGCGTAAGGGGACAGTAGAGGCCGGGGCCTCTGTCATGGTTTTCACAGGAAGGGATGGGCAAGACTGGACAGGTAGGCAGAACTGGTTAGTGGCAAGGATCTCAGGGCACTCCGGGGTGTAGGGACTACATCTAGTGACCTTGTACCTGGTCCTGGAGTACTATTAGGATAAGGAAATAGGGGCACAACCAGCACTGGCCGCAAAGGAGGTAGTCAGCAGGTGTGGGCTTTGGATTGGTTGGTTTGCATATGAAAAGCATACTCCCAGGAGAGTCATTTTCTGTCTCCAGAAATTAGCCAGCTGGGGGAGGAGTAACCTCTCCAGGATCAGCAAGGCCCTAGGTGCCAGAACATC
Source organism: Lynx canadensis (assembly GCF_007474595.2). Lineage (NCBI taxonomy): Eukaryota > Metazoa > Chordata > Mammalia > Carnivora > Felidae > Lynx > Lynx canadensis. Next base: position 19,426,184 of record NC_044315.2, read on the forward strand.
AAGAAAATGCAGTTAACACAAAATATGATGTGTACAAGATGGGACAGCCGAGCTAAACTAAGTCTACAGAAAATCTCAAGTATCATTTTAGCCTTTTACATTTTAGCCTTTCCCTTCACTAACACTAGGACAAGAAGAAAAACAAGAAACCTAAGAGTTCTCCTTCTTCCTTTCATTTTCATGCCTACTTCTTTAATGCAGTACTAATGAGTATGGAAAGCCTGGAAATCATTTTGCACAAGCAACCATTTCATAAACTAGCTATGAGATCATTTTTTGTATGAGCTATCTTTAACATATTTCATTATTTGAAACACACAGTTCAGGATCCACTGAATAAAACAATTTAAATACTCTTTCTCTTCCATGTACACCTAACAAAAAAAGATAAAATACTGTTTCCTTTAAAAAGTAATTTCTGGTAATATTTTTATATATGAGATTAAAAGAACAAAAGCAAATGCTTTCAGAACCTAATTGATTCTACCAAAGTTTGAAGGTATACTCACCACTAAAAACAAGCAAGAGGCAACAATTCAAAAATTAAATAAAATACTTACACATAAAAAAAAAATTGTTTTAAGATCTAGGATAATAGAGACACCGGATGGCTCAGTCAGTTAAGCTTCCGACTTTGGCTCAGGTCATGATCTCACAGTTCATGGGTTTGAGCCCTGCGTTGGACTCTGTGCTGACAGCTCAGAGCCTGGAGCCTGCTTTGGATTCTGCGTCTCCCTCTCTCTTTGCCCCTCCCCTGCTCGTGCACGCTCTCTCTTGCTCTCTCTCAAAAATAAATAAACACTAAAAATTTTTTTTTTAATTAAAAAAAACAAAGATCTAGGATAATAGGCAACACAGGATAAGGTAAATCCTATGAGTACCTCTAGATAACCACCTGAAAGCACTTTCTACACAACGACATGGCAAGGGCAGAGATGGGTGTTCGGGGAGGCCGAGAAGGCTAACATTTGCATAACCGAATGCTGGAAGGAGAGAGCTGCACAGAAAGAAAAAGCTCTGGAGGTGTTAAGAGGGGCATCCTTGAATCTTGGACTCAGTAATGGTCTACGAATGAGTAGAGTGTCACTCCATGAATCTTGGGAAAGAGACACTGGAAAGCGAAGTCTGAGCAATTCCCATAGTTCACATATGTTCATGTTCCCACCAGCCAGGAAGGATAATACATGGGTCACTGAGTCATCAGAAGTGAAGTTTAAGTAACCAGAGAATAAAGGCTGCTCTAACAAAGAGTAGAGGCTTGCCCCAACTAAGCTTAAAAGGAAGTCCACAAGTTATCAAACTAATTCCAAGTGAGTCAGCTGCAGGACAGAACAACCACCACCATTACAAAGAAACCCAAAAAATCTAGCAACCAATACTGGGAAGATTCAAAATGTCTGGCATCTTCTCCAAAACTACTAGGCAAATAAAGCAGCAGAAAAAGATGACCTAAGAAGTTGGGGAATAAAACATTAAAATTAGATCCAAAAAAGATAAGGATATTGAGGTTAGTAAACAGGGATATTTTTAAAAACTATATTATGTTCGGCAAGCTTAAAAATATAGAAGAAAACATAAACTTGATGGAGAGAGAAAGGAATATAGAAAAAGGATCCAAATGGAACTTCTAGTGATTAAAAGTACAATATCTAAAAGGAAAAATGCAACAGATGGGGAAAAAACAGCAGATGAGAAACTGAAAAGAAAACACAAGTAAATCTGAAGATACAGCAATAGAAATTATGAAAAACAAAGCACAGAAAGAAAAAAAGACTGGAAAAAAATAAACAGTCTCAATGATGTGTGGGACAATATCAAGTTATCTAACCTACTTAGAATATGAATCCTAGAAGGAGAGGAGACAAAAGTGCAGACAGAAAAAAAATACATGTATTTGAAGAAAAGGAGGAGAAAGACACATTACACAGAGAGACCAACTTTTTGTTGCTTTTAAAAAACACTTCACATATAAAGGTAAAAATGGTTTACAAGTAAAAGGATGGGAAAAGACAACATGCTAATTCTAATCAAAGAAAACTACAGTGGGTATATTAATACGAGACAAAATAGATTTTAGAGATTACTTAACATTGAAATAATATTATCAAGAATAAAAAAGCCTATTTCATAATGATAAAAATGTTAATTTATCAAAAGGAAGTAATGACCCTAAATGTTTATGTACCTAATGACAAATCTTCAAAATTTAAGAAGAACAGAACTTCAAAGAGAAATAGACAAGTCGACAATCATATTCAGAGATTTCAATATCCCTTTCTCAAAAGTTAATACAAGTAGAAAGCAGGAAAAATAAAGAATAGGTGAGCAACACTAGTATCCAATTCACCTAATTTACATTTACACAACACTTCTCCCAACAGCAATGAAATAAACAGTATTTTCAAGTCCACACAAAACATTTATCAACCTAGGACATATTCTGGGCTACAAAGTCAGTCTGGATAAATCTTACAAGATCCATGCAAAATATGTTCTCTGACTAAAATGGAATTTAAAAACAACAGCAAAAGATAACTAGAAAACTCCCTCCAAAATCTGCAACTAAAAAGTACATTTCTAAATAACACGTATGGGAATGCAAGCTAGAGCAACCACTCCGGAAAACAGTATGGAGGTTCCTCAAAAAATTAAAAATAGAACTACCCTACAACCCAGCAACTGCATGACTAGGTATTTATCCAAAGGATGCAGGTGTGCTGTTTAGAAGGGACACATGTACCCCAATGTTTACAGCAGCACTGTCGACAATAGCCAAAGTATGGAAAAAGCCCAAATGTCCATCGATGGACAAATGGATAAAGAAGATGTGGTGTATATATATACAATGCAGTATTACTCGGCAATCAAAAAGAATGAAATCTTGCCATTTGCAACTATGTGGATGGAACTGGAGGGTATTATGCTAAGCGAAATTAGTCAGAGAAAGACAAATATCTTATGACTTCACTCATATGAGGACTTTAAGAGACAAAACAGATGAACATAAGGGAAGGGAAGCAAAAATAATATAAAAACAGGGAGGGGGACAAAACCTAACAGACTCTTTAAATATGGAGAACAAATGGAAGGTTACTGGAGGGGCTGTGGGAGGGAGGATGGGCTACATGGATAAGGGGCATTAAGGAATCTACCCCTGAAATCACTGCTGCACTATATGCTAACTAATTTGGATGTACATTTAAAAAAATAAAATTAAAAAAATAATAATAACATGTAAAAAAAATCAAAAGGAAAATTAGAAAGTATTAGGAACAGAATGATAATGAAAACACATCTGAAATGTGGAATGCCATGAAAGCAGTACTCAGAGAGAAATTAATATTACCAAACACCTATAATAAGAAAAAAAAAAGGTTTCAAATCAAAATTCTCATTTTCAACCTTTAGAAAATAAAGAGCAAATTAAAACCCAAATGCATAGAAGAAAGGAAATTTAAAGCTCACAGCAGGTATCAGTAGTTTGCCACTTAACAAGCTAATAAAGATAAAAATATAATCATGCCAATAAACACAGAAGTATTGAAAAGGTCCCACATCCATACCTTATAAAAACCCTTAGCAAACTAGGAATCAAAGGGAAGGTCCTCCACCTGATAATGAGAACCTATGAAAAACCTACAGCTAACATCACACTTACTGGGGAAGACCGACTGGTTTTGCCCTAAGATCAAGAACAAGAAAGAGATACCCTCTCTTACCACTCCTACTCACAATGTACTGAAAATTCTAGTCAATGAAATAACGCAAGAAACAGACATAAAAGGCATCTGGACTGGAAAGGAAGAAGGCTTTATTCACAGATAACATGGTCTAAGATCAATATTCAAAAATCAATTCTATTTCTCTATACTGGCAACAAACAAATGAATATCAAATTTTCAAAAATATCATTTCCAATAGCATCAAACCTATGAAATAGTTAGGGATAAATATAACAACAGATGTGCAAGACCTGTACAAAACATTATTATAGGAAATTTTTAAAACCTTCATAAGGGGCTCCTGGGTGACTCCTGGTCTCAGGGTTGTGGGTTTGAGCCCCATACTGGGTGTAGGGATTAGTTAAAAAAAAAATAAAATCTTAAATAAAGGTAAAAATAAAAAATAAAACCTTTGTAAATGGAAAAATATAATGTGCTCAGGTTGAAAGACAAAAAAACTGTTAAGGTGTCAGTTCTCCCTATATTTCAGAGAGTTAATTCAACCCTCATCAAAATCCTAGAGGGCTCTTTTGTAGAAAATGACTAGCTGATATAAAATTCGTATGAAAATACAAGGATGTGGAAAAGCCAAAACAAACTTTACAAAGGACAAAATTGGAAGGCTGATATCTGATTTTAAGACTCATTTTAAAAATTACGCTAACCAAGACTATGATATTGGCATCAAGATAAACAGCTGAAAGAAACAGAGAAGCCAGAAACACACACACACACACACACACACACACAACCAATTACTGACAATAGTGCAAAGGCAAGAAAAAAATAATAATAACCTTTACAACAAATGGTGCTGGAACCACTGGACATGCATAAAAAATAAACTGTGACTCATACCGCACACCATCTATAAAAAATAACTCAAAAGACTTTCTCCTATTTTTTTCTAGAAGTTTTATAGTTAATACATTTTGCATTAGAAGGATGCATGTGAGAAAATTTGTGACCTCGGGTTAGACAAAGATTTCCTACATATGACTCCAATTGCAGAGTCCCTAAAAGAAAAAAGAAGAAAAAAGCCTGATAGATTTCACCAAAATTAAAAACTGCTTGGGGCACCTGAACGGCTCAGTCCACTGAACGTCCGACTCTTGATGTCTACTCGGGTCATGATCTCACCGTTCGTGAGTTTGAGCCCCGCATCCAGCTGACTGGCAGGGTGGAGCCTGCCTGGGATTGATTGTCTCTGTCTCTCCCCTACGCTTGCTCGCTCTCTCCCTCAAAATAAATAAACTTAAAAAGAAAATTAAAATCTGCTTTTCAAAAGACACTGTTAGAATAAAATTGCAAGCCACAAAGAGAAAATATTTACGAAGATATACCTTAATTTGTACCCAGAAAATATTAAGAGCTCTCTAAACTCAGTAAGAAATAATCCAAAAAGAAAAATATGCAAAAGACATTTCATACTTCACTAAAGAAGTTATACAGATGGCTAATAAGCACATGGAAAACTACTGGATAACATTAGTCATTAGGGAAATACAAAGCAAAACCACAATAAAGTAACACTTCACACCTACTGAAATGACAACACTTAAAAGGACTGACCATATGGAGGGTACGGAGGGCCGGCAGGGACGCAGAGCAATGGGGACTCTAATTACACTCCTAATGGGGATGTAAAATGTGACAATCACTCTGGAAAACAGTCTGGTAGTTTCTTAAAAAAGCTCAACATACACCTGCCATGTGTTCCAGACATTCGAGCCACAGGTATTTGACCAAGAGGATAAAGAAGGCCTAAGTCCATACAAAGACCCAGGTGTGAACATTCAGAGCACCTTTGCTTGCAGTAGCCCTAAACTGAAAATAATCCAAATATCCATCTGTAGGTGAATGGTGGTATATCCACACAATGGAACAGGCCTAAGGAAAAAAAAAAAAAAAAAGAAAACTAGTGATATATGCAACAATATGGATGAATCTCCAAATAATTTTACTGGGTGAGAGAAAACACAGAAGTGCACATACTGAATGGTCCCCTCTTTTTAACACTCTCTTCTGCAGTGACATGAACCAGGTCATTTGTTGCTCCGGAGGACTAGGAGCGGAGAGGCAGGCAACCTTGGGGTTTGAGGAGTATGTTCATTATGGCAATGATGTAAAAGGACAAAATTTATCGAATTTTACAGGTTAAACACATGCAGCTTACTATATATCAATTATAAGTCAAAAAACCTGTTACAAATGTTGTTGTAACACATGATAAAGGCTTATCTAAGTTATAGTGTATGGGGCTCTTGTTATATACAAGCAGAATATTTTGCTATCTATATGTCGTTCTTTATAATAGGATTTTACTAAGTGGCAAAGCACACTTTAAATTTTTTTAAGGTAATTCTGGCTCCACAAAAGAATAAAATTCATCTTCCTTGGGTCTGGTTCACTACAGCAATGCCTCACTACAGCAGAGACACTGAATCTTATTACTAGCCAAAACTTCACCCTGGGGAAAGTAAATAGAGCATTAATAAACATTAAAACAAAATTTATTCATCATACAGTCAGGAAATTCAACGCTAAGATACCCATGAAGGGGAAGAAGTAATCCATTTGTGGAAAATAATGATATTCAGTCTGTGGCTGTAAAACCGCCTCATGAAACATGAGTCTTCCAGTCCTAAACCTTGGCACCAGCCATGAACCGCAGACCCCAGCGTCATCCCCAACTCCATGCTCTTCATCCATGTCTCGACCAACTTCCTCAACAGAGGTCCAAGGCCTTGCCCTCGCCCTGTGCTCCCGGACTGGCCTGGGTGCCTCCGCTCAGGTGAGTACAGTTCCCTGGGCCACGGCCTTCTTTGGCCTGGGTGTGATCAGTCCATTCTTTCCTCTGTCAGCTACTCATTCTTTATCATTCTCCCTAGGAGGCCTTTCTCCCACAGGGATTTTTGTTTTGGTTTTGTTTTTTTCCGCTTTTTGGTTTTTTTAATTTTTTTTCCATCTGCTCTTCAAAAATTTTGCCTTCTTGGGACATCTGGAGTGAAGACGAGGTGAACCCTCAGCGCCTCTTGGGAAGAAGACCCAACAAAGGAGCTACCGAGCTGGAAGCTGCCCCTGTCCCAGGTGCGGTGACTTAGTGGATATACTTTGTTTCCGTAGAAAGGCAGAAACAAAGACACCAAGGATGCCGTTTGCTTAGTATTAAGTATCTGAGGACCAGTTCAGACAAAATCAAGTCCCTATGGACTACATGAACCACTAAATTCAAAAGGGGGGTATCATTTCCCTCTTTTCTCTGCAGAAAAAGGAAAGATTTCCTTTAAGCTTTTCCTCATTCTTCTACCAATGATAATAAATGTATCAAAATGCCCAAGTGTTCATTTACCATGTTTCCTTCCGCTTAGACTCTGTGAAGTCTACCTGAATCTACCTAACGCGACAACAAAAGAAAAAGTCATTTAAATTAGGCTATTACACAAGGAGGCAGTGACATTTGATGCCTTTAACGTATTTCCCAGACACTATTTCCAATGCTTTCCATTTCCCAATCAACGACATGACTCTGTTCTAATAGATCTGACCATCAGATGTAATTGGCCTTCAATTACATTTCATTCCAAATTAATCTTCATAAGTGTACCAAACCAAAGGAAAGAATGCTGTTTGCCAAAGCAGAGACACTACTATGCTGGCCCTCTTAAAGAGGACTCAGGGAAAAAACCAGAGTCAGAGTTGACTGCGTAATTCTTCAGTGCAGGGACCTTCTGGGAGATCACCTCCTACAGGCAAGATTATTCCACTCTCACAGAGCCTTGGGGGGAAGTAATGCCACCAGAAAGTGCCTCTGTGGAAGGACCACATGCTTCTCTCCAGTGATGCATGGTCGCAGGGCACAAGATAAAATAAAATATTAATAATTAATAATTAATAATGAAATATTTCGGACACATCATGATAGGATAGCACTTCTCCTTGAAGAAATGTCCTTTCTGAGGCTCGCCCTGGAGTGTTATCTCCTGCCCAGGTCTGTTCCTTCTAAGTGCTGGGGAACACAGTAATGCCTTCATAAGGCAGTCAAGCAGCCCATTCTGTCTCACTCAACCCCCCAAATGTTCCCGTTGGCCTTGCCACCCACAGGTGGGAAATACAACCGTGGCGCTCTAAATGATTTCACACTCCTGTGATTCCCTGTAATTTCCTAACACACCCGAATTGCCATCCAGGGCCCTAAAGCAGCAATTTAAGAATTTCTGCTGGCCTGAAAGTTAATGCAACCATCAAAGTTTTCAATTTAAACTCAGGAATTAACTTGTTTACTGCCCAAGATCTTGCCTCCCTATACAATTAGTCTGATACACTGGTTTAACACTGCCTGATGTTGAAGAATAAAATCAAGGCCAACTTGTAAACAGAAAATCATAAAATATAAATGTCTGTGGGAGGTAATAAATCACTGAGATGCCCAGTAGTCAGTCATTCAGTGAAGGAGAAAACTGATAGCAGATATGTGCACACACACACACACGTAATATACACCAAGAGTTTTACTAGTATACTAAATATTATACAACAAAATGTTTTTCAATAGTTTCAACAGCTCTGGAGAACATCCTACCTTACTTTCTAGCCATACCAACAGTTCAATCCAATGCATTTTCCAGGAAATCTGAGGCAGTTCTTAGTGTAAAGATGTGAAGGCGTCATATTCATGTATTGAGATCTAAGGCAAACGAAGGAGTGTTTTCTCAAGCAGGTGTTGCATAGGACCAACCTGCATTGCCTCTGCCCCAACATGGGCTTTCTTTCCCAGTTTTACTATGCAGCAACAGGCCCAGTGCACAGGCCAGCAAAAGAAGCATTTGGAGCCTTTCTAAGGCAGCACCCGTAGCCCACAGAGAAAACTTGGGGTGGTGGCAGGGATTCATCTCCCATTCTGCTGGTTTTACACATACGCTGTAAGAAAAGAATCACATCACCTTCACTGTTTGGGGGGGAAAGGACAAAAGGGAAAAGGGGAGGTATGTACATGTTCTGGATGTTCCACTCTCAGATACATTCGAATTTGCAGAGAATGTATTTCTTAGAACATCTGTATCCCAGTCCCAGCAGAGGGTTAAAAACATAACCAGTGATCACTAATTCATTTGAAAATTTTGGACCTACCAGGTTTGTCCTATTCTCAACAAGAAAGTTTCCAGTGCTATCTTTCCAAATCTAGAATCTGAGAATCTACTAAACGTGCTAGAACAGAGCTTAAAAAAACAAACAAACAAACAAAAAGTCCCAGCTACACCTTTAATGCAATCCCTATCAAAATGCCAACAATATTTTTCACAGAGCTCGAACAATCAATCCTAAAGTTTGTATGGAGCCACAAAAGAACCCGAATAGCCAAAGCAATCTTGAGAAAGCAAAGCAAAGCAGGAGGCATCATGATTCCAGACTTTAAGCTGTATTGCAAAGCTGTAGTAATGAAAACAGTATGGTACTGGCACAGAAACAGACACATAGATCAATAGAACAGAATTAAAAAGCCCAGGAATGAACCCACAACTGTATGGTCAATTAGTCTTCAACAAAGCAGAAAAGAATATCCAATGGGAACAAGACAGTCTCTTCAACAAATGGTGCTGGGAAAACTGAACAGCGACATGCGAAAGAATGAAAGTGGACCACTTTCTTACAGCACACCCAGGAATAAATTCAAAATGGATGAAAGACCTAAATGTGAGGCCTGAAACCTAAAAATCCTAGGAGACAGCAAAGGCTGCAATGTCTCTAACATCGGCCATGGCAACTTCTTTCTGGATATGGCTCCTGAGGCAATGTAAACGAAAGCAAAAAATAAACTATTGGGACTACATCAAAAGAAAAAGCTTCAGCACAGGGAAGGAAACAATCAACAAAACTAAAAGGCAACATATGGAATGGGGGAAGATATTTGCAAATGACATATATCCAGTAAAGGGTTAGTGTCCAAAATATATAGAGATAAAATTCAACACCCAAAAAATGAATAATCCAATTAAAAGTGGGCAGAAGACATGAAGAAACAAGACATTTTTCCAAAGAAAATATACAGATGGCCAACAGACACACAAAAAGATACTAACATCACTAATCATCAGGGAAATGCAAATCAAAACTACAATGAGCTATCACCTCACACCTGTCAGAATGGCTAAACTCAACAACACAGGAAACAACATGTGTTGGCAAGGATATTATGAAAACAAACGGAATTTACACTGTTGGTAGGAATGCAAACTGGTGCAGCCATTCTGGGAAACAGTATGGAGGGTCCTCAAGCAGTTAAAAATAGAACTACCCTATGATCCAGCAATCACACTACCTTTACCCAAAGAATATAAAAATACTAATTCAAAGAGATGCGTGCACCCCAATGTTTATAGCAGCATTATCTACAATAGCCAAATTATGGAAACAGCCCAAGGGGCCATATATATACACACACACATATGTATGGAATATGTAATGGAATATTATTCAGCCATAAAAAAGAATGAGATCTTGACATTTGCAATGACATGGATGGAACTAGAGAGGATCATGCTAAGTGAAATAATTTGGTGAGCAAAAGACAAATAACGTTATGATTTCACTCATATGTGGAATCCAAGAAACAAAACAAACGAACAAAGGGGAAAAAAGAGAGGGAGGCAAACCAAGAAACAAACTCTTAACTAGAGAACAAACTGATGGTTACCAGAGGGGAGGGAGGGGGGGCGGATAGGGGAAACAGGTGATGGGGATTCAAGAGAGTGCTTGCTCTGATGAGCACCAAGTGATGTATGGCAATGTGAATCACTATATTGTACATCGGAAACTAATATTACACGGTGTTCACTGACTGCAATTTAAATAAAAACTGTTTTTGAAAAGCTCTACATTCATGGTTTTTCAGACTTCCGTGATACCATCTTTGTCAAACAGAACTTTGTACAAAGATGCAAATGTCATCTATCTAGTGTTTATCTATGTTCTTTAGTAGTGAGTACCCACATGTACCTATTGAGCATTTGAATGGTAGTACAATTGAGGGACTGAATTTTAAATTTGTTATCTAATTTTAATTAAATTTAAACTGTCACATGTGGTTCATGGCTACTGTGATTAGTTCAAGTTTAGACAGGGCCTCTGAAATAGGAATGAGCATCATGGAAACAGACTTTGGCCCGAATCCAAGCTCTGCCACTTACTACCTAACAGCCTTGAATTAATATTTCCCCAAGTATAAAGTAGCATACCCTTAGTGGGAGGAATGCCATGAAATCAAATATGATAAAGTAACCAAAGCTCCATTTCAGTCCATGTCAGTTTCCTTGTTATCAATGGTCAGAAGATAGTCGCCCTCCAATTTACACTCCTGCAAAGAAAACAACCAACAAACCAAAGCCTGGACAACAGATGCCAAATTGCAAACGACACCCCGTTTCTGCAAAGTGGGGTTAAAATTTCCCATCTCTGTTGAGTGTGTTTCAGATTTTATTTTGAAGCAATCTCTTATAACCCAACATGAGGCTCAAATTCAGACAACCCCAAAATCAAGAGTCACATGTTCCATCAACTGAGCCAGCCAGGCACCCCGCCCCCCCAATCTCCGTTTTATATACTTTTATATTCCTTGAATTTTTTTCTAATGTAACAAATTTTACTTTGATAAAATATATATATTATGTATTATATGTATTATGTATGTATGTATATGTATTACATATTATTTATATATATATATAGTATGTGTGTGTATATATATATATACATACATACATACTATATATGTATATATGTATATATGTACATATACATATATATATATACATACATACATACATACTATATATGTATATATATAGTATGTATATATGTATACATACATACATATAAAGTGCCATTCCAAAGTTTTGGGTTTTCTTCTGGTACTCCCAAGGAAGGAAGGGTAGCAAGGCAAACACAATACAGGTTGGTTCCCAGCCCTCGAGCAGGTGAAAGGTACAGTAATGTGGAACTGGCAGCCAGTCTTGAAGTCTCTGACGCCTGGCTTGATGCCAGTTCCATGTGTAGCCTGAATGCCCAAGGCTGCTAAGTACACTGCAATTAATTAGATTAACCAGGTTAATATCAGCGCCTGCCAGGCTGGAGCTCCTCCTCGTCCATTCCAGGGAGATGGGCCCTCCTGTGGTCACATGCTAAATCATTATCGCGTGCTTTTCTTTTATAAATGTATCCGTGATAAAGACAAATGACACCCGCACACACTGGAAATTGAACTTTTCTGAAAGGCAATTTGACAAAATGTGTACTTAAAAATATTCATTACCTTTTGATCCAGTAATTACATTTGTAGGACTTTTGCCACAAGGGGGAAAAAAATCAGATAATTAAGCAAAGATGTCTATATAGGAAGGACTGCTCAGCATTTTATATAGTAAAGAATAGAGACAAAGCTAAATAGTCACAAATCGAAAACTAGCTAAATAAATTAATAAATATTTAGATCATGAAATATTACATAACCCATGAAAATGATGCAGGTTAATTCTGACGTAGAAAAGTGTTCAAAATATTAAACATGTAGAATGACATCGGTTAAAATGACCTATGTAATTTATGTATATTTGTGTGTGTTTACACATAGGAAAAAGGCTTAGAAAGAAACAAACCAAAAGGTTTGTAACTGCTATTCATTGAAGAGTAGGAATTCAGGTGATTGGCCTACTTACTGGCCATCTGTTACATTCTAAGTTTTTTAATTATTTAATATGTGCCCTGTATTAAATAATAAGAAAGGAAAAGAATAAATTTAAGGCTGCTGCTGGTGTCAGTTTTACAAGTGAGTTCTGCCAAACCTTTAATGAGGACCAAGTAATTCCTACATAAATTCTATCATAGCACACAGAAAAAAAATGGAAAAAAGTTTTAATCAGGTTAGCATAACAAACAAAAAATACTAAAGAAATTCTAGTTTATGAATATAGACATAAAATCATAAAAAGATAGCAAATTAGATTTGGTAATGTATTACTAGCATGATGAGTTATTCTAATAATTCAAGAATACTGTAATATTAGCATACATATAGAAATAAGTTATCACATACGTCAAAGTTGGACAAATAATCACCTCAATATAGAAGTATTGACTCTATTTCGGATTTTAAAGCAAAATAATTCTAGTAAACCGAGAGTACAAGTAACTACAATTAAAAAAAATCATTCTCAAATTCTAATAGTAAAACACTAAAGATATTCCATGAAATTCAGGACCAAAATAAGGATGCCTACTATGGTGAGTATCACTGAACAGTGTACCGCAAGTTCTAGCCAAAATACTAAGAATTAGAATGGAAGTAAAATACCTGTGTTCATCCCAGCTATTACCAAAAGGTAAGAAATACCAAATGTTGGCAAGGATGCGGACAAAAGGGACCCCCTTGTGCACTGGAATGCAAATTAGGGCAGCTACTCTGGAAAATAGTATGGAGGTTCCTAAAAAATTAAAAATGGAACTACCATATAACCCAGTAATTCCACTACTGGGTAATTACCCAAAGAAAACAAAAACACTAATTCACAAAGACATATATATCCCTATATTCACTGCAGCATTATTTACAATAGCCAAGATATGGAAACAACCTAAGTATTCATCAATGGGTGAATGGTTAAAGACAATGTGATACACACACACACACACACACACACACACACACACACACACACAATGTAATAGTACTCATTCATTTAAAAAAAAAAAAAAAAGGGGGGGCGCCTGGGGTGGCTCAGTCGGTTAAGTGGCCTACTTCGGCTCAGGTCATGATCTCACGGTCCGTGAGTTCGAGCCCCGCGTCGGGCTCTGTGCTGACAGCTCACAGCCTGGAGCCTGTTTCAGATTCTGTGTCTCCCTCTCTCTGACCCTCCCCCGTTCATGCTCTGTCTCTCTCTGTCTCAAAAATAAATAAACAAAAAAAAATTTTTTTTTAATTTAAAAAAAATTAAAAAATTAAAAAAAAAAGAAGAATGAGGGCACCTGGGTGGCTCAGTCAGTTAAGCATCTGACTCTTGATTTCAGCTCAGGTCATGATCTCACAATTCATGAGATCAAGCCTTGCATCAGGCTCTGCGCTGACAGCACAGAGTCTGCTTGGGATTCTCTCTCTCCCTCACTGTCTGTGTCTCTCTCTGTCTCAAAATAAATGAACACTAAAAAAAAGGAATGAAATCTTGCCATTTGCAACAACATGGATAGATCTGAGGGCATTATGCTAAGTAAAGTACGTCAGAGAAAGACAAATACTGTATTGAACTCACAGGTGGAATTTAAACAACAACAACAAACCCAACAAACTCATACAGTCAACAGATTGGTGGTTTCCAGAGGCAGGGGGCAGAGGGTAGGAGCTGGGTAAACCGGACAAAAGGAGCCAAAAGGTTGGAAAAAAAATTAAAATGAAAGAATGAAAGAAACACATACTAGAAACAAGACAAAATTGTTATGATTCAGGGATGATATAATTGCTATTCTTGAAAAAGACAAACTACTGAAAAACTATTACACAATTAAGAAAATTAAGAAATATTCCACAAATGTTTACACAGTATGTACCATGGTAAATCCTGAGGTAGGTGCTAGGGATACAACAGTGACAAAAATAGAGACCAGGGTGGATTTTAGAGTTTGATAAAATAAAACAAAACTATATGTTCTTCAGACTCTTTTTTTCCTGTGTTCATGAACAGAACAAATGCAGGCGACATCAGTTCCCATTTTTAGGCAATTTAGTAAACGAGCTTTTAAGCCCACTTATAAATGTACAAAAATCAACAGCTCTTCTATAATCGGCAAACACCAGTTACAAGATGTAATTTAAGAACAGTCTGTTCACTACAGCAATCAAAAACAAAATATAAAATATCTAGAAATAAATTTAACAGGAAAAGTGTAGGACCCATAGAAATACAAGTATAAGATTTCACTTACTGAGGTAAAAAAAAATAAAATCAGAGGAGGTGTTTTAAAAGGGGAGACCGGGGGAAGCAAACCATGTTCCTGGATTGTAAAAGTGTGGATTTCCCCCAAATTAATCTATATATTTAGTGCATTCACATTCAAAATACCAGTGTTTTTTAAGGAGTTGACAAAAGAATTATAAATTTTACTTGAAGAATAATCGTGTGAAAATGGCCAGGAATTTTTTTTAAGGAAAACTGAAATGAACTGCTCCAAAAGAGAAGTTATGAGGGGCGCCTCGGTGGCTCCATCAGTTAAGCACCGACTTTGGCTCAGGTCATGATCTCGTGGTTCATGAGTTCGAGCCCCACGTCGGGCTCTGTGCTGACAGCTCTGAGCCTAGAGCCTGCTTCGGATCCTGTGTCTCCCTCTCTCTCTGCCCTGCCCCCCCCCTCTCCCTCCCTCCCTCCCTCAAAAATAAACAAACATTAAAAACTAAAAGATAAAGAGAAGTCATGATGTCATGCATGCATTTTCAGTCACAAATATATATGTAGCCTATGTATGTCTCCATCTCTCCACAACTCTCATGGCTGAGCAACTCCCCAAAAAGGAGACCTCAGAAGCCACCAGATGTGAATGAGAGCCACGCTAATGTGTGGGAGGGCTGGCTGTCGACACAAAGAACAGAACTTCACTGGGAAGGGTTCAAAAAGCACATTGAAACTCAAGCCACTTCTTTGATGGAAAAGTGGGGAACCTAGGAAACACAGAAACTGAGCAATCAATGAAAGTTGTTATTGGGTTCCTATAAGATAATAAGGTAAAATTTCATTATCTCACACAATCAATACTGTATGTTTGGATTCCTATGAAAACCTGAAATCAAATCGATAATATTTAGTAGTTACATTTACATCTCCTTTAAGTTTAAAACAATTTTTTTAATGTTTACTTATTTTTGAGAGAGAGGGGAGAGAGAGGGGGGAGAGAGAGAGAGGGAGAGAGGAGAGGAAGGGACGAGAGGGATGAGAGGGGGGGGAGAGAGAGAGAGACAGGGAGAGAGAGAGAGAGAAGAGAGAAGAGAGAGAGAGGGAGAGAGAGAGAGACAGGGAGAGAGAGAGAGAGAGAGAGAGAGAGAGAGAGAGAGGGAGAGAGAGAGAGAGAGGGAGAGAGGGAGAGAGAGAGAGACAGCGCACGCACAAACAGGGGAGGGGCAGACACACAGAGACACAGAATCCAAAGCAGGCTCCAGGCTCCGAGCTGTTAGCATAGAGCCCGACGCAGAGCTGGAACTCATGGACCAGGAAATCATGACCTGAGCCAAAGTTGGGACGCTAAACCAACTGCGCCACCCAGGTGCCCCTCCTTTAATTTTTAATAGCATCTTAAGAATATAACCCACTCACCTACCTATTTCTCAACCATTACCTGCCCCCAGTGCTTTCCAAGAGGACGAAAATTCAACACGTGAAGAAGGAGAGGTGAGGCATGTTTTACAGATACAGACAAAGGGTTTTAAGGGACTGAAGAACTGGCCTTGGATCACAGAGCCAGTGAGCTGGAGCCAAGCTTCCAGCTTCTGGGCCTGAAACAGGAACCCTCCCAATTCCCTCCCGAGTGTCCACAGTCACAGAGCTAATGAGGTCCAGAGTGCCATAAAGTTACGAGCTTCTACCCCCTTGTGCACAGTCAGCTGTGTTCTGTTCTGAAACTACAGGCCGCATGCCCAAGTCAGACCAGACAGCAGTCTTTAAAAATTAAATATTGATTGTTCCAAGAGAGACCAATGATAATAACTAACACATGCCGTGCTTACTTTTGCCAGACACTGTTCCAAGGACTTCAAAGACACTTAGTCATGTAATCTTTACAGCACGCCTTATGAAACAGACACTAGTACAATCATATCCCAACTCCTAGATGATAAAACCGAGGCGCTGAGAGGCCACCTAACTTCCCCCAGGCCATAGGGGCCACTAATGGGAGAGCCCAGGGGTTCTGGGTTCTACTCCAGGGTTTATATTTTCAATCGGGGTGCCTGGCCATGCCTGTAACCCAGAACTCCATCTCTCTGTGTATCCCAAGGCCAGCTAAGAGTCCTCTCTGTAATGCTACAATATGCATATGATGACCCAACCTAAATTACCCATGATAACGTTAAATTAATACAAATTGCAAAGCATGGTTAATTGCTGTTGTTACATTCTCTCCTGTAATGATTCATACAAAAGCACTGAGGTAAATCCCCACTGTACTTTGTTACATCGCTGGAAATATTCTTTTTTAATGTTTTTTATTTTTAAAAAAAAATTTTTTTTTTCAACGTTTATTTATTTTTGGGACAGAGAGAGACAGAGCATGAACGGGGGAGGCGCAGAGAGAGAGGGAGACACAGAATCGGAAGCAGGCTCCAAGCTCTGAGCCATCAGCCCAGAGCCCGACGCGGGGCTCGAACTCACGGACCGCGAGATCGTGACCTGGCTGAAGTCGGACGCTTAACCGACTGCGCCACCCAGGCGCCCCAATGTTTTTTATTTTTGAGAGAGAGAATGCACAAGAGAGGGGAGGGGCGGGGGCGGGGGGGGGTGGGGTGGGACAGAGGATCTGAAGCGGGATCTGCCTGACAGCAGCAAGCCAGATGCAGGGCTCCAACCCAGGAACCGTGAGATCATGACCTGAGCTGAAGTCAGATGCTCAACTGACTGAGCCATCCAGGCGCCCCATAGCTGGAAATGTTCTTGTACACTGTTTAGAATGATTCAAACTACAAAAGTCTAGTCTGAAAATAATAAAGTCAACCATCAGTGTGTGAAACCTTATTCTGGTGTCAGTCAGATCACTGTGATAAGCCTTCTCTGAATGGCCACAGCCGTGCTGGGATGGCCCTTGGTACATCCTGTCTCATACTCTTCATGAGTATTTATCATGTTAATCAAAATACAAGTTCCTTGAGACCAGGGGCCGTCCCACCAACCCTTGCAAAACACTTTGTACATAGGTACTAAACATATTTTTGGTGACCAGGGATTGAGTGTTAAGTAAAACTATTTTATGGCAAACAAAAATATTTTAAGTCCTGTAAAACAATCGCGACAGCCACATTTAATCATGTTGACAATTAAGTTCTCACTGCTAGCAATGTCTCTAATTCATCACATTCAAGGAATACTTGCTGGATACCAGGAATTGCAATGAGCGCCTTATTTGAACTAAATCATTTAAGCCACACAATTGTCTTACGAGAGTGATCACGTTATATAAACATGCCCATTTCATGGATGAGGAAACTGAGGTGTAGAAAAATAAAGCAACTTAGCCAAGGTTCCGCTGCCAGTACTTGTCTCCCAAACCATTCCATCTTCCACCACCACCCCTCTCCCCACCTGCTTAAGTTAGGCCACCAGGAGGCTTTTACGTACAGCTCAGCCCTCCTCGTTATCTCATTTCCTAAACCACACATTAGTGCTAACCGGGTTCACTCTTTTCTTTTTTTAATTTTTTAAAATATTTATTTATTTCTGAGAGAGAAATAGAGTGCAAGCAGGGGAGGGGCAGAGAGAGAGGGAGCCACAGAACCCAAAGCAGGCTCCAGGCTCCTCACTGTCAGCACAGAGCCTGACCCGGGGCTCAAACTCATGAACCACGAGATCATGACCTGAGCTAAGGTCGGGCGCTTAAGTGACTGAGCCACCCAGGCACCCCTGAGATCATTCTTTTCATAAGGGACAACAAAAAAGAACAAGTCCTATAAAACCCACACTGCCATGAGGGCTTTGCCTCTGATACGATTCCTTTGAAGACCCTTTAGGAAGTATCCTCTGATCTTGGCATCAACCTCTGCTGAACAGTTTGTTTAAAGGACATCACAAATTGTTGAGGTGATAAGGTTTGTGGCTTCCGTGTTGAGCAAGTTGCTACGAAGTTCCATGCCCAATGTGAGCTCCACGGACAGGCTCACAGACAGGCATATACAAGTTCATTCTGGTTCCACTTTTCTTCATACAGTTGTTTTGACTTGCTCGCCTACTTCTAACTTGCATTATCTTGTAGGTGAGAGAGTGTCATTGAAACGCTTTGGGGACAAGATGCAAGACAGAGAAAGTGCCCAGCAGAGGTACAGCTCATTTTCAACAATCCAGACAGAAGAACTACGGGGAGACAAGAGTTAGAGTCCTAACCAGAGGAAAGAGCTGGAGGTTCTCGGACTTTACCACCCAATAAATGGCTTCTA
This sequence comes from Lynx canadensis, assembly GCF_007474595.2. Lineage (NCBI taxonomy): Eukaryota > Metazoa > Chordata > Mammalia > Carnivora > Felidae > Lynx > Lynx canadensis. Next base: position 19,445,078 of record NC_044315.2, read on the forward strand.
AAGTCTAGGCAGTCATTTCATTTCCTTTTCATTAGTTGGTAACGTTTGAAATACAAGAGATTTCACTTATAAATCCAGAGTCCTTGCTTTTCTTGAAAAACCGGAAGCTCTGTCAAGCCTGCTCTCCATACGTGGCAACAGCTGAAACTGAACAGCAACTTCAATGAGCTGTGAGATTTTAGTTTGCCAAAGTCCCCACCCAGAGGGTGCCACTCACTGAAAACCATCCACTCCAATCATGGTGGCGTCTCACTTTGCAGCCCGGGACTAAAGCCACAGTAACTCAATTCCTGACAGGAAAATGCGCGACTACAATTGTAGGCAAGGTTTTCCAGCTGCTGAGGGAACCTCAGAATACTCCCTTGTATTTCCTTTATTTCAAAACATGGGATTACTTACGAATTTGCCTGGAGAGAGGCAAAAAGGGACAACAGATAAAGGCATCTATTTCCACAACCTTCTGAACCGGGAAGTATCCTTGAGCTACTGGCAGGACCTCCACAGTAAGTTCCTTCCCCAGCTGTTCCCTGGACTCCATTTCCCATCCCAAACCCTGTCACGGAACTGCTATTCCCAGGACCACTCAGACCAGGGCTAAAAGGGAAAATGGCCCCGTCAGGTCCTCATTCTCCAGCGGCTCCCACCCCACCAAGACGCCCTTCCTTGACTGCCCACCTGGAGGCGCCATGAACACAACAATCCACACTTCTCAAGGTCAAAACAAAACCAAGTCCCTTGAAAAACAACTGCTGTGGCCATTGTTCAACCCACAGGCATTTGGAGTGTTCATGCAGAAAAGTCGAAATTTTCCCTTGCAGGAAGTTCCTGGAAGGAAGTCGGTGCCCTGAAGCTGGGCCACTCCTCAGACCAGAGAAAACAAAGGCAGTCAATGCAGGCATCTATTCTCCAGAATGGCTGTAGCATCCTACATTACGAAGCAGGATCCCAAGGCGGCAGGAGCGTTACAGAGAACAGGTCCTGAGCTTTCCTGGCAGGCACGGTCTGGTCGCAGAGCCTCTGACCTTGCATGTTTGAGGAAGGCTGGTAGTTTTCTGCCACATGAATCCAGCTCAAGACTTGAATGTGACTGTGGATCTAAGTTCTTCGCCACCCCACCCCAACCTACCGTTGTCCAAAGCCTTCCACCATTAGCCACAGCAGTCCTTGGTGGCTTGGTAATAGTGGCAATGGAATAGTGTGGAAAGGTATTCTTGAGACTCTGCATCCACAATTATTAAAATCTTCTCTCTTAAATCATCTTAAAGGTAATGCATAGGCAGTTAAGTTTTTCCAAACAGAACCAGGTGATAGTAAGTGGTAAGTAAGTGTCCCTGGGCCCACGGTCCCCATTTCCACTCCTTTCCGTTATTATTGTTTATACACTCTTTGTGGTTATCAGCTTAACCAAATAATAGGCTGGTCTCTCTTCTTGATTTGTCAACCTCGGCCTGCCTGCCTCCCTCATATCTAACTCATTCACACTTCCTTCACCTCTAATTCTCCCCTAGTTTTCTTGATTATGCTATTTTTAGCTCTTCAACTGGTCAGCTCTGTTTCTTGTTTCAGCAGCCTTGCACAGTGTATCTTGACATCCCACCATGTAAGAGAAAGAAATTAGCATCTCGAAACAAATTAGCATCCTCTACAGCCTCTTTTCTTCCTGCGGTCTAGCCATGGACTTCTGTCAGCGGAAAGAAGGGACTCTTTCTGCACTGCCAGGTTTTTAAGCCTTGGTTTGTTTTCTCTGTAGTTACAATTACGTCTTGTCTTGTGCGGAGATTAACCAGTGACTATTTAGCTACATTTACAACATTACGATTACGTAAATTGGACTTCCTGCAGGATCAAGAGCAGGTCTCAACTCCTGGAGAAGGAAATACAATTCTAAGGCTGTGAACTTGGCTAAACCTCAGGGTTAAATGGGTTCTTTTCTTACATTCCATTAAATGCTCAAAATTATATCATATCACACCTTAGATTGCTTTTATTTTCACTTTTTTCTTTTGAGTTTATTTATTTAATTTTGAGAGAGACATAGTGTGGGAACAGGGGAGGGGCAGATAGAGAGGGGAAGAGAAGCCCAAGAAGACTCCGGGCAGTCAGCACAGAGCCCCACTCGGGGCTGGAACTCACAAACTGGAAGATCGTGACCTGAGGCGAAATCAAGAGTCGGAGGCTTAAGCGACTGAGCCACCCAGGTGCTCCTTATTTCCACATATTTAAAAAAAACATATGCAACGATTACTTTATTATCCACTTTTTTTTTCACCAAAACTACATTCGCACGGCCTCACCACAATCAGATATTTATCCCTTTCTAATACAGAAGTGTACAACTGTGAAAGCACAAGGGAACAGTTATTGAGCTAAATAATTAAGCCAATAACAAGCACTCCTGAGGCCCAAAGGCTCCAAGGCGTATGCCCGAGGGAAGGACTGGCACCTGGTGCAAGAGATAACTCACTTGGCATGGCTACCAGCTCTTTGTTTCTCCTGTGTGAAGTCTGGCTCAGTGATTTAGCTTCTGGACTATCTGATTGTTGTTACTGTTTATTTGCTCAAAACAAAACACCAACAACATATTGAAAAATTAAAAACATAGACTGTCCTAAATTATGTCCTTGGCAAATCTTATGAAACAGAAAATAGGTCACAACACCTAGCAGAGAGAAAAAATTGCTTGTTCCAGGAGATAAATTAATTTCTGAAACAGGCAAAAGTTACAGGAAAAGCAATGCAGGCACAGTAAAAAGAGCCATGGTGTGGGGGTAAGACACAGCTGAGTTTAAATCCTGGATCAACTATGTTTCTTGCGGCCTGACCTGACACTTTGGAGGAGTCCCTGAAGCTCTCCGAACCTATTTCCTGATCTGTAAACAGATGTAACACCACCTCTTTTGCAGGGGTACTGAGATGGTGTGTATAACATCAACAAAGGACAGTCCCTGTAGCTTATAAATCAGTGCTTGATAACACCAGACCTTACATGTCCAGGATCAAGTATCTCTCTAATTAGCTACAATAAATGAAGACCATGCATCAAGCTGTATTTATTCAGATCCTAGGAAGGGAAAGAGAGGGGGAGTGGCAGGCAGATATTACTAAGAATCTAATCATAAAACTAAAAGAAATGTACAAAATGAAGACAAGACATACAATACTAGACAAAAATTTGGGTACGGGTATTTGGTACTACAAAATTCTTTTATAATCAGACTCCCTGGGAAAAAAAAATTTTTAAGTACCTTCTTTGATTATAATTCTGAACTTGACCTTAGTATGTTAAGATGTTTTGACCAGCAAGATATAAACCTTACCGTGGACAATTAAGAAGTCATTCCAAAAGATACCACTTTGCTAGTAAAAAAGAAAAAAATCCATAATTCACAATTTATTCAAATATATGGTTTAAAAAAAAGATTTTGCATGAATCACTGTTGCAAAATTATGAATTCTAGAATTCATATCTGGTTGCAAAATTATGAATTCTAGAATTCATATCTGGTTGCAAAATTATGAATTCTAGAATTCTGGACAATGAATACTCCCACATGTTGTACCTGTGTGTGTGTGTATATGTGTGTGTGTGTGTGTGTGTGTGTGTATAAGAATCAGGCACAGAAACACAGTGTCACTAAAGCGTCTTCCACAAAACTGTGGCACTAATCCAAGCTCCACCTCTCACAGTTACATGGAATTCACTTTCTGAAAACTAAACATTCTCTTCTTCAATTTCCTTGCACCTGCTTAATCCATGCTATACAGTGATGTAAACTTTAAATGATTTCTAGCCAAAAAATATTACTAGACTCCTACGTGCTTACAAAAATAGCTTCTGTTTGAAAGTGAGTGGTTAAGTGTTAGGATCTAGACGACCATCTAAATGCACGAAATTTTCCATATTTATTTAATTATACTAGTATGTAATATTATTAGTAAGCCTTTTCTTTCATCATTCCACTGGTCTTGCACTGTTCCTCCATAAGGTTAATGTTAAACCTGCTTTGTATTTCTACTCACTGCCAATATTCTGCCATGTAACAGTATTTCTTCCAATCAGTCAAGATGGGGGTGGGGGGGGAAATGGGGAGTACTTAAAATGTTCTGTCTTTTGATCATCAAAAGAAGGGAAGGGAGAAAGAAAATAGATCCAGTCCTTTTGTTTATGAAGGTGACATCTTCAACTATTTCGGAAAGGCACTGCAACATATGCCTCCAGAGCATTTCCTTTGTGGGAGGCAACTGACAAAATCCAATCCTGCCAAACAGCACAGCCGGGGAGCCTTGATGGCAGGGGGCAGGGACAGCTACAGGACCCCAAAGCAGACTGAGGCAGGTGTAAATGTAGAGGGACAAAAATCACATTTACCGTGACCCAAGTCAGTTCATAGCTGGTCATGCACTCCCAGCTTATATGTTCTGTTTTAGAGACCAAGTAAAAGTCCAGTGGGCTGACGATGTTATCCCCGGGTGGCTGGGTGGCTCACCCGGGTAAGTATCTGACTCTTGATTTCAGCTCAGGTCATGATCTCAGGGTCACGGGATCAAGCCCCGCATCAGGCTCCGTGCTGAGCATGGAGGCTGCTTGGGATTCTCTCTCTCCCTCTCTGTCTGCTCCTCTCCCACTTGCACTCTCTCCATCTCTCTCAAAATAAATAAATAAACATTTTTTTAAATAAAAATAAAATACCCCTTTTGCCAATCTCAACTTAAATCTCATTTTTCTCGTGTTTCATAGTTCTATCTTGCATCCCTAGTCTTAAAGAAAAAGCTATCAGGCACTTCTCAAGACCTTATTAACCAGGTATTCATCCTTGGTCCAGATCCCTTTTTCCCACAGCACAGAAGCCACGGACCTGCCGAGTTTCTACCCTGCTATTCAATTCCACCTTGATTAGAATTCCACATCACTTCCATATGGCTAGTTAACTGCCTAACCATCCATAAGAGTGAGTCTCAATTATGGAATTATAAATCCAGTTAATTAACTGACTCGCTAGGTTTGAGGAGAGTGTTTCTGTGTTTAGCCTCCTGAGGTAGGCATGTCTCTTGGGATGCGGTTCAGGTTCCCACCTGGTGGCTGGGCCACATCTAAACCCTCCCAGGCCGACAACGCACAAACCTGCTGTTCACTCCTGTCACTCGCCTTTGCCAAGTATGGCTACTGTTACTGGCCACATTTCACACACACTCATCGTGTTTGAGTGCTTAGGGAAAGTTTCTTCTGCAGAAGAGACATTTTTAGCAAAGCAGTATCACTATTCTCAGAAAGCTTTATGAAAAGGAAATGATCCTAGTCTTTATAAGGAGCCACTTCTGACACACACTATTAAAAAAAAAAACAAAACAAAACAAAAACAGGGAACCATCTGACTGCAGGTGTTGGCAAAAAGAAAAAATAAAAAGTGAATCTTCTTATTTAAGAAGTGGGTAGGTTAAAGACCGATCAATTATGGTAACAACATTATGGGCTCCTGAAACCTCATGGGAAATTCTACACCTTTTCATGGAGTTGGCTGAATATAAGAGACCGATATACCCAAGAGGAGGGAGACTACAGCCCTGTCTTATCATGGTTAGGCGAACGTCAGCTTTTCTGAGAAGTAATATGAACTTCTTGAAAAGCTTGTTCAGAGGTATTTACAGCATCTTACCATTTCAAGGCAACAAAAATGCCATCAAATATTCATTGGGCAGTAGTGAAAAATGCATTCTCATTAATGCATCCTTTACCTAAATCCAGTGTTTGGTCTAAAACACCAAATCCCAAAACCAAATCTAAGCGTTAACAAGAGAAACGTTTTTTGGAGAAGCATCATAAAGAAAAGACATATGTGGGTCTCCAACTGGTACCTGCATAATATACCAATGCCTGAACTCTTCAAATACTTCAACTCTGCACTCTGCCATACTGAAGGACCAAATCCCAAAGAAACTGTGTTTCTTTCCACACCTTCTACATAGGGACAGGCATTTTGGTTTTAACTTAACAGCTAATTTAACTTAACAGCTAATAGAATACTCACATACTCACTACCATACTCACATATGGTAGTAACATTTACTTAATATACGTTTATAGAGAGCTGAACATCAACAGCAAGCATACTTTCACAGAAAGCAACTGCATCCTTGTTTTTTTTAAACGTTCTTTAAAAGGGGGGTGCCTACCTTTTAGTAGCCAATTCAAGCTGTGAAAAATCTTCTAAGGGAATGTGCAGGTGTGACTATTTATTCACTTCCAAATTCCTCTGTGGGTAGCCTCGGGCATGTCCACAACCCTTCCGTTCTCAGCCTGCTGGGAGACGTCTCCTCACACAGCCAGCCAGCCTCACCCCTCACTTCTCCAGGGGACCCTGGGAGAATGGTGTGGCCGTGGGCCTCTTCAAAGAGCTATTTGCCTCACTCCTCAGTTGGCAGCTGTGCCCTTAGCTTCTTTCTCTCAAGGCCCTCTGCCTGTAGGGGGTTTGGCGGATTTATGAGCAGTCGGTCTGTGATCACTTTCTCGCATTTTATGGAAACCCAGCAAATGTGTCAGTGACCGATGCACGTAAAATCAGCATCACTGGCACGTCTGGTCTTGGCTTTGCTATCATCAACAGAAGAGTTTGGTGACTCAAGGGACCTTCCACCCTGACCCACTCTCTTAGTCAGGGAGATTCTTCCCTGGGAAGTCACAGTCTGAACTTAATGTCGGCGACAGCAGGCTTGACTGGGATCCGCAGCACATGGGTCACTGTGCTCAGCAGTGGGGGGGGGGGTACCAAAAATAGTAAAGACTAACCTTTTATCCTGTCCTCCAAGGAATATCTCCCTCCCCTCAAAAATCATCTTGGTCACTGCCTTAATGCAAATAGAAAAACAACAAGTGGTCAGATATCCAAGCAGGGCACCGCCAGGAAGTTGTCGAACCTCAGGTCAATTACCCGTATAACTGTTATGAAGAGCCTAACTGATGAAATCGTTAGCCAAGTCCTTGGAACATATAAGATTCGGAAAAGGATAAATTCATTACATTTTTATTTTCTTTAGAACACTTCTACCGGGGAGCCTGGGTGGCTCAGTCGGTTAAGGTTCCAACTTTGGCTCAGGCCATGATCTCACTGTTCATGAGTTCGAGCCCTGACTCGGGCTCTGTGCTGACAGCTCAGAGCCTGGAGTCTGCTTTGGATTCTGTGTCTCCCTCTCTCCCCGCCCCTCCCCCACTCTTATTTTTTTTTTCTCTCTCTCTCTCTCAAAAATAAACATTAAAAAAAGGAATCTACAAATTAATATGCTTTACTGTCTTAAAATATCTTTTTTTCAACATCATGAAAAAAACTCCCTTCGCACAACATCACATCCCTAAAAGTTGGCCCATGGAGAACAGACAGGTAAATTGCCAGTCTATTCTGAAAAGAAATTGGGTCAAAATTTGAAGAAGAAAAAAAAAAAAGCTAGCTATGAGTAACCTTTTAGGTAGTATTTGTAAGTATAGGCTAGAGCCCTGAAGTAGATTTGTTTAAGCTTCTGAAGCTCTCTGCCATCACAGACTTATCACAATAACGTTCAAATGTGTGGGATGAAGTCATGATAATTACGGCGTCCCCAGGACCTGTAGGAACTGAGCCGCAGCGCTAACCCCATGCGGATCCTGGAGTGTTACGTGCGGCAGCCTTCTCGGGGGAACTGCAGTTTTAACAGATGCATCTCAGGAATGCAGGGGCTATGATGCAGGGCTTCCTTCTACACCCTGAGCAGAGCCAGGGAGAAAAACGGCCTGACTGACCACGGAAGCCGACAAAGGGACCAAGCTTCTGAGTCAATAATGGAAGGATCCTCACGCCTGGCTGGATTCAGGCATCTGAGAGCTCAGGGGAGAAGGCGGAGAATTCGACATCAAGTCGGCTACCATTTGCAGGTCCTGACACCCGGACATCATGGCAAAGAAATGGCAATTCTATGGTGTGAACATAAACTAGTTGCTCTAAAATGGTTTTCAAAAGAGTCTGCGGAGGTTTGGGTTTGTTCGGTTTTCCTCCTATAGAAACCCGTATCACTTGAGACGATGGAAGAAGCTGAAGCAATTAATTGTGAGCAGTCATCTTTGCAGAACCCATATTCCACAGACTAAAGACGAGCTGTATGCCACTCATTACATGCTATTAACAGGTACAAGGGATTAACAGTGCAAAAACACTATAAGCAACCGGGTGTTGCTAGATTAGCGCAAGCGAATTTTTAAAAACCGCCATCATTCAATGCAAATTTAAACCAACTTTGATCTTGTTGATACAGCATGAAGACTTTTTTTTTTTTTCTATTTTTGTGTTTTCCTCTAACAGTCTGACTTGACACAGCCTTACGATTTGAAACACGGAGACCAAAAAGTATAAACCACCTCTACTGCCGTGGCTATCTCCTGGAATTTCCTAGCATTGCATTAAATCCTGCATCAGTATTTGCTTATTCTTCCACCGTGTGGATTACAGCCACCGCCACTCCTTCCCCTCGTCCCATAGCTGCTGCCTCAATATCCTGGTCACACGTGCTATTTGCACACACACACACACTCCATGCAACAGAACCCTGTTGCCCTAAGCAACACTGCTTGCCTGATACAAACTGCCATTCTCTTTCTAGAACCTCTGCATCTTATTAAACTTCCCAATGTTGTGGACCCTCTTACAGAGATCCAGATTTGACCTTCGAGGCTCCCTGTGACTACTGCTAATGAAAGCCACGAAACAATCTCCTTAAAGCAGGACTCTCACACCTACTCAAAGGTCATGCCTTGAGTTTCTATAAGAGGTCCACCCTGGCCTGTTCCAGCATGACTCCCTCACCCACTGCCTATTTTTTTTTCTTTTTCCTCAGAGTTTTGATCATGGGTTTTCATTTATTTACGTGTGTCCTGGTTAAATGTCTGCTTCTCCTACTTGCTTGCAAGATTCATGAGGATACTCTGTTTTCTATCACTATATGCCTAGCTCTTAACGCAGTATCTGGCACATGGTCAAAGAAATTTTAAGATTTGATTTATTCTTTTAAGTAAACTCCACAGAACCCAACATGGGGCTCGAACTTACAACCCAAAGATCAAGAGTTGCACGCTCTACGAACCGAGCCGGCCAGGCACCCCAGAAATATTGTCTAAGCGACAGACGCTACTCAGGGTGCAAAGGTGCGAAGGTTCAATCTATCAAAGCTGGTTACTACCATTGCCTTATGCATCTTTCATCTGGAAATGCGACTCACCTGTTCTACCCGTGTTCTTTGTGGCTGGTTAGTCTGACTTAGTTTTCTCTTCTTGGTTGGCCATCATGCTGCTGGGGGAGCAGAAACAGTATCAATTCGATATGAAGCTCCGCCTTCACTGGGCTTATCACCTACGAGCAGCACCATGCAAAAACTACATAAGGGTCAATATTATCTGGAGTGTTTCTCTGGGTCTGCACAGTCATTGACACATGGAAGCTTCTGGGTGACTGCCTTCAAGACTTCTGCAATGCTTGAAGCCAGACTGGAAAAGTTTTCTCACAGTTAAGAATTACATCTAGCTTCCACGTTTTGAGGAATGTCAGACTATAAGATGCCGAACAAAACCACAAAACTGTGATTCACCCCAGGTGATAGGGAAGGGCTGAACATCCCTCACCTGACAGAGGCATCTAAATTTAGGAGGTCTGCCAAGTAAGCAATGCTGTGTTCCTGTCAAACTCCCTCGGGGTCCACAGCCAGGGCCGTGGTCTGTGGACGAATCACTCACTCAATCATCTGGCCAACAGTATTTACTAAGCCATCGTGTTGGGTCCCATTCTGGCACATGGGGTCTAGCAATACACAAAACCAGATAAAACCTCTCACAGAGCTTCTAGTAGGTGGAGACAAACACCAGGCCCGTAAATGAACAGGGAACGCACCAGGCTGGTTCTGCTGGGGGAGCAGTCCGGGATGGACATACCTCAAAGGCGAAGTCCTGAAAATGGAAAGGAAGCACTGATGGGTTCAAGGAACAGTAAGCGGGATGGAACGAGGAGCAGAGTGGAGAAAGAGAAGAGTAAAAGGTGACAGTGTCAGGGAATGGAGGGGAGGGAGGCAGGGACAGAGAAGGTAGACAAGTACATCCCCTACAAGTTTAGCTTCTACTCCCATAGGAAGCCCCCAGATGGCTCTCAGCAGAGCAGTAATAAAGCTGCATTTTGCTTGAACAGGATAACCAACTGCAGTGAGAAGAATTAACTGGGAGGGAGGGAGACAGGGAAAGGGAACTTCCTTTAACACCTGCCACACTGCAAATAGTAGAGCTTGTGTTCCACACTGCAACCAAAAGGCATGCTGGAGCATGTGATTCATCTGCCCAGGGACTGGATTAAGCACCTTTCCATCAATAGAGGCCAGAATCACTCCTTATTCATGTCTCTTCTTTTGAAGGAAGATGATATATTGGAAACACGGGTGTCAAGACTGGACAGTCCTGGTTTCCATGCCCACCTGCCACCCTTGTAGGATGGGAGCATGGGCCAGGTAGGTTTCCTCCTTTAAAAAAATGGGGGCACCTGGGCGGCTAGGTCGGTTAAGCATCAGACTTGGCTCAGGTCATGATCTCGCAGTTCGTAAATTCCAGCCCTGCGTCAGGCTCTGTGCTGACAGCTCAGAGCCTGGAGCCTGCTTCAGATTCTGTGTCTCCCTCTCTCTATGCCCCTCCCCAGCTCGCACTCTGTCTCTCTCTCTCTCTCGCTCTCAAAAATAAACATTAAAAAAATTTTAATTAAAAAAAAAGTGGGGGGTGCACCTCAGTCAGTTAAGCATCCAACTCTTGATTTCAGCTCAGGTCATGATCTCAGGGTTCGTGGGATCGAGCCCAACGTTGGGGGCTGTGCTCTGCTTGGAATTCTCTCTCTCCTTCTCTCTCTGCCCCTCCCCTGCTCTCTCTCTCCCTCTCTCTCTCTGTCTCTCAAAATAAGGAAACATTTTTTTAAAAAAGGATGAACATACCACTCATTGGGCATGGGGCCTGGCAGAACATGCAGGTAATGAATAAGGGAGAGGTGTTGCCATTATCATTCTAGTGACAATGATGGGAGACCCCAAAGTTTTGTCAAAAATCCACACATTGCAAGATTCTATGAAGATACAACAGTATCTTTCTCACTAATCTCACTGCCAAACCCTCTTTCAAGTACAATACAAGTGACTGTTTTGAAAGCTGATTCAAGTCTAAATACTCGTATTTCATCTGGACATTACTTCATGAGATTTAGCAAGGAAGCCAACAGCTGTCCCAAACAGATCAAAGATGAGTTTCAGCTACAAACTTCCAACTCTCTCACTCTTGGTGAAAAAGATAAAATGATGTTCAACCCCAACCCAGTGCCAAATGCTGTAATTGCTCTATTCAGGATATTTTTCAAGATAAATTCTTATTTTTTAGCAAAACGTATCTTCTCTTTACAAAAATACCTACAAAAATATTAATTTTTAAAGTAACCTAGAAAACCAAAGGTTTCATTTGATAGACACATTTTATCGTGTTTTTAAGAATTCAGTCTTTTCCATCATGTTCCATCATGTACCAGATACCTCTGGTTGCCTACTCAACACCCACTCCCCCTTAACCCTTGCTAGCAAAGCTAGTGTGTCCGTCCCGTCACACACTTCAAGGGATGGTGGGTGACCTTGCTCTCAGTTCACGTGTGAATCCTGAATGAGACGATCACTATGTCCAAGGTCTGGTTCCCCGTCAAGTGAGCCGACCCCCGAGGCAGGTCTGACTCTCAGACTCAAAACAGGATTGAATATTGATACTGGTGGTGGCTATGTGTTGGAGGGACACTGGGGAAGTGTGCCTCGCTCCCAAAAAGGAAAACGCCAGAAGAAAGAGACCTTTCTGTCTCTGCTTTTGCTACATCCGGATAAGGAGTTGGAAAGTGTGGCTGGTGCTGCTATGAGCGTAAAACAAAAAGAATCTCACAGAAGCAGGAGCCACTGAGAACCAGAGCACTGCACTGGAACATCTGGAGCCTTCTCTACCTCTGGACCACTGGTTACGTGAAAGAATTAATTTCCTCCTTGCTGAAGGCAATTAGAATCGGGTGTTTCTGCTACCAACAGCTTGCTAAAACATTGTTTTAATACATTACTACTAATTTTCTTTTCATCCAGTACTACTGCTGAAAATGTTTTGATACATGACATCACATTTGTACAAAAAAAAAAAAAACAAAGAGATGCCCTTTTTCCCCTCACTTCTTTTTATCGTGAGTGTAATGTACATTCCCTTCTGAAAATCATTTTTTAAATCTCATAAATGACTTGAGTGAAGTCTGAGTTTTTCCTAAACCATGTCTCTATTTATATGAAACTTACACGTATTCCGGTTTGGTTATTTACAAAAGCTAATGAAAACTCTGTGCCCACATATGTTCATGGTATTTTGATAACTAGAAGGTTGGAAAGATTTCCTGCGAACTCTGAGTTGTGCTTTTATTCTGGAGGTATTGAGGGCCTCACGGGTTTATAGGATTTCTGTGGAAAACGAGTTTCTTTTGAGCTTTTTTCCTGAGTCCTTCCCAAAGGCATCAGGCTTTCCACACTTTTCCCTGAGCATCTGAAGAAACTCATGGGGGGTTGTGAGCACATGCAGACAAGCACACACGTGTGTAAACCTAACGTTATCACAAGTTCTGTCTTTGGAGCCAGCAGTCTAAGTATAAAAAGGAGTTGGAATCCAAAACCTTTGCCTAGCCAGTTTTCTAGATGACAGAGGTCCTGAAAAATGGACTCACAGAAGTTGAGAGTAGTTGTGGTATGCCAACAGACGGTGCTTCCGGCCTTTCAGCACACAAAGAGAAGATGTTTATTTGCTTGCTTTCTTAGACACACATGACCTAAGAAAGCATTCCTCACATACCTCCATGTTGACCTTTTTTTATATGTACAAAAGCCAATCTCTACTGGAGTCAGTTATCTCAATGCCAAATGAATTTCCTTCGACATGTATTTGATAGAGTCCTGTTAATTTCGGATTTCAAGGCAACTTACACACCCAAGCGATAGAAACTGCTTTCAATCTCCACAATAGAGTCTGCACAAAGTAAAACAAAGACTTTTTGCTCCTCCACTCGTTTGAGAATATTTGCCATTTATAGTTGACATATGGCTGTTCAGCCCTTGCAGCTGGCATAGCCCTTGCTCAGTCGGAGAACCCTTCGTGGTAAAGCAGGTGCTTGTCAATGGTGCTGGGACGCTCTGGTGACTTAGGAGGCTCACCACAGTAAATTGATCACTTCAGGAGATACACGCTTCCGTTTTACCCTTTTTCTGTCGGTGCTATTTCTCACCATAGCAGAAAGAATATATTCAAGGTAGGAAACCACTGTGGAATGGAAACGGCCTCAGACGCCAGCAAAGGTCTCAAGTCAGACATGTTGTAATAATAGTACAGTCCTTGATGGGGACCAGCAGGGCAACAAGCAGCACAAGACGGAACTGCTGGGAGAATCAACTTTTCAACACTCCATCCTCTTGTCTTCTCCATCCTACCCATTACCTTCTTAGCTCCTTTCAGAATTCCACTCCCTCTTGGTTTGCCTCTCTTCATTTTTTTCCTGCCACTGTCCTCTGCAAAGTTGAACCATGCAAGAAACACTTAAAACTGACAAGTCAATTGCTTTCATTTCCACGAGAACGTGAATGTTTCCCATTGGGCTTGTGGCATTTACGTCACACACACCTGAGCCAATGATTGACTGGGAGGACTAAGGTCACCAAATGCTATGTATCTTGCTTTGCAGGACTGAGTTTTATTCTGAAAACAAAGAATTAGAAACACGGAAATACATTTTGTGATTTTTTTTTTTAAGCCTCTTGGACTTTTGAGTGACAGAGGACAATGATCTGGCAAAAGGCCCAGAAGTAGAAGAAC